>NC_052620.1:7369341-7739793 GCF_016545825.1 Eucalyptus grandis
TCACAGTAGAAGACCAAATGCATTGCTTGGTATGTTCGAGTTCCGTGAGGGCAATGCATGATTGAGTGAAAGACTGAAAAAGATGGAAACTTTACCTTGCATGTGAAGTATATGTGCAACAGAGAGAACGTGCAAGTTGGGAATGAGAAGGGGCAATGGATGAAAACTGTGCCATCAAACTAGATTTGCACGAAGGTGGAGATGTCGATCAAGAATCTCCGACTGGGGAACGTGATTAGCTAGCCGGCAATGATGGTTAGTTGGTGAGCTGAAGCTTCTCATGGACTTTGTGTTTACTTCCTAAGCTTATAGTTGAACTGTGAACTCTCCTCCCTAAACAGCACCCGTCACAACTTAACCTTGGGGAAACTTGCTAGTACGCATCTAGGAACACATCCACCTTGTTTTCCTAGGTGTAAAACTAGTTGCAGGGTCATATCCTGCATCTGATGCCAAAATAGGCTTCTACGGCACATAGGGTTTGTGAGTGGAGATATGAGGCAGTGTGAAGGGGCATGGGGGAGGAGTCCGCGCTGCATAAGTAGGCTAAAAAATCTAGAAGAGGAGAAAGGGAGTCATTATGGATATGCTGGAGGAGCAACATTAGTTGGATGTATTTTCCTTTTATTGGAATCTTGTGGGAAGAACAAGATAGCTATTTGCTCTTTCCCACATATGGCGCCAACATTGAAGCTTGAAGACTAAAGAGTCAATCTGCACCAAAAGAAAAGGCGAGGCGTTGGGGTCTCACTCTCCAATTGGTCCTTCGATGCTTAAGCTGACATTTGAAAAGACGAAAATTTAGAGGGAAAGGAGAGGGTTTGGTACTTAGAGATAAAGGGAGAGGTGTTTTTCTATAGAGGAATTAAGATAGTATATCCTATCACTCTTTATGTGACGGTTTATGAATGACTAGTTAAATGGTGTGACAAATGACATTCATGTTGTTTTAAGGGCCAATGCATGTGCATCCTTTAGATAGTGATAGACTTGTCGTACACTCGAATAAAATGTTGCCAAAATTGTCTCTTGTCAAATTCAGACAATGGGGCAATGAAATCTCACCATCATGTGGAATTAACCAGATCCATTAGTAATTAACATCGGTACTTGTCACTGTCATCATGACACATCTCACGGGTCGATTGATTAGTCAAAAATTAGCTTCATTAAATTCCGAAAACAATATATGATATGTTCCACATAAATAGATCGTTACAAGAAGGGAATGGTATGTTGCAACATGTGTATTTACAAACCATATTTATGAATTTGCGTTCAATCTAATGAGTAATCAATGTTGCAAGACCTTCTATACTTACAAACCTAAACCCATCCTTGACGAAGCTTCGTTCAAATCAAGGATAGATCGAAGAATCAAACCTCTTACTTTCAGCTTACAAAATAAGTCTTTAAGTTACTCAGCCAACCATCTAATTCATGGAGGTATGATGTTAATTTCTTTATAGAAGATGATGTTAGCTAGTCAAATGAGATGTGAATAGTTGTACTATTGTTGTGACATCCTGATTTTCGATCCTACTTTCGATTATATGAATTGGGATTTTTATCGATGCGCCTATAGTCTTTCTCTCTAAGCTGATCACTCACGAAATAACTAATTTATCAAGTGAAGCCGTTAAGGAATATAAACGCGACTAACTTGAGAATTCGATTAGAAATCGACTGCTCGACCGTGCTAATCTGCAAGAATCAATACGACATCATTAAAATCGATTAGAGACCGGAGATATGTCGATTCGACAGAAGTATATAATTAAAGTTTGGGTGATTTCACATAATTACAAAATTCGCATCGAACGGCACTAACCGATTTTTCTGTCAATTATGTACCATGTGTCCATAATTGAAATCTTGAGATTTTTACAGCAACCGAGAGTTGCCTATGAGTCGAAGATGCACAATGTGGATCAAAAATAATTGACCATGGGTCAATTGCACTAAAAATTCATAAAAGCTACCCGGTAGGTTAGGTCAGCTAAAATCGCGTCCGGTTAAAATTAATCACAAAATTTAACCCAGTTTCAGGAATCGAAAGTTCTGGTGTGTCACGATTTATTTTTAGGATGTCAACTCATCCTTTGGTGAACTTTCGGCAAGCCCAGATTTTCAGCGAAAAATCAAAATTGGACAATTTTAAACTGGGAAATTCGGAGGGCCATTTTTGTTTGCTTTTTTGGCCTCCAAGTTGGATCAAATGGTTATGGGAATGCAAGAATTTGGTGTGGGCTCCTACCTTGGCATTTTTGGCCATTGAATTGAGGTTAATTGGAGAGGATTTTGAAGAAATTGAACTTGGAAAGCATGAAATTCGTAGGCCATGGGGGGCTGCAACATTTGGGCATCAAAGTTGGTTTGTTGGAGAAGCTTAGGAGGGGAAAATGGCTGCTTGATAGGGTTGGAGCTAGTGGGGGCCTTGCACTTGAGTGTTGGAGATATTTTGGCTTGACTTTGTGGCCTCTTGTCCCCCCTTCCAACTGCAACAACTTCTTCCTCTTCTTCCTCAGCATTTCTTCTTCATTGTTGCTGAATCAAGAGTAGAGAACAGCCAAGACGAGCTAGCCTCTCTCTCAAGCCGTCCGAGCCTACCCATTGACCACCGAAGCCATAGTATCGTCGCCCCACCTAGCCACCTGCAAGCCATCCCGAGCCCGCACGTCCGCCACGTCCTATGCCAGCCCACCATTCGCGAGCCATCCCTGCTCGCGTCCACTTGGCCCAACGTCACTAGCTCGCCGTCGTTGGTCCCCGAGCCACTGTCGCAACCATCTGCCGCTCCAGCCCATCCCCTGCTCGCCTGGCCGCCTGCCTCTCGCCTCTGTCAGCTTGAGCCA
Organism: Eucalyptus grandis; assembly: GCF_016545825.1. Taxonomy (NCBI): domain Eukaryota; kingdom Viridiplantae; phylum Streptophyta; class Magnoliopsida; order Myrtales; family Myrtaceae; genus Eucalyptus; species Eucalyptus grandis. The sequence goes on from NC_052620.1 coordinate 7,372,197, forward strand.
GCTCGCTCCAACCCTCGAACAGAACCAAAGCCATTAGCAAACTGTGAGGTTTGCTGAGCTTTTTCGGGCCCTTCCAATCCTCCCTTGGTGTCGTTGTAGGTCCAAGTCTCACTTGCCTCCGCATCGCCGTCGCCATGAACTCATCGCCTCGTTAAACTAGTGAGTTTACTTTCTAAACCTTAATTAGGAAGTTAATTATGCTTAGAGGAGGATTAGTTTAGATTAAGTTTGAATTATGAGGATTAGTTAGAGTAATTAGTTATTTAGTTAGTTAATTAGACCAATTATGTGGTTAGATTTGTTTAATTAGAAGTTAATTAGATTATGTGATTGAGTTAGCTTAGTAGATTATTTAATTAAGTCTAATTAGGTGGTTAGATTAGTGTATATAGCTTAATTAGTGATTTATTTAATTATTTTTTCATTTATTTAATTATTTTGTACTTTATTTAATTATTTATTATTTTCCGAAAATTATACCAGGATAGCCGGTTGCTAGAATTTCGTGCTGACCGTCGTGGTGCAGTTAGTTTGTGCAATTAAGTGCTAATTTGTGCGATTTGATGCTGAGTATTGATTTTGAATTATTATTTCAAAAATATGGAATTTTGGTATTTAATTAGAAAAATACCGAGTGTTGGTTTTTGACACCGAAAATATTTTTAGTACTATATAAAGTCGTGGAATTTTAAAATGATGGGATATCACGCTTTATGGTTCGATTTGGCCGTGTGTCCACGCAAACCTATTTTACCTAGTGTTTTTAATATGAAGAAAATAGGGCAAGCACATTGTTTAAATTGAGGCATTTGACTACAAAACATAATGTCCTTGGCCGGGATTGGATATGCATGGAATTGTTATTGGAACCCGTTGCAAGTTTTTATGCCGGATGATACTCCTTCGAGAATGCCCCACGTCAACGAATGCTAGATTGCGGTAGAGGCCTACTCATTCAGGAATGTCATCTAGACGTATACGTTGCTGTGCTCGATGGGGCAAGACGATGCCTGGTTATACCGAAAGACCGCTAACTGTTGAGTCGATCGTACCCGTGGGGCCGATATTAATTGGAACGCTTGAATGAGTTATTTGACTGCAATTGATTATGGGACAAAATTGTGTGGCACGAAATGAGACGTGTCATAACAATTTAGTCTTATAATTGGGACCCCTACGGTTGATTAATATGTGAAAAAGTGAGGCGTTTGAATTATCAAATACATTGGATGTATGCATATGCTATATAAATTGTACTGACATGCAAAGAGATGCTAAGGTGAGGTAAGTCCTCTATGATGTGTGTATATGCTGCCTCTAAGTGTATTATCTTCCTAATCGGGGTTTAGAGCTTGAACTCGCTGAGACATTGTCTCATCTCGTCATGGCTTTCAATTTTCAGGTCCCTAGATGGAAGTGCGCCACGTCCATCTTAGGTGGCCACGGAATGCAGAGACCCAACATACCATACTCCTTATCCACGAGAATCGTAACTGGACCTGGAAGCTCGTCGTGACTATTATCTGGGTCGATGAGGGCCTACCTCAGTTGATACCTTATCGATTCAAGGCATGATTTTTTCACGAGCCCAACAATGTCTGGGAGGGTCCCTTGGATGGCTTCAGCGCACCTGCCATCGATGGCGAGTATGTAGAGGATCTTGACACCCCTGATGGTGTCATGTTGGACCTAGAGCCCTTAGCTGTAGAGCCCGCAGTTTAGAGAGCTCTGTAGCTCATTTTTGGTTTAAACTCTTTTGTATATAAATCTAGTTTGTTTATATAAGTGTGTTTGTGAAATTTGATTGTCCTGCTTTTCTATCACATGTTTGATTATTGTTTGGGGATTGTTTATTTTGCTTCCGCATGTGCATGAATCGTTTGAGTGGGTGATGCGTCCTAGGAACGTCGCAATTTTATCAACCAGCGAAGGATGTGCGCACGCTCGAGGTTCGGGGCATGACAATTGTCATTTTTCATTTGAATTTTGTTATTCTTGTTACATATTAAATACGACCGGATGAAAAAGCATCGATGTTTTGATAATTATTTTTTTTTTTGGTAATAGTAAGCACTATAATGTGGAAAGACCAAACTGTACAAACGAACATGGTTTCAAAAACTTGCACTCAAGATGAAAAAGATCATTATGAGTGGAAGGAAGCCGAGAGGAAAAAGCTAAGCGGCTAAAACAAGAAACCAAAAGCAATAAAGCACAAGAATGACGAAAACAATTGCCAACCAGAAGCAAACGACCACAACAAACAAGGCAAGGGAGAATTGAAACAACCACCTCCCACCACAAAGAGCATCAGCCTCACATTGAGGTACAAGACCAGTAAAACCAATGGCCACCAGGTAGCTTAAATAGACAGCTGAGGATCTCCAGAAGAGAAAATGATCGGGTCAATGTCCCAACTACGCTGTGGCCTCCTATTCCTATTAAAGTCATCCACATTTCTAAAGGTGACAGCCTTGTCTTTGACGACTTTGAGAAGATGCTTCTTCACGGCTGAACCGGAAAGCGGCTCCCCTCTGAAGAGTATATTGTTCATGTTCTTCCAAATGATATAGCAAAACGCACCAAAAGAAAAACGAGCAATGCATTTATAAAAGTCCTTGCTCGAAAGCAAGGATATGGCCCAACGGAGATTTTCACCCCAAGACCCGTTACGCCATGGAATATTGCATCTGACGATCCAAAAGAAAGCAATACTAGCCATAATACGACACCCAAAAAACAGACGATCAATAGAGTCAGGCACATCATTGCAAAAAGGGCAAGATGCATAATCAATCTTACCATAAGATGGAAGGAGAGCTTGGGTAGGAAGCCTGCGCTTGGTGATTAGCCAAAGGTTAAATTGAAACCGAGGCAAGATGGCATTGTTCCAAATGAAAGGATGCCAAAAGACCCGGGTCTTCTTCCGCCTAATGGCCTCCCAAGTCGTCGCAACCGTAAAAAGGCCCAACAAGTTCTCTCTCCAACAAAAGCAATCCTAGTTCCAAGATAGGGAGGGGAGGGGAAACTCCCACGACTCTAACATCGACCTGATAGCCTAGCCATCATCAGAAAAAAGGTCTACCACTGTAGCCTTCCTAGAAAGATCGGAACTATATATGAGCGAATCCAAGAAAAATAAGTTCAGCAGGCTCCTAGGGTGTCAATTGTCAAACCAAAGTGATACTAATAGGCCATCTCCTATCCTCCAAAAGAAGCTATGTCGGATTTCCATCATGATTTGTAAGATCTTCCAAGCCCAGGAACAAAAAGTTGGCTTCTTCACGACTCATAAATTCCTCCTTTTTAAGAAGATCGAGTGGATCCACCTGCACCACAATGACTCCTTATCTGAAAACAAGATCCAGATATGTCTCAGCATGGCAATTTTATTGCACTCGCGGAGTCTCCGGATACCAAGACCTCCCTCCTCTTTTGGGAGGCATACATCATCCCAGAAAACATTGGCATCCCCTTTGCCCAACTTTGGGCCTCCCCAAATGAATTGTCTGAGAATACGCTCAATTTGGTCCAGCACAGCCGCAAGAAGCATAAAAACACTCGTCCAAAAGGCCTGGATAACATGAAGAACTGACCTGATCAACTGAATATGTCCGGCAAAAGATAGAAACCGATGAGTCCAAGATTGTACCCTCGATGTAATGCGCCTAACAAGAGCAGCACAATCCACCTTCCCCAGCCTCGATGTAATAATTGGAACCCCTAAGTAACGAACCAGTAAGTTCCCTTCTAGGAAGCCTAGGTCCAACGGGATTTGATTCCTTAAGGTTGGTGAGCCCCCAGACAAGAACACCTCAATTTTCCTCAAATTCGGGTGCAACTCACTCCAAGATGAGAATGTTCGGAGGCCTTCTTTGAGGAGCGTCACAAAAGGCAAGTCCGCTTCACAAAATAGGAATACGTCATCCGCAAAGAACAAATGCGAGAGGTTGGTGGTCCGGCATCTCCAAAAGAACCTACAACTTGATTGTAAAGAGCACCTCACGAGGATCTCAGAGAGCACTTCCATAACCAACGTAAATAAATATGGAGACATGGGATCATCCTGCTGAAGGCCTCGACTACTAGGAAAGAAACCATGTAACTCCCCATTCAAAGCAATGAAAAATCTAGGCATCCGCACACAGATAATGATGAGTTGCACCAAGCGATTAGGGAACCAAAAAGCAAGGAGAACACTCTCAAGAAAGAGCCAATCCACGGTGTTATAGGCTTTCCCGAAGTCCACCTTAATTGCACATTTAGGTGAATATGACTCCAAGTGGAAGCTAGAGAAGAGTTCCTAAGCCAAAAGGATGTTGTTCCTAATTTGCCACCCCTTAATAAAAAGCACTTTGAGAATGGCTCACAAGATCCTTCAATAGTGCAATAACCCGATTCACCAAAACTTTGGTAATTAGCTTGTAAATAGTATTGCAACAGGCAATAGGCCTGAAATCATCGACAGTGGTCGCATCAGGAACCTTCGGCACCAAAACCAAAATGGTGTTATTGATCTCCTTTAAGAGCCTCCCTTTGATGAAAAAGTCCCTCACGGCTGCCATGACCAACTGTCTAACCGTCCCCTAGTTCTCCTTGAAGAACTCAATCGTGAAACCATCTTGTCCCAGGGACTTACCCTGAGCTAAAGAAAAGAGAGTGTGCCGAATCTCTATATTAGAGACAGGTCGTGCAAGAGAGGTGATCTGGTCGTCATTTAGCAAAGAGTGGATGACCTCCCGAATCTCCTGTACCAAAGGCGTTCCCTGCTCCACTCGAGGCATGAGGAGGTCCTGGAAATACTCCATAAAAAGCTGCTGGACTAGCTGCAGATCAATGATTTGGTTACCTAAGGTATCCATTGCAGAGATGATTATGTTTCTCATCTGTCTTTTGTTGACATAGTAGTTGAAGAACTTTGTATTACAGTCCCCCTCTTTTAAGCCATATGATTTTAGCTTTTTGTCTAAAAAATGACTCCTCCTTAAAGCAAAGGTCCAAGAAGGTACGGCGTTGATTCTTCTCCAACTCAGCAAGCTCCACACTGGTAGGGTCCTGATGGAGGCTAACCTGTGTCAACTTTAAAGCATCCATCGCTTCTGAAGTCCTGATGAAGATATTGGAGGACTCTCTATTTAATTGATTGACCCAACTTTTAAGAGCCTTAAGCTTGCAAACAAGCCTATACATGGGAGTACCTTCCCTTAGGAGCTCCCAAATATGCTTCACGATTGCCTCAAAATCCAGATGCCTCATCCAAATATCAAAAAACTTGAACAGTTTCCTCCGAAGCACTGGGTTCACCACCTTGACCACCATAGGCGAGTGATCAGAGATCCCAGGTGCAAGGAAAGATGCTTCCGAGAAGGAAAAAATATGGCTCCAACAAGAGTTCACTAGGACCCTATCTATCTTCCTTGCCTTGCGAGAAGTTCCAAAAAACGTAGACCAAGTGTACCGAAAGCCTACATACCTAAGGTCTTCCAGCTCAGCATGATCTAAGCACTAGCTAAACTTGTCAAAGCATGGTAACCAATTGTCCGAACCACCTAATCTGTCCAAGGGGTCTTTAATAGCATTTAAGTCCCCCATAACTAGCCAAGGCATATTTTATAAAGTAGAGCTCTTAAGCATAAGGTCCTCCTAGAGAGGTCTCCGGGAAGTGAATGTATGCTCAATATAAACTATTGAAACACAGCAGACAGCCCCCGAAACCAAACACCTGAGATTCCCATGAACCGCCTAGTTCGTTATAGAGAAAGCTTCAAAGGAAACACTAGAAGGATCCCAACCAACCTAAATCCTTTCTCGATGGGAGAACTTAAAATTAGCCAACCAACAATAGTTCGTCGTCAAATTCCTAAAAATAGAACTGAACAGATTGTGCAAGACTTTCGTCACCACTAAACCAACCAAAACCAAATGATTCCACAAAACCATATTTCGAACCTCAGCTTGTCTTAAGGGGGCAACAATGCCCCTAATGTTCTAGCATCATATGTACATATATACAAAAAGAAGCAAGGAAGAAAGAGGGTTACCTCCTTTTGGAGGAGCTGCGCTAAGTGGGGGGCGAAGCAGCATGGGCCGAAGAAGGGGATGGGTCTGGAGCCAGAGAGAGCAGCTTGTCTTGCATAGTCTTGACCCTCCTACTAGCAGCCGAAGCCTTCAATGAGGGACACGAGGATAGCAGGTCATCATCTGAACTAGAAATCAGGTTATTCGATCCTTTTAACATCTTGCCAGGGCTAGGCAACTCAAGAGTGAGGGGCTCCGTAGGGCTAGGCACATCATTCACGGAGACAGGGACAGCTTCATCCTACTTCAAAATAGATCTGAGACCTCTCTGAGCTTTGCGAGTTGAGGTAGAGGGCATCCCCTTCTCCAAATTAGCGGCCTTCAGCTTCAAAGACCACCCCTCATCACTCGAACTAACCTGGATGGTCGAACTTACTTCCATCGAAGGAGGAGGCTTCTTCTTCTTCCCCTTAACTTGCTTCCAAGCTTGCTCCAATTCTGTAGGGCCTTCCGAAGCTAGGGCGGGAAGCTGGACAAGGACCAAAGATGCAGGAGGGGCTCGAGCCTGCATTGACGTCATCTCCGGGTTGGTGAAGGCAAGGGAAACCTCACACTTGTGGCCAAAAATACCACACTTAAGGCACTCCACAGGCCTCCATTCATATTCAATGTCTATCGACCGTGACACTCCATTCACAACCACTTCAACCAACGAACACCTTGGTTGTTTTGTCTGATCTCTGATAATGCTAGTACGAGTACCTAGAGGGGGGTGAATAGGTTTATGAAAATTTTCTTGCAGTTTGCGCAATACTTAGACAGATGAAGAATTAAAAAATCAATCGTAAGACGAGTAAAGGAAAGAGAGAATTAAACACGAGGTTTATAGTGGTTCGGCTTGATTCAAGCCTACGTCCACTCTTTTCGCACTGACAGCCGATTGGCTGGATTCCACTATGAATAAAGAGATGTTACAGTGTTGATCTTCCTTGATTTCTCGATGTAGATGATCTACTACACTCGCTCAAGGTATCACCAAGTACATACACTCTCTGTGTATACAATTTCGCTCGAACCGTATCGACTAACAATCAAGGTTCTTCGGACTGGAATTTATCTATCGATCACACACTTAAAACAACTAGAACGTCTTCCTTTATACTCCTTTATGCCATCATAGCCGTTGGCACTTACCAAAGGAATTCCTCCAATCTACCCATTGGACGGAATCAATTAAGAAGATCATCCGAGCTATTTAAGGAATCGATGATAGCCCATCAATCTGTTCGCCCATACAATCGGGATTTTGGTTTCAAGAATAGAACATTCCAAGAATGTTTCGTCGACCATCGATCTTCAATTGATCTTAGATAAGAATCAAAGAATCCAAATGATTATCCAACCAAGGGATCTATTCCAGAGGATTGGATCAAATCCCCAACCATATACTTCGGCTTCGGATATCCTACGCCACTGGATTAGAAAGACTGTCAGTGAGAATAATCTTGAGTCTTGAGTCTTGAATCTTGAGTCTTGAGATTACAAAGTCTTGAGACTTTAAACCAATGATATCCGACTAGACGATAGAAATGTTTTGTCGGCTTCAAAATATTCGAAAGATTTCTCCAACAATCTCCCCCTTTTGATGGTGACAAAACTTTCTTGTAGATTTGAACAACTTTGACCCGCAAAAACATTTCTCAAGCAATATGGCTAACTCATAAAGATTAATAAACAACCAGACTCTCGTGCATCCACAGCAAATTGGTTAGTCTTTCATGAGTAATACCATATAACAATATTTAATATAAATGCAACCAGTCAAGCATCAAAATCCACAGCCATTCGCCTCACACCCAAGTTCAAGTTCTCAAGTCATACTCAAAAACATAACCACAAAAGTCAAAGTAGTCAAAGTTTTAAAATAATGTAATGTTTGTTCAAATTGGTTCTCCCCCTTTTTGTCATCATTTAAAAAGAGGGTGAGAAAGGAGTCATGTCTGCTTGGGAATGCGCACGATCCGGAATTCTCCCATTGACTGCACTACACCTTCTAGCCTCTTGAAATCCTCTCTTAGATGAGCTACCTCCTCTCCTTTGGCATTGGCTTGAATTTGCAGAGCAAGGTCTTTCATCTTGTCCTCTAGGCTGACTGAAGATGCTTGTCCAAAGATTCTTCATGGCTTGAATTTCACATTCCAAAGTGCATATATTTGGCCACGCATTTCCAAAAGAATATCCATGATGCGATGAAAATCTGCAGAATTGTCTGTCTGTGTGCTGGCTTGAGCTTTTTCAGATGGAGTAAGAGTATATGAAGGCGCTTCTGTATAGTCTTGCAGATTTGGTGTCGACGTATCACCTTCTTCAGGCAATTGAGAAGCCTGAAATTCTTCTGGGTCTGCTGGAGATTGTCTTGGACCTTCACTATTTGCAGCATGAGGTGCAGACTTTACTTGCTCGCCAACTCCCCCTGTCTCTAGGACATCCGAAGGGGAAGAGTGATGATCATGCTCTAGATTTCCCTTCTCTCCAGATTCAGCAGCAGATTTTTCTTTCTCTTCTTCAGCTTCTTTCTCCTTCTCTCTCTCTCTTCTTCTTCTCTCTCTAGGTTCTTCTGAAATTCTCTCGGGCCGAGACACGTAACGTCCGGTTCTTGTCGGTGCTTGGATAGTAGGATCTTCATCCTCTTCATCTTCATCCTCTAGGATGAGAGATCTTTCTTCCTTTTGATGGGGCTCCAATGGCCTCCTTTCCTTTTCTCTTTGAAGCAGATCGAATAGGAGATTTCACTCTGAATTTCTCCATTACCTTGGAAAGTTCTTGCACGCATCTTCGTTAACATCTTCAAACCTACCACCATCTTATCACACGGTTGAACACAAAGTGATTGAGGCGGTTCAATATTCATGTGTCTGAAGATCTTTGTCACTGCACTGATAAGGCAATTGTCCTTTGTCTTTTGACATTGATCTGTACATATGGAAGAGAATAGTGTGCGGGAGAGAGAACTTCCGTCCCGAGTTGATCGCGTACATCAACTTTGCTTCGAAAAGAGACACGAAGTCTTTGACGTAGACTTTGGTCTAAGACAATTGATCACAATCTTATGAAGCACAATGTTGATGGCATTCATCCCGGAATAGGTAACTTTCTTCTCTCGTCCCTATCTTTGACAAGTTCCGAGTAGTACGAGAAGGTGAGACTTTGATTGGTAGATAACGTCCTCGTTCAACTCCAACTATATCAGCCAACATATTCACATCTACCACGTAGACTTTGTCTCGTACACTAAATGATATTCTATTCGCATCCAGAAAGCTAAGATTTGAATAGAAATAAGCGGTCAGATGAGCATACCCGTCTGTTGAGTCAGAGCAAAAATTCTCAAGTTGAAACAAATTCAACTTTTCTCTTAAGTTTATGTTGATGGCGTCCAGGAAGTCAAAATCGACACTTCTAGGGTTTATCACCCCTCTTTTCAACAGCCTGGAATACACTTTTTCTTGATCCTTGGATTTGAACAAATCCATCCGATTTCCTTTCACCTTTGCTGCCACGCCCATTTTCGGTTGAAATTCAAGGAACATTCTGTCATCATCGTTCCTTCAATTAAATTTTGTCCGGCATACGAGGATCACTTGGAATGTTCGCAAGTGCTTCCTCTCGCTTTTCCTTTCGGGGCAATTCCCCATTCCTCCATTTTCTTCAGAAAAGATACTCATTCCCATAATTTTTGTCCTTAAGGAAGTCATCTATATAATTCAGTGGAGTACCTGTGCTTTTCAACGCACGATAAAGTTTATACAAAAAGGAGGGCTTTTGAACTCTTACTGGGTCGGCATCCTCGATTATCTCTTCTTCCAGATCATGACTTGCACCTTGTGGGGCAGGAGGCGATGAATGACGTGGATGAGAACGAATCGGACTTTGTCGCTGACTTGTTAAGTCTTCTTCCTCAGTGAGATCGAAGTGAGTCGGTCCCTTCTCCATTCTTTGTGGTCCCCTGCTTGCGATTCTTGATGATTTCCTCGAAGAAGACATCTTTCTTTGTCGCTGGAAGATTCCTTCACTTGCTTTCCCAAGAAAAATGACCACTTTCTCGAAGACGAACAAGCAAAGAGAAACAAAAGATCGGGAGGAGAGTGCCTTTTAGGGTTTTGAAGATTGGAGAAAAGAAAAACTGTATATATATATATATAACTCAGTTTTGAAAAAGGGAAGTTCAATCGGTGCAAGGAAAGTGAACTATCACTTCTATTCAAAATCAACAACTGCCAAAATTAACTATCACTTCTATTCAAAATCAACAACTGCCAAAATTATTCTTTTAAAAAAAATCTCCAAATTTCATTCGGATTATAGAATAACTGAATAAAAGATCGTACCTTTTCGAGTTAAAATAACTAAATGAAAATTCGTACCTCTTAGATGAAATACAACTTACGCCTATAGCCACGAATGTCTCGAGTCCGAGAATTTAAAGTCCGAAGATTAGAGTCTCGAGTTGGTGAGTCTCTAGACTTTTAACTTCTTCAGCTTCAAAATGTTGAGTCTTGAACGGATAAGGTCGAATTGATTTTTCTCCAAAGGCTTTGTGAATATATCCGCTAGTTGACTCTTTGAATCAACAAATTGAATCGAGATTTCTCCATTTTGAATATGATCTCTAATAAAGTGATGTCGAATCTCAATATGCTTTGCTCTTGAATGAAGGATTGGATTTTTGGTGAGATTGATCGCACTGGTGTTGTCACATCTGATTTCTGTGCATGAGTCTTCAATCCCAAAGTCTTGTAGCTGTTGTTTTATCCAGAGAATTTGCGAACAGCAGCTTCCAAGAGCTACATACTCTGCTTCTGTCGTTGAGAGAGATACAGTGCTTTGCTTCCTTGAAAACCAAGACACTATCCTGTTTCCAAGTATTTGACAAGTTCCAGAGGTGCTTTTTCTATCGACTCTGCAACCGGCCAGATCTGCATCTGAGTATCCTAGAAGATTAAAGTCTCCCTTCTTGGGATACCGAGAGACCGATGCTTGAAGATGAGGCAACGTATTTGATAACACGTTTTACAGCACCGAGATGGGACTCTCGGGATCTGATTGAAACCTAGCACAAATGCAAACACTCAACAAAATATCGGTCTAGAAGCAAACGTAAGATAAAGAAGTGAGCCGATCATGCTCCCGTACATGCTTTTGATCTACTTTCTTCCCTTCTTCATCCTTGTCTATCTTCTGAGAACATGACATTGGTATGTCGGTCTTTTTGCACGTTTCCAATCCAAACCTTTTGACAAGGTCATTCGCATATTTTTCTTGATGAATAAAAGTTCCTTCCTTCATTTGTTTAACTTGGAGTCCAAGAAAGAATGTTAACTCTCCCATCATACTCATTTCAAACTCATCCCGCATAGACTTAGAAAATTTCTTGCATAGACTTTCATTAGATGATCCAAAAATAATATCGTCCACATATATTTGAACAAGTAAAAAGCTTTTGCTTTCCTTTTTGATAAACAAAGTAGTATCTACTTTACCTTTGACAAAACCATTCTGTAATAAGAACTTACTTAGTCTGTCGTACCAAGCTCGAGGTGCTTGCTTTAAACCATACAAGGCCTTTTTCACCAAGACTCGAGTCTAGCTTCTTTGGGTCTTCAAACCCAGGTGGTTGTTCCACATAGACTTCCTCATGGATGAATCCATTTAGGAATGCACTTTTGACGTCCATTTGGAATAACCTGAAATTTTTATAACAAGCAAACGCAAGTAATAGACGAATAGCTTCTAACCTTGCTACTTGGAGCGTAAGTCTCATCATAGTCTATTCCTTCTTCTTGCGTATATCCTTTGGCCACGAGTCTTGCTTTGTTTCGTACGACTTTTCCTTCTTCATTCATCTTGTTCCTAAATACCCATTTGGTTCCAATAACAGTTTTACCTTTTGGTTTAGATGACAATTCCCAGACATCATTGATGTTGAATTGTCCGAGTTCTTCTTGCATAGCTTCGATCCAACTTTCATCGATAAAGCTTCTTCTATGCTTTTGGTTCGATTTCAAAAATGAGAGCCACAAAAGACTAGATTCTTCATGCCTTTTTGATCTGGTGCGGATTCCTTCATTGATTTCGCCAATAATGAGATCTTTAGGATGACTGATTTATGCTTCCAAGATTCTTGGTTGTTCTTCCTAGTTGATGATCTCTTTCTTTGTTTGAATCTTCATGTGCTTCTTGATGTTGGACTTCCAGAGACTGAGATGCTTCTTGAGTTGTAAGCATTGGAAGGTCTGGAGTAGGTTCAGACTCTTCATACTGAGTCTGGCTGGATTCATCTTGCATTGAGTCTTGGAATTTAACATTCGTTGATTCCTCCACTAACCGGCTTTTCTTGTTGTAGACTCGTAGGCTTTGCTTGATGTAGAATATCCAAGGAAGATGCCTTCATCTGATCTTTCTTCAAACTTACCAACTCTATCATTTGCATTTTTCAAAATAAAGCATTTGCAACCAAACACATGAAAGTATGAAACAATAGGCTCTTTACCTTTGAACAATTCATAGGGGGTTTTCTCCAAAATAGATCTTAAAAAGACTCTATTTATAATATAGCATGCTGTTGAAACACTTCAGCCCAAAATCGTGAAGAAATTTTGCTTTCAATTAAAAGTGTTCTAGCCATTTCTTGAAGAGATCTATTCTTTCTTTCCACAACTCCGTTTTGCTCGGAGTATATGGAGAGGAAAACATATGATTAAAACCAGATTTATCACAAAATTTCGTAAAATCTTTATTTTCAAATTCACTTCCATGATCTGTTCTTATGCTTGAGATTGCACATCCTTTTTCATTTTGAACCTTTTTGGCAAATTTTTCAAAATACGAAAAGGTTTCTGACTTACTTGAAAGAAAATATACCCAAGTAAAACGGGAGTAATCATCCACAATTACTAAGCAATATTTCTTACCTCCAATGCTCGGGTTCTCAAGTTGGTCCGAAGAGATCCATATGAAGCAACCGTAGTTCATGATTAGTAGAAACATGGTTTATTTGCTTAAATGAATTTCTTACCTGCTTTCCCGTAATGCATGGAGTGCATGAATCGACTTTTGGTATGGCAATTTAGGTAGACCTCGAACAAGCTTCTTTGATGAGATTTTGGCTAATTGTTTCATATTGACATGGCCAAGCTTTCGTGCCATAAGACTGCTTCATCTTGAATTGAGATTAGGCATTGTGCTTCATTTGGTTTTACATCAAGGAGGTAGATATTTCCATGTCTTCGACCCATGAAAGACCGAGTTGAGTCTTTGCTAATTCCGAACATGTGCCTTCTTGAAAGGAGATCTTGAAACCAGATCACATAATTGGCTAATGCTTAGAAGATTGTAGTTGAGTCCTTCCACTAGAGAGACATTGCTTATTGTGAGATTTCCAATTTTCACAGTTCCAAAACCCACAATGCTTCCTTTGCTGTTTCCTCCAAATGAAACTTTTCCACCATTCACTTGAACAATCTTTATGAAGCAATTTGAGTCTCCCCATGTGTCTTGAACATCCGCTGTCAAGATACCACTTAACTTTCTTTTTTGACAGAGACCTGCATTCAAAGAAGAGTCTCAAGCTTTCTTTGGTACCCAAATTTTCTTGGGTCCTTTGGCGTTAGTAGAATAAGCATTACTAGGCCATACTTTCTTAACAGCTTCCAAACCATAGGACACTCTTTTTCAAAATGATCCCGATTTTGTTACACTTTGAACATCTTAGAGCACTTCAACCTACGTACTTTACAAAGACTTTATTGAAATGATTTTTGTAAGCCTCCTTTGTCGGTCTTTTCTTAATTCTTTCTTTTACTTTTGGAAAATCAATTAAAGGAATTGTTTCGCTGTCATACCCAAACCAAACTTGTTAAAGTAAGGTCTTTGGACCGAAAGAACTTTTTCAAGTTTTTCAGACCCTATTGAAAATTTCTTTGAAATATTTGATAAGTCAGTTTTTAAGAAAGCATTTTCTTTTGAAAGTTTATCTTCATTCTCCTTAAGAATAGAAAAATTCAAGTCTAAACTTTTCACTTTTTCTTCTAAAATATTTTCCTTTTGTTTTAAGACTGAGTTTTCCTTTTTAAGTTCGGAAATCCTTTTTAGAGAAGTCTTAAGACTAAAACATAGTTCATCAATGTATTTAGAGACTTTGACAGGAATTTTATAATCACTTACCTCAAATTCACTGTCTGAGTCTGATCCAGAGTCTGAGTCTGATTGTGCCATCAGACATAGGTTGGCATATTCCTCATCACTTTCTTCACACTCTGTATCGCTCCAAGTTTCGGCTTTGAGAGCTTTTCGAGACTTTTCAGCTTTTCCTCTTTTCTTCTTCAGAGAGGACAATTTGGTCCGATGTGCCCCTTTTTCTTACATTCGAAGCAAACTACATCTTTGTTTGGTTCCTCATTATCAACAAACTTGGTTTGCTGTTTCAAAGACTTTGTTTCCTTGAGTTGAACCTTCTTCCTTTTCTATTCAGCTTTCGATCCTTCTAATCATAAGAGCAAGCTCCTCATCGTCCGCATCTTCTTCGTAGTCCGTATCATCGAATCATCGTTAGATTTTAATGCAATGGATTTCTTACCTCTTGGATCTTCGTCTTCATTAATTCGTTCCACTTCATAAGACTGAAGAATTCCAATCAGCTCGTCTACAGATAATGGCATAATTCTTTGCGTCTCTCTTATTGAAGTCTTTATATGATTCCAATCCTTGGAGAGTCCACGCAAGAACTTGTTCACCTTCATAGGATCAGAAATTTTCTGTCCTTGATTCTCAAGACCATTGACAATATCTGTAAAACGGCTAAACATGTCAGTTATAGATTCTCCTTGTTTCATTTTGAAGGCTTCATATTGACCAAGGAGAATGTTAATTCTGGTCTCCTTCACTCGGCCTCTGTCCCTTCATAAGTGATATGTAATCTGTCCCTGCACTTCTTTTTGCTGTATCACAAGAAGATATTCTGTTATATTCAGTTGGTGATAAAGCACAATATAAAGAGTAAATTGCTTTTGCATCGAGTGCTTGTCTCTTGTTTATCTCTTCTTGAGACATTCCGCTGGTTTCAACAGTTTCTTTCCCTCTTTCGGATGCTGATGCAGCAATAGGAGTAATTCCTCTTTCCACCACATCCCATTCCGAGAGGATCCTTTGATCGTAGAAAAGCTTTCATCTTGTTTTTCCGGATGTTGTAATCCTTTCCATCAAAGTAGGGTGGTCTCGGTATTGCTTTGCCCTTCCACCAGCCCCGGTGCTAGCATACTAGCCATGGATCTTTTACTCAAGTAAAACACTTCAAATAAAGTAAGAACACGTGCTCGATACCAATTGATAATGCTAGTACGAGTACCTAGAGGGGGTGAATAGGTTTATGAAAATTTTCTTGCAGTTTGCGCAATACTTAGACAGATGAAGAATTAAAAATCAATCGTAAGACGAGTAAAGGAAAGAGAGAATTAAACACGAGGTTTATAGTGGTTCGGCTTGATTCAAGCCTACGTCCACTCTTCTGCACTGACAGCCGATTGGCTGGATTCCACTATGAATAAAGAGATGTTACAGTGTTGATCTTCCTTGATTTCTCGATGTAGATGATCTACTACACTCGCTCAAGGTATCACCAAGTACATACACTCTCTGTGTATACAATTTCGCTCGAACCGTATCGACTAACAATCAAGGTTCTTCGGACTGGAATTTATCTATCGATCACACACTTAAAACAACTAGAACGTCTTCCTTTTATACTCCTTTATGCCATCATAGCCGTTGGCACTTACCAAAGGAATTCCTCCAATCTACCCGTTGGACGGAATCAATTAAGAAGATCATCCGAGCTATTTAAGGAATCGATGATAGCCCATCAATCTGTTCGCCCATACAATCGGGATTTTGGTTTCCAAGAATAGAACATTCCAAGAATGTTTCGTCGACCATCGATCTTCAATTGATCTTAGATAAGAATCAAAGAATCCGAAATGATTATCCAACCAAGGGATCTATTCCAGAGGATTGGATCAAATCCCCAACCATATACTTCGGCTTCGGATATCCTACGCCACTGGATTAGAAAGACTGTCAGTGAGAATAATCTTGAGTCTTGAGTCTTGAGTCTTGAGTCTTGAGATTACAAAGTCTTGAGACTTTAAACCAATGATATCCAGACTAGACTGATAGAAATGTTTTGTCAGCTTCAAAATATTCTGGAAAGATTTCTCCAACAATCTCTACACACACTCTAGCAAAAGAAATCATCTTCATTGCCTCCGTGCGTTGATCCACATAAAGGGGTTTGCCAATGGAACTTGCTATGGCACTTATTGCCGGCGCCAACCAAAGGTCAAAAAGACGATTCTTGAGCCTAATCCACACAGAAACAGAGGATTGCTTGTCTTATTTTAGCTCCAAAAGAGGCTTCCATTGTTGTAAAATGAGGGGAACCCTTGCCACCGTTAGGGTCCCCTCTTCCAAGATCTTCCTATAGAACAAGGGATCCGGGACATGAAAAAAGAAGAAACCTTGGTCATTGGCCAACACTTCCACAAGCTTAGGGCCCCAAGTGTTCTTCAAAGCTTGCTCGGTGAGCTAAAAATGAATTTTTCTCCCTACAAAATAACCAACCAAGTATTCATGCCACTTGGGGTCCGCAGCCTGAAGCACATCCTCGGATAAGCTAACAATCGTCCTATTATCCACAAAGGTACAAGGTGTGCCACATTAGCCCAAGACCGGGTAGGGGGAGGCCTTGAGGTACTGGGCAGCTGGCTCGAGTCTTGAAGGCGCTTGGAAGGGGCACGTGCACGACTACGGCCCCGAGAACGCCCTTCGTGTGCTGGCTTAAAGCGCAACCCTTGCTTGATCCCATCTCTAACCGAGGCCAGACCCACAACAGAAGGAGTGACCTGACCTGGAATCCCAGCAGGTTGGTCCACTACATTGCATAAAGAGGGGCTACGTCCCTTAACACTAACAACACCAAGATGTAGGGGTGTCAAAAAAGCCCGACCCGACCCAACCCGAACACGAAACAAGTAGTATACTTGTTTCGGGTCTTGATACTGTTTGAGACACAGACATAAAACAAGCAATAAAGATATGTTTAGGGTCGGGTAGGGTCGGAACATTGTTCGACCCGAAACACAATAACTCCAAATCCAAACATAAACAGTAAACACAAACACGTTCTCATCTTTCTCGGCTCCACCTTCTTCTCCGACGACACGACTGTGCCTACGCTCACGACCGCCGGAACCCTAGCCACCACCGAATCAGTCGATCGTTGCCGTCCGTCGATGCGCCTCCGCCTCGCCGTCTCCGTCGCCACCCCTCGTCTCAACGCCGGAACCCTAGCCGCCGCCGAATCTGTCGATCGTTGCCGGCGACGCCGAGGAGGAGGACGAGTCGGCTCTCGACCCCGAGCTCCGATACAGCTTCCAGTGGAATTTCAAGGTTCGCTTCTCCCCTGTAGTCCTTGATTACGCTCTATATAGGTTTGATCCGCTGCTTCTTGATTTCCTGGGTTTTCGTTTTCGTTTTGTTTCCTACGAGTTGTCTGGTTTTCATGTCGAGCGAGTGCGGCAGTTCTTGTTCTATCGAAATTTATAGCTAAAATGATTGATGGGTCTCTCTGCGTCGTCTTCTTTAGCTTTGGATGATTTCGGGAAATGGGGTGAGTCGTCTGGTGGAGTTGGATTTAGGAAGCTGAACAAGAATCGGAGAGTTGCCGTCGGATTCGTGTAATTGGTGTTTGCCAAGAAAAGAAGAGATTCGGCAGCTTGACTTCGAGAGAGCATCTTTTCTCTCTTTCCGATTAGGCTAGAATGAAGGAACTGCGAAGATGCTCGCGAGAGAGAAAAAGTGCTGCAAAATGTGCCGTCTTTTTGTGCTAATTAGGTGATGTGAGATGTCAGGAGTATACTTGTTTCTCATGGAAATGTGATTCCTTTTTACTGGAGAGCAGAAGGCTGTGAATTGAAGTTAGATCTTGCGCATAAGTTTAAGTACCCCGCTTCTGATTTTCGTGTCTCTGAAAAGAAGCAATTTCACATGTAACAACAAATAAGACACGACGGCTTGAAAAATTAATTTAGGTTCATATCCCACATGACATGAGTGATATTCATAATGGAAGCAGATAGCGCATATTTTTTTATCGCAAATAGACTGGGATCTACAAGCACAAAAGAAAGTTCATTTTTGCAATGCAAAGGGAAGTAGTAACAGAGGACTATATTTTCTTTATATGACATACCTCCCTGTTTATTGACTCTCCCTTGAAAGCCACATTCTACTCCTTGGCGAAACACCACCCAATCCTGACAGAACAAAGCATAGCTGAATTGTACTTTAAACAAAACAACAGACAACGAAAAGAAGAAGAGCAGACAAAGAACTTATCATAGACTCTCACAAAACCATCAACCAATTTATTGGTACACGAGTGCTTTCTTTCGTGTTACTTCTTGATGTCTTGTCAGACTGGTAGCTGGAGTTCCATCATAATTATCTGGTATACATTGAGATAAGCATTCCTATTCTCAACGGAAGTTCCAGGTCGCGGACA
The DNA here is from genome assembly GCF_016545825.1 of Eucalyptus grandis. Classification (NCBI taxonomy): domain Eukaryota; kingdom Viridiplantae; phylum Streptophyta; class Magnoliopsida; order Myrtales; family Myrtaceae; genus Eucalyptus; species Eucalyptus grandis. The sequence continues at coordinate 7,390,831 of NC_052620.1, forward strand.
TCTTAATTTTGTTGTTTATGTAATTAAAGCAAAAAAGGTCTTTGTAGATAATCTAGTTTCTTTCTAGATGAAGTTGCTAAATTACTGTTTTTGTTTAAATATATTAGCCATTGTGGCAGATTCTTTACTTTGTAGATAGAGTAATGGGAAATGAATTTATAGTAAGAGGATGTATGTTGATCAGATTTACTTTGTTTGGAAGAACAGAATATTAACTAGGCCTCCTCCTCATGCGTCGATGGAGATCGACTATTAGTTTTGTCCTCCCTTTTTGGCATGTTTGGTACATTGAAAACAGATATGTTTTCTTTTCCAAGTTCAAAGTGATCATTTCGAGGAGTTTTTCGCCCTTGAATTAGACAAACATGGTTATGAAGCTTTATACAAGAAAAAAACGATCGAGGTTATTCATGGACTTCTCCTTTTATGTTGTCTTAGGTTTCACGTCATTTTATTTATTTATATGTCCATTGTCTGCAGGTTTATGGTGGGAATATCAATACAATAGATGGTTGTGCTACATTTTTTCACAAAGACAGGTTTCTAATGTAAAAAAATAAGAGGTAAAAGAGTTGCTGCATTTGATGTCTTCTCCATCTCTGTATCATCATAAGCTAAAGGCTTCAATGTGTCTATGCAGGTTGCAGTAGAGTCCTTGACAGAAGCATTGGTTCCAAGCACCCAGAAGAGAGCTACTTTAAATCGATTAATTAAGATTGAGAAGCTTCGTGACGAAGAACTGCAGCCTCAAATTCTCGAGCTTCTAAAAGGATTTAACGAACCCCAAAAAAAAAAAAAAAAAAAAAGAGGAAACCCAGTAACCCGACCCGACCCGAACCGACCCGAAACACATTAGATGGTCTTATGTGTTTCGGGTCGGTTCGGGTCGGGTCATAGCTTGTGATCATTGTGTTTCGGGTCGGGTCGGGTAACAACAAGACCCGACCCAACCCGACCCATTGACACCCCTACCAAGATGGGCCTCGTTTAAGAGGCCCCCCACTTCAGCTGAAGAAGATGCCATAGGTGCAAAAAAACCCTCCAATGGCCCAATAAACCCTTCTACAATACAGACAACGCAGGGAAGGAAGCCATACCAGGGCAAAGGCTAAATCAGGATGAAGAGGGGCGCTGAGTAGTCACCACATCCACCGCAAGGCTCTCAACGCAAGCTCCGAAGCCCAGCTCGAATAGAACCAGGGTAGAAACTAGCAACGAATCGAGCGAGAAATGGGGTAGCTTCGATCTCCACTTCAGGGACAAAGCGGAGCAAGCCGCTCAGTGAGAACCAGGAGGGAAGCCAGAAGAAGGAACCCTCTAAAAATTGAGTCGAACCAATGGCTTCACCACCCGGGACGAGCTGAAGACCAGACAGGGTGAACAGGAAGCAATTCGCACCCTAGAGAGAAGAAGGTGAACAGTATAGCGAGAATACACAAATGGCCAGCCCCCTTTGATCTCCAACCATTGTTTGAGTTTGCTTTTTTTGATAATTTTTATTTTGTTTTTCATATGATTATGATGAATACACTGAAAAAATAAAATAAAAATAAAAATCTAGCTGTTAATGTCAAGCTTCCTTGTTTGCCCCTGAAATATGCACATGAAGTTCACCGTCTTTTGCTCTTGCTAGCGTTACAAGATTCAAAAAAATGAACAGAAGGGAACTTGCAAATTAAAGGGGAACACAAAGATGTAAAATCTGGAAGGGTGTGAAAATCCATTCGTAAGAACATCATGTTTAGAGTGCGTGGAAAGCTGCAGAAAGCCACTAACTTATGCCACGTGGCAAAAATTAATTGACGTTCTGGATTACTTACTCTTTAATAAGACTAGACGTCATGATAAGGGAAATTTGATAGAGGCCAACAAAATTAGAACCATGAGTAAATGTAGTTAAGTAGTATATAACAGCAAATCCATTTGCACGTTTTAATCGAATCTATGAACTGATAACCTACTTATAATCCAAAAAAGGACAAGATCAAGATATGTCCATATAATTGCTTATACAATTTCTCATAGGACCAAACAAAATTTGGCTAGCTACTTTATAACACTTAACATATGATGCCCAACCAATGAACTTGTAATTAGGGAAAATTTGAGAGACCTTAAAAAACGATGCCCATGTTATGAGTTTTCCTAATTAGGACGTTTGAGGAGAGATTTTTCCTTATTGGAAAAATGTGAAAATGTTGATGGGTCCTATTGGACCGACCAGTTGTTACTTCTTCTGTCAATTCTAATTGGGTAAGTCAAATTGGATGGATACCGAGACTTCACGATCTCCTCCTTTTCTCTGCACCGAAATCAAATCTCTAAACCCCAGTCCATCTACTAGTTTTCTGAACTTCTATTCTCTCCCTAGTCTCTGAATCTTCGTGATCCAACGTTGATCCTATCGAATTTTTCAAGAATGACAGGGACAAGGAGAGAGCACCCTCATGGGACTGTCACTGACATTTTCAACTTCGATTGTGCTTCCCTGGTTGTGATGGAGATCGGCCATGGCGATGAACAGTCGTTCACAGTTTTGCGAGCCGGGGCCTTTGTGGTCAACCTCTATGTGCAGGCCATGACTCACGTCATGATGACGACGTGCGCCGTGCGTGACGCGCAGTGGCCACTTTCGAGAGACTCCATGGCAATTCGTGTTGGAGAGAGGAGCTTTGCATTTGTGATGCTAGGGCTGATGTATGGCCTCCAGCTTCCTCCGCTTTGTGATGAAGACACGGTGGATACTCTTGAGAGGGTTTTCATGAAGTTCAGTCACTACACCGCCCTCGACAATGGAGAAAATGGTAGAAATTCTTCCATGCCTAGCTTCCGTCTTTTGCATTTTCAGACTGGATTTTAATTTTCTTGAGCACAAATGGTAGATGCACATTTTTCGTTGAGATGGATTTTCTCAATAATGGTCAAATTTATGGTTTAAGAAATTCAGATGTCATTAAATAGATATTCCGCTAGACGTGAGATTGGTGGATACCGATAGCGTTAGGGAATTTGAGCACATGTTGTGTGTATCCATTCCTTGACGGTTGAGTTGGTTCGTGTTTTCTTTTTTTCTTTTTTTGAAGTTGGTGAAAATTACAGTCGCAAAAGGAGAAGGAAGAACTTGGAGCATTGAAATCGTTGGAAACCTCACGACCAATCGTAATAGAAATTGATTTTTATTTTCTTAATTGTCTTTGCGTTTTCGATGTTTGACTTTTTTGACATACCTCAAAGTGGTCATTACATAATCATAACGTTGAAATATCCCAATCGCTAGATTACGATGTTATATATTCTTTATTTATGCAGTTTTGGATTGGAATTTCGTACAATAAATATGATAGAGTTGGATACAAGAACTCTAATGACTAATATTTACAGGTTATCCATGTCTTGACGACGAAGCAACTTTCTGGGCAACAGTACGACCGGTTGTTGAGAACTTCGCACGGGGGAAAATCGGAAATAACTGGCGACTGATGGAAGGGACTGAGGCGACGAGCTTGTCAAAGGTTTTCAGAATATCGGCAACGACCGAGATAGTGAGCAACGCTATTCTCACCGGCTTCCTAAAGCCAGTGCATGTAGAGACCTTCATCGTGAAGATGAAGGACCAGGGAAGGAGGGACGTAGATGCTGAGGATGCGCTTTCTTCCATTTCAGCCGTAACCGATATCGTTAATTCCTTAGGGAAGGTTTGGGGAATCACAATCGGCGATCTACAAGTTCCTGAGGATGCTCGCAGAGAGGAAGGTCCAGAGACGATGTCGCAGATTAAACTTTGGAAGTTGAATCAGCTTGGCGTGGCACTTTTCTTGCGTCATAACTCAAAATTGCTTGGCTAGGCTGATCTAAGATTTAGTGATGAATAAGGAAGGAAATGACGACAGAACATCAAAGCATTGTGGTCATACTAGTATGTTCATTCATGCAATGATGTCTTATAGGATTTTTTTTTTTTCATGCCAGTTAATAAATTTTATGCAATGAGATTTCGATTTGAAGATTTTCTTTTTTTCAGCAAATAATTCCAACTATCCTCTAATTGTTTTTTTCCATATACCAAGATTTAGTGGTAGTAATTGATCACATGTAAGAATCTTAGCTTATGACAGTAGAGATGAATACTACATGGTAGCAGTGAGAAATTCTTTACCGCTAACTAAATCATGGTATTCATGAAGAACAGGTTGTTCTAGCTCGATACTATCAAGAATTCCTAACTATTGCATGGGTTTTGCGACACTCCCAGTCTCAATTGAATCATTGGACAAGAATCGCCTGTTTTTGTCTGTCACCATGGAGAGAGCTTTCTTCACCCTAACCTTTGTGGTAGTTTTCTCTATGCCCTATCTCCCCATCTTCAACCCTTTCTCCACCATCTACCTCTACTGATGTATCCCAAGACTATTTCTCTCCTAGACCACCTCCTTTCAACATCTTTTCTCGCCCCTATTTTGTTATCCTAGGACGATAATGACGGGGAAAAGGTTGCTGCTCTTTATAAAGGAAGGAGCAACCTCTGGCCTCAAACGCAAGCCAGACAAGTTGATGATACTATATCCGATCAATCTATCAGAAACTGTGAACTTACCCAACAGCTCTGGTTGGGCAACCTTTAGCCAGCCCCGCTCTTGACTTTCATGCCTTCCAGTCTCCTATGAAAAGGTGTGGAAGTTGGAAAACTTAATAATCTCCCGACTTGATAGAGTTCTTTCTTGCATTCCAGTTCTCTAATGAGGAAGAGAAGAAACGAATCTAGGATGCAGCACCATCGGCCTTTGCAAATCATCTTCTTATCCTGAAAAGGTGGGAACAAGGCACGCCATCCAAAGGTATTCGTTTGATTGCTGCTGCTTTTGGATTCAGTTCCTTGTTTTATCTATGGACTGGTTCTCTTAAGTTTGCCTTTGGTCATCTGGATATAAGCCAGATTATAATATGTTTTATCCTATCTTGTGCTTTGGTAGCTGTGAAGGACAAGATAAAGATGGATATAGCCCGAATAAAAACATCCTAGGGAGGTGAGATAGACCCGGATATGATTTCTCGTATCTAACTATTTTTCAAAAACCCCATGCTCTCCTTTTTTGTCTCCTTCGTTCACGCGCTGGTCACATTTAAGTTTCACGAAAACAGTTCACGAAAGCAGCGGGAGTCTTCTTCTCCGTAGCTCTAGTCCGACGAACTCAAGCTCCATCTCCAGCGAGTTCAAGCTTCAATCTGCAAAATCTTCATCTTTCCAGCTTGTTTCTTTGATTTCTAGCAGTGGTCTTTGAATTCCAGAAGCTCAAGCAGTTATACATCATCATCTTCCGACCAAAAATATCCGACTTTAAATTAATAATTCACTCTACAGTGAATAGGATATGAAAAAATCCCAGTATTTTATATCATATTCTAATCATTTGTATCCAAACAATTAAACACAGCCTAAAGAGTTAGTGGGAAAACTAGCATCTCAGTTTAGGACGGTGTTAATGGTGAATACTAGTTATGATATGGGAAAGTTTGCTTGAAGGTCAATCTAGATTGAATGCCGCTTAAACCCAAAACATTGGTCACGGAGGAAGAAGCGATTGTTTAGATAGACGTTAACTACGATAGTCTACCACATTTGTATTATTTATGTGGTGGTATCAGTCATTACCCGAAATGTTGTAATTATGGAAGTTGCCCAACCCCTTACTTCCATAAGAATTTGCTACGTCATGGATAAAGAAACAATAAAGCAAATGGCCTCAGACTTACTATAAGAATTTGTTTCCACCTTCTAAGAGGTTGGATCAGTCGTTTTTTAAATAGTCCAACGAACGCTTCTCGATCAGATGGCATGAATGGCCTTTTCTATCAGGAGCATTGGGAAATTTTGAAAGATGACATCTCAACCGAGCTGCAAAATATGTTTTTGTGTGGCCTTTTATATCCAAATATGAGCCCTACACACTTGACTCTAATTCCCAAGGTCCCTGTCCCGAAAGACTTGTCTAAGTTTGGAACTATAAGTCTATGTAATTTTAGCTACAAAGTAGTAGTTAAAACTCTAGCTAATAGGTTCCAACCGTTACACCCCAGTTCATTTCCCCAATGCAAAGTGCTTTTGTTGAAAACCGAATGATCAAGAACAACATTTTAATTGTCTAGGTATTGCAGCATTGGATTACATGTCCATAGTGGCGTAAGAAAAAGGTAAGGGTTTTAAAACTGAATATGCAAAAAGCCTATGATCGAGTAGAATAGGATTTCCATAAAACATGTTTTTACAAATTGGGTTTCCAATAAATATCCGTGGGCCAGATTATGAAATGCATGACAATAGGATCTTCTACGGTCAAATTCAATGGAATTGTTGGAAGACCTCATGTGAACTTCGACAAGGTGATCTAGTGTCCCCATATCTATGTATATACTTGCAAATACCCTTTCTATTTGGGAAAAGTGCCAAAAAAGTCCTAAACCTTTTGTTTTTGTGCCAATTTAGTCCTAAACCTTTTTTTGGTGCCGATTTAGTCCTAAACCTTTTTATTTGGTGCCGATTTAGTCCTTCCGGCAAATTTAGCCCGGAAAATGCCTACGTGGATACAAAGTCAACGTCAGCCGATCCTACGTGGTCGGACCGGCGCTGACATGGATTCCTAAAAACAAAACGACGCCGTTTTATTAAAAAAAAAAAAAAAACCCTAGAACCTTCAAAACAAAACGGCGCCATTAAGAGCTCTTACGTTTTCCCTTTTCTCACGAGCCTCGAATCGTCTTCAGTGATGGAGGAAGAACCCCAAATCCCATCTGCCCAAATCGATTCAATCTGAACTCAAATCCAAGGAGTTTGCTCAAGCCGAGTTGCTCTTTGATCGAATCGACTCCCCCCCAATCTAGCCCAACCCCTTCGTATGCCCAAACCCTACAATTCAGCCTTCGAAATTGCGAAGACCTGACTGACCCAATTCGAGTCGCCACCCGATTGACCCAATTCAGGTTGCAACCGGATTCGACCTCACTGAACACGACAAAGTGTGTGGTCCCAAACACAACAAAGTGTGTGGTCCCAATTTGCTCGTGTTGTCGACACTCAGCCGACATAAAGGTATGTTTTTGTGGTTGTGGTCCCAACCCTCAAATTTTTTCAATACATCCCACGATGTTGTTGTGATGATATCCAGACACTCAACACTCAACATGCCTTGTAGTCGTGCTGTTGGTCTAATGTCCAATAAATTTTAGGTTATAGTTGTCTTCACATGAGCTTGACAGAATATAAAGGCAAAAAAAGACATGACAATATTACCGTTATATTTTGAGAAGCAAAACATTGAAGTAAATGGCTATTGAACTTATTTCCTTTGGAGAATATGCATTCTAATTTCACTCAGAAATTTCATCGAACAGGTGGCGTTTGAATTGATTTTAGTACAAATTGATTTTAACAAGGATTTCTATGTTCTCATATGCGATGATTGCATATGAATTGATTTTAGTACAAATGGGTTGTTGTGGGATTGCTGTACCTTAGAATTTCTACTTTTTATGTATGAAGGTATGCGTTTGTGATTGAATCTGGCACTCAAATGAAGACTTTTTCGTACGGACCTAAACCGTGCAAGGTTGGAAGCAGTTTTTTTTTTTTGGTATTATTTCTCCATATGAAAAAAAAAAACTATTTCTCGAGAGGCAACACAAAATCGATCGTCTCCTCTAAACATAAGCGAAACCTGGCTGTAGGTGTATCTTGATTGTGTTCTGGTCAAGCTGATCATAGGGGCAACCACAATAGTTTGTCAAGTGAGTTAATGGTAGGGGAGACCAAAACTTCAAAGAACAGCGTATTGATTATAAAGGCCAAGTCAAAGCACAACATGCGATAGAATTTCAATTGCAATCTGTATAAATGTGTGTTTGAATTTTTAGTATTGCTACTTATATGGCCCACCCATTTCCTGGATTGTATATATTTGGAGTCAATTGCAGTCTTTTGTCATCTTCCACCTTCAATTTGTTGATTCTCATGTTGAACTTCAATTGCAGTATTTTGAATAGCAATAGCTTAAAAGCATAATCATGATTTTCCATTGGACCTATTATGCTGTTGCTCCATTATGAGTCTCCATGTGCTTATAATATATATTTTCATTTTGTGTAGGGTCAAGATGAGCAACAAGTCTGCATTGGTTTGCTTTTATCACGGTGGGAAATTTGTTCGTCGCCCAATGCTTGAATATATTGGGGGAAAGATGGATTTAGTACACTTAAATATCGATTCTATGAGTCATGAAAGGTTCATAAGAGACATTGAGAATGTGGTAAGTGGTAAATTCGAAAAACTATATTTTAAGCTTCTTGAGAAATCTCTAGAAGATGGGTTGAGACATATATATAATGATAGCACTATTGTCGATCTAGTTTTCTATCATTTGCGACATGGATTGATTGGGGTGTATGAAGAATCTTTTGACAATATGGTAGGTGAAGGTGCTGGTCATGGTGAGGGCAATGGCGAAGGAGCTGGTGAGAGCGTTTGTCAGGGTGAGGGCAATGTTGAGGGTGCTGGTGAGGGCATTTGTCAGGGCGAGGGCATTTGTCAAGGTGTTGGTTTAGGTGATAAGGCATTTGCTCAACATGGGTGTGATTTAGATGATGATTACTTAATAGATTAGGGTGATTATGCTGAGTTAGAGGGTGATGAATCTATGGTCGAAGTCGATTTGGAAAATGAAGACATGGACTTAGTCGATGAACTATTCTTGACTGATGATGACAATAGGGATAACAAAGACCTTGTAGAAGGAAGGAAAAAAAATCAAGGAATTCCACAAAATGGCCACAAAGGCTTGGATTATAAGGGAACCTCTCGCAGAGTTTATACCATCTCAACAGTCTATCAGAGAATCATCTAATCCCCAACAATCTGACATAATTATTGCTGAAGGCAATTACCAAACAGACTATTACGAAACTGATGGAGATGAAAGTTTGGAATCTGATGTGGAGCCAGAAGATGAAGTTACAAGAAGGAGAAGTAGGTATCCAAGGTACGATCCTAATTGTATTGTGCATGTGTTTACTACATCTATGATGTTTGATGATGGTAGACAATTCAAAAATGCTATCAAAAAGCATTCAGTGGTCGAGCTTAGAGAGATAAAATTTGTCAAGAATGAAAAGAAATTTGTTAGGGCAAAATGTGTTGATGTAAATTGTCCTTGGAAGATTTCTGCATCTTTTGATGTTAGAACTGGATCATTCCATGTGAAGGCTTACCATGAGAGCATACTTGTAGCATTAGTTTCACTAATAAGAGGGTCACAAGTTCTTGGTTGGCGGATCACTATTTTAGTACAGTTAGAGCAATGCCAACTATAAAAACCATTGCTTTTAAGGAACTTATTAAGGAGCAGTTGGGCTTAAATATAACTATAGATCAGTGCAAAAAAGCGAAGCTGCTTGCCTTTAAAGTTTTGATGAGAAATTATAGGAAGGAATATTCAAAGTTATGGGATCATGTGGAGGAGCTAAGAGAAACAAACCCTGGGAGTACTATTACATTGAAGGTTGAAAAGCCTGACATGCATTCTAAAGCATTATTTGAGAGAATGTACATATGTTTTGCTGCATGTAAGAAATGATTTCTTGATGGATGCAAAAAAGTTGTGGGGTTAGATGGCTGTTTTTTAAAGGGAATTTGTAAAGGGGAGATATTGTGTGCTGTTGGAAGAGATGCAAACGACCAAATGTTCCCAATTGCATGGGCAGTTGTGAGAGTTGAAAGTGGAGACACTTGGACTTGGTTTTTGACAAGTTTGATGTATGACCTCAATATGATAGGCACATATGGACAAGGCTGTGTTATAATTAGTGACAAGCAAAAGGTATGTTCATTATTTTATTTTTTTCAGTGTTATGCCTTGTAATAGATCACTCTTGTAGTATGTTGCTGACATTGAAATCATCTTTTTTAGGGCCTTCTTCAAGCTGTGGTGAACTTGTTGCCTTTAGCTGAGCATAGAATGTGTGCTAGACACATTTATGCTAATTGGGGCCAAAAGTATAAGGGAATACAAATGCAAAGACTATTTTGGCAATGTGCTAAGAGCAATACTATGGTGGAGTTTGATGAACACACACAGGCATTGAAGAAAATCAGTCCTGCTACGTATCATGACTTGATTCAAACAGAGCCAAAGCACTTTGGAGCAGGGCTTTCTTTACTACTGAGGTTAAATGCGACATTGTCGATAACAATTTATGTGAAGCATTCAACGGAAGAATTATTGATGCTAGGTGTAAGTCTATTTATAGTATGTTAGAATAGATGAGAATAATGATCATGACAATGATGCATACACAAAGGGATGCCTGTGCTCGATGGAGAAGGGATTGTGGTCCAAGAATCATTAAAAAGTTGGAAGAAAATAGAGTTGGCGCGACTTATTGCCATGTGATATGGAATGGCGATGCTGGATACGAGGTGTTGGATAAGGGTGTTAAGTACGTAGTTGATGTGTCCAAGAGAGATTGTACTTACAGGAGGTGGCAACTTACTGGTATTCCTTGTCCCCATGCCATTTTAGCTATAAATCATAAGCGACATGATGCATATGATTATGTGAATGAGTGTTACATGAAGGTAAAGTTCTTAGTTACATATCAGAATATGATGATGCCAGTTCGGGGAGAGAAATTTTAGAAAAGAACTAATAATGAGGCACCTAAACCACTTCCGACCAGGGTGAAGCTCGGTAGGCCCAAACAGAAAAGAAGAAGGGAGGAAGGTGAGGTCGCACGTGGTATTAGAATGTCGAGAAGATGAATGAAAATGACCTGTCGAAGTTGCTCAAAGACAGGACACAACAGTTTGACATGTCCAACTAAGAAGGCTAAGACTGCAACATCACAAACACAATTACCTCGGCAAAAACTTTCAGTAAGTACTTTCATATCTATTGTTTCATGTTTATTTCATGAATAAATTTTAAATGAATATTATTCTTTCCAGGTTAAGTGGCGTACTAGCAAAGGTACAAGTAAAAGTGCTGGTGGGACACCAATTGCTAGTGCTGCTCTTAGGACACCATTATCTCATGGGAGTGTAAGTAATGTTTTTGTTAGTACTTTTGTTTTTACTAGGATAATTCTGTTGAGTAATGAAATTAACAATGTCAAGTGCAGAGTATAAGTGCCAGACAAGGCTATAGAGTTGATATACAAGTACAAGTTGAATCAACATCACAAGCAGCTGCGATTGAAGTTCCATTTAACGTAGTAGGCCCAACAGGAAAGAAGAAAAAAAAAAAGAGGAAGTAACTCCAATTTACAAGAAGTGACGGCATTAGGAAGAAGTGTTGTGGCTATTTTTTTATTTGTCGATGATGTGTTGGTTCAATGAAGTAGTGCAGTGGCTATTTTTTGTTTGTTGCTGATGTATGGGAAATTGATCCACTCCTCCAAGTGTTGTGTGGTCTTTACTACTTTGACGTTTGTGGTGTGTGAAAGGCTACTATGGACTGGATTCTTAGTTTACTTAGGTTATGGAATTCCTGAAAAGATAATTCTCTTTATAAAAAAATCCTGAAGTTGGCTTAGAATGGGGCCATTTAATGTATTTGGAAGGAAAGAAACTCTATTTTGCATGCTGATCCCATGAACTAAATTGGTCAAATAGCTGCTTATGTTGTTATGATAAGTGTGTTGGAGAATTGGTGAAGCCTTCCATTGGCGCACAATCGTGTTTTTCATTGATTTCTCCTAACTCATTAAAATTGATTGATTTCTCATGTGTCTTTACTCGTTAACTTATGAACTTGTCTCCTTTTCATTTCTTGCTTCTCCATGTCAATTTCTGCTCCATTCAGGTCGAATTCCTCTAATCAATGGCCACAAAATTCAAAGTGTAACACCTCCTGATTTGCACGTTTATTAAAAGGGTGGTTGGGCAAGAAATATAGAAAAAAATGAGGTGTCGGGTTTGGATGCTAAATTTTATATGCTCAAAAAAACAATGAGGTTTTAAACTAGGTGCATGCAAAGTTTGATGGATTAATTTTGAGTACGGGAGTATCTACGAATTTATTTTCGAAAGCTTTGAAGAAAAAAAAAAGTTGCCCAAGATTATTTCCAAAAATGGTAGTTGGGCAAGAAAATAAAAAATAAATGGGGCGTCGGGTTTGGACGCCAAATTTTATATGCTCAATAAAACAAGGAGGTTTTAAACTAGGTGCGTGCAAAGTTTGATGGATTAATTTTGAGTGCGGGAGTATGTATGAATTTATTTTCGAAAGCTTTGAAGAAAAAAAAAAGTTGCCCAAGATTATTTCCAAAAATGATAGTTGGACAAGAAAATAAAAAATAAATGGGGCGTCGGGTTTGGACGCCAAATTTTATATGCTCAATAAAACAATGAGGTTTTAAACTAGGTGCGTGCAAAGTTTGATGGATTAATTTTGAGTACGGGAGTATGTACGAATTTATTTTCGAAAGCTTTGAAAAAAAAAAAAGTTGCCCAAGATTATTTCCAAAAAGGGTAGTTGGGTAAGAAAATAAAAAATAAATAGGGCGTCGGGTTTGGACGCCAAATTTTATATGCTCAATAAAATAAGGAGGTTTTAAATTAGATGCGTGCAAAGTTTGATGGATTAATTTTGAGTACGGAAGCACGTACGAATTTATTTCCAAAAGCTTTGGAAAAATAAAAAAGTTGCCCAAGATTATTTCCAAAAAGGGTGGTTGGGCAAGAAAATAGAAAATAAATGGGGCATTAGGTTTGGACGCCAAATTTTATTTGCTCAATAACACAAGGAGGTTTTAACTAGGTGCATGCAAAGTTTGATGGATTAATTTTTAGTACGGGAGCACGTACGAATTTATTTCCCAAAGCTTTAAAGAAAGAAAAAAAGAGTTGACCAAGTTTATTTCAAAAAGGATTGTTGGGCAAGAAATAGAGAAAAAAAATGAGTTGTCGGGTTTGGACGCCAAATTTTATATACTCGATAAAACAATGAGGTTTTAAAAATGAGGTGTCGGGTTTGGTAGCGTCAGTAGCAAAAAAGAGGTAATCATCCCGCATCTGTCTAGTGTTTCCTTGAATAGAATTTGCTTAATATTCTCTTCCTGATTTTATATTTACTTAAAATTCTCGCTTGGTGTTATGTTCAAGAAAAAAGGTTGATTTGCTGAAGAACAAGTTTGGATTTGATGATGCTTTCAACTACAAGGAAGAACTTGACATGGATGCTACACTGAAAAGGTGAACCAGGAATATAGTAACGAAGATTGAGCAAATGATTGTACATCCAAACTTCAAGAAAGGCAACTTGGTTTGGGAGGAGTGTAGTCTAATTGCTGCAATTGCTGTGAGATTTAGGTGATCCAATCGAGCTTTGGGAAATTAGAATGAGGAGTATATTAGGAACTCCATATACCTAACAAACTTTGTCGATCTGAACCTGAGGCAGCAACTCAAAGTAATATATTCTTCCCAAATGAGCCAAAAGCAGCAACAATACCAAAAATTCTAGGCGAGACAGAGACATTCTATGCAAGACCATCCACAAACCCATGTTAGCAATTTGCGCAGCCATTTCAAATGAACCAGTTCAACAACCACAAACCCATTACTACAACAAACCCATGTCAACGAAATTTAAAATAAAATTCAAGTGAAATCAAGACAGCTAAACCCTCAACATAAATATAAAGCATCGCAATTTCAAGAAGACAATGAAGGCGTTGAGTGAGCGTCAAGCAAGCGCCAGGCGAATCTGAGCGAGCATCGGATGGAGGCGTCGGGCAAGCGTTGGACGAAGACGTCAGGCCGAGCGTTGGACAGAGGCGTCGGGCCGACGCACAATAGCAAAATACATACGTATCGTTGTCAATTGGACGGACCGACGTCACTAATTCTGACAAATTTGATGATATCATCATGAATTCACTGATCTCCTCTTGTCATCAATCCCAGAAGTCCGTTAAAAAACCTAGCCACAAGAGATTGCACATTGGATGATGACCAGAAAACTTTACAAACTAGAAGTCTAAGATGAGCAACCACCAGTCACACAAGCATGGGTAGAAATTATATCCAAATTTTTTTTAACAGAGAAACTAATTAATCACTTTCTACAAAGGTTTAAGAATAATTAGTCTTTTTAAGAGCCAAAATAACCCACGTTGTCACTGGACTTACATCACTCGAGAGCATAGAGGATCTATAATTTTGCCTACATGGAATGCTAATTAGACCTCTTACCATTGATCTTCTCAAGAAACTTGATCACAATTTTTGAATTATTATCCCATATGATGTTCTCACATTTCATCACATACACCCAAGAAAATATTTTTCATGTTCTGCTTTTTCTAATGCTTGCAATGCACAAAGAGATTCCAGCAGATCATTAGCTGAAAAGGAATGCACATAAAAGTGATACAACATACAATCCAACCAACAAAGATGCAGTTTTTGCTATGATTGCAATGTAAGAATAGATTCCAGTAGGTCATTAGCTGAAAAGTAATGCACATAAAAGTGATAAAAATCATACAAGCCAACTAACAACGACACAAATGCAGCGGCACCATTTTCACCTCAACAAACCGACTCAGAAATCTACTGCTTCTCATGCTGACACCCCCAAAACTCGAATCATGGAACCTCGTCCCCGACCAAACTCAAAGTTCCACTCATCCAAAAATGCTGATTCACTAAAATGGATAATACTAAGTGCAGAACTTCTTCTCCATTTGTCGCAACACACCAATACCTCTTCCAAACTATTAGCTCCGCAATTTTCAATCACTAAATCTCGGCCGCAAGAAAATGATTGCTTGATACGCGGTGGCCTGAGCTAAAAAGGGGTCGACGGAAAATGAATCCGAACTCTAACTAAAGCAAACAAAACCTCTATCCTCCATCGCAATTCCTAGGCAAAACGTTTCAGAAATTTACCTGATAAAGGTAGGGCTGAAAAGGCGTCCAGAAGAACGGCGCGGCCATGGCGGAACACTTTGTCGTGTTCAGTGAGGTCGAATCCGGTTGCGACCTGAATCGGGTCAATCGAGTGGCGACTCGAATTGGGTCAGTCGGGTCTTCGCAATTTCGAAGGCCGAATTGTAGGGTTTGGGTAGACGAAGGGGTTGGGCTAGATTGGGGAGTCGATTCGATCAAAGAGCAACTCGGCTTGAGCAAACTCCTTGGATTTGAGTTCAAACTGAATTGATTTGGGCAGATGGGATTTGGGGTTCTTCCTCCATCGCTGAAGACGATTCGAGACAAGTGAGAAAAGGGAAAACGTAAGAGCTCTTGACAGTGCCGTTTTGTTTTGAAGGTTCTAGGGTTTTTTTTTTTTTTTTAATAAAACGCCGTCGTTTTGTTTTCAGGCATCCATGTCAGCGCCGGTCCAGCCACATGGGACGGCCGGCGCTGACTTTGTATCCACGTAGGCATTTTCCGGTCTAAATTTGCCGGAAGGACTAAATCGGCACCAAATAAAAAGGTTTAGGACTAAATCGGCACCAAAAAAAGGTTTAGAACTAAATCGGCACAGACAATAGGTTTAGAACTTTTTTGGCACTTTTCCCCATTGTTATTATCAATGGTGTAGATAGTTGCTTTGCTCAAGGGTGTAAGGCTCGCCAATTCATGTCCAGTACTCGCATACCTACTATTTGTAGATGACTTAATTTTCTTTCTGGATGGGTGTGCGAAGGAGAGTCAGAATCTTGCTGCCGTGCTTAACCAATACTGTCATGCTTCCGATCAGACTATCAACTTAAACAAATCTGGCATCTGTTTGCTTAGAGAATCTACAAGCAACAATGGCAGATCATCTATGCATACAGATTCTCCGAAATATAGAAAAATAGTTATAACTTCAAATTGGGACATGTTAAAAAGGGAAATGTTTGCTTAGATTCTAGACTAAGCTAATAGCAAAGTTAAAAGCTGGAAGGAGAATATGCTGTCTAGAGCTAGAAAGGAAGTACTCATAAATGCCACGGTGCAATCCATCCCCACTATGCAAATTCTGTTTTTGAAGTACGTAAATCTATCTGCAGATCGATTTGAGGAAAAAAATTGCGTCATTTTGGTGAAAATCTACAGAAGGACGTAAAGGGATTCACTGGAAAAGACGAGACGTCTCAACAAGAACAAAAGATAATGGCGACTTCACCTTCCAAGAGCTGCACGACTTGAATGCTTCCATATTAGGGAAGCAAAGTTGGAGAATGCACTCCCAGCCGGAGTCTGTGGCACAGGGTTTTAGAGCCATCTATTTTGCTTACACGGACTTCTGGAAAGCGAAGTGAAGTCATGGATTATCTTGGGGTTAGCAAGTTTACTCATGGGAAGAGATCTACTAGAACCACAATTGAGATAGACGATAGCTAACGGCTGTAGAATTGACATATGGGAAAATCAATGGTTAAATTCTGGAACTTATCAAGGCCCCATAAACAGAGGCAATCCCACGACAGTTAACCAGCTGATCCTAAGCCAACCAAAGACATGGAATGAACTTTTGATGAGAGAAATTTCTTCAAAAGAAATGGCAGAAGAAAGTCTCGCAATTCTTCCTGGGCATGCAAACTCAAAAGACAGGCTGATATAGACACCAACGGAGAATGGACAATGCACTGTGAAGAGCGGACATGAGGGACAAGGCAAAGGACCCTAGTTGAAATCGAGGAACCTGCTTTCTCATCACACCCTGCGCCTACGACTCAATGGAGATCTTTGTGGTTTCTCGATGTGCAGCTGAAAATAAAGCATTTTTTTGTGGAACCTATTTCAAGTCGCATTACCCACGATGGAAAACCTTCATAAGAGAAAGATCTTGCCTTCGCCATTGTGCTCTATATGCAAGTGCAAACCGGAAACTCCAGAACATATCTTTCTTCTTTGCATTTGGGAAAATCGGATACGGGCACAATGGCTTGCGCGAATCATAGCCAGATTGTCATGAATAAAATATTTGTTTAAAAATATAGTTAATCGGTCAAATTTTTATCATGCAGTCTAAAAGAAGAAGTTTCCACAATCTTTTGCCAAATCTAGAATGAAGGTAATAATCAAACTTTTGTCAAGTGAAGCCCGAATGAAGGTAATAATCAAACTTTTGTCAAGTGAAGCCCGCCACTTATGGGGTGATCCAAGCTGTGACTTCAAACTTGAAAGCTTTTAACAAGGTGCAAGAACAATTGAGTTTGAGTAGACATTATGACTCCGTATCTCGATCAGACGGATGGAAAGCGCCAAAGCTTCGAGAAATAAAAATTAATTAAGATGGGGCCTTTTCATCACAAAAGAAGCCAGGAGCTTAGGTTTCACTATTAGTGACCATGAAGGAAACGTAATAGGAGGAAAATCACAAAGATTTCCATCTGATTCAGCTACGCAATTTGAAACCCCAGAAGTCATTCGGCTATACAAGCCAAAACCCTAGTGGTGCCAGAAGCTCTTGGTCATATCAATGGTGACACCAATAATAATCCACTTGCTAGGCAGGTAAGGACAAACACATGAATGGCACTTGAATATGGGCAGTTGCGCGTGTAGCATGTGGATATCACTGCAAATACGTCATCTCATCTATAACTGCAAGGACTAGCATATGATTATTAATGATGATGTTCAGCAATGC
The DNA here is from genome assembly GCF_016545825.1 of Eucalyptus grandis. NCBI lineage: Eukaryota > Viridiplantae > Streptophyta > Magnoliopsida > Myrtales > Myrtaceae > Eucalyptus > Eucalyptus grandis. The sequence goes on from NC_052620.1 coordinate 7,408,464, forward strand.
CACATATTCAATTGTCGGCCATTAAAAGTTGGTAGGCAATGAAGTTGTTGAAGGGGCATTTTTCTTTTTCTTTTTTTGGTCGGTATTGAAGGGGCATTGGCAAGCTGTTTTGGAGTTTAAAATTAATGAAGCAGTTGAGAACAAAGGTGCACTTTTTTGAGGTAGCGGTTACAATCTAAAAATAAGATCACAGGACACCCATTGCTACTGTTTATGAAGAATGACTAGAGGCAAGAGGAGTTATTGAGATGTGAAGGTAACCGACAGAAGTGGCTGAAGGAAATATAGACAAGTTCCGTCAAAAGGTGGGTTACCCTAAATTATTATAAATACTGCTAGTTGTCCATCAGAAGTGCCCCCAAACAAATCAAGCAGATTTACTCTTTATCTTTATTTACTTGCACTTTATCTTTTTTAGTTGTAACTTTCAAATCTGCATCATCAATTAAATTGTGGCGTATATCTTTATGTTGGGTACTGCATCGACAATTAAATTCCGAGATTGTATCTTTATATTCTCAAGCTGTGACATGGATTAAATTCTATCTAACTTGTTTACACCTTGTCACGTTATTGAGTTCGTAATTCTTAGGCCTTGTCATCAATTAGATTCTAACTTGATTTGAGATTGTGCAGTGCTTTTAGGATTGAAGAAGTTAGATTCCTATTTGCCTATGATATTTTTTGTCCAAAATTGTTGCAGATGCCTAGTTTCCTTGAATAAAAACTGAAGAACAATTTTCAGTGAAAACTATTTGGTGGTAGGAAAATTCTAGCGAAACAATCATCCAATAAAGAGAGCAAATGTCGAAAATGGATACTAAAATTGTCTTCGAAGTGCTAAATGGGTCAGGGAGTGCTTCTTGGATTATTTAGCAAGCAGTACAAGATTGTAGAAGCTTCACTAACGAATGGCGAACTTTTCATTAGCGACACAGAAAAAAATTAGAAGCAACTGTATAAGAGATCGGTATAATAAACTAGAAAGGAGATGGATGTTTCGTGCAACAGAAATTCATTTCTTAGGGATGAAAAAATTAAGGGAAGCTCACTCCATTACTGTGAGCTCTTATCTGATTTGACATGTGATACTTGAAAATGGATGAATCAAATCACAAATGATTGACGTAACGAACCACAAATTATTGATGATTTTGCTTTGACAATGCGGCAATTCAATAATCCATACTCGATGTCATTATCGAATGTACCAATAAAGCAAGATTATCTCAAAATGTTATACTCGTGAGTGTCACCAAGCTACCAATAAGTCAGCGGTCAGCGTTGGGAAGTTACATCCACCATCAAATTCACACGTAGGACTGATATTTAGTTGGATTAAGACAAAAATAATTAAGTTAAAATGATGTTAATTTTGAAAATTCATACCTTTAGCATAGTCGGGGTCATGAAAATAGCTTATTTTGGTAATTTGCTTATTCAACTTTTTCAAGTTGGAGAGCATGATTGTGCATCTCCTACTGACATTAGGAGTGTGGACCATAATTTTTTATGAAACCGTGGACAATAGTTTAAATGCATTAATAGGTTTCTTGAGTAAAAAGATTATAGAAGTAGGCAGAATAACTTCATCATTTGTTGACAGAGATGGTTGTATACTAGGAAAAAGATAAGATTATGGCTCAAGATTAATAAGATATTTAAGCGAGGAGAATCAAAAGATTAGAGCTGTATAAATAGACAAATAATTGGTCATTCTCTTTATTAGTGGACGCACCAGGATATTTTGGATTCAATATGATAAATGGTAGGTTAGGTAGGAATTATGTAATTCACTTAGATGAAAATGCACATCTTTTGTCATAACTTAACTTATAAGGAAAATTGATGGATCAAATCATAGATTTCTAATGATTTTGCTCAATTGAAATTGCGGATGCTGCAAATTGATGATCAATATTCAATGTCATTATTGAATATGCTAGTAAAATGCAGGAGAAGAACACCAGAAATGCCAAAAAGTCATCTACAGTGCTCATTTTAGTGCCAAAAGTTTTCGAGAGCTCATGTAAATGCCAAAGTTTTTTAGAACAATCTTTTCAGTGCTAACTTTGATCTATATGGCCAGAAATCTGATGTAGCTTTTTTTTTAATTAATTTCTTAAGCCGACAAGGCTCACCGGAGGGTCTAGTCAACATCTAGAGCAAGAAACGATGTCATCCAATAGCTTTCCTCAAAATAAAAACCCTAAATCGCCAAATTATTAAATAAAAAAAAAAAAAGCCCCATTTTCAAAACCTAACCGGCTATTGAATGAATCCTCCCACCTCAATACACCATGTTCTAGTAGCCCACGAAGAAGCTGCTCCACCGACTCATCCTGAGCTCCGCAGTCATGAGGGCCCAACCCACTCCTTGATAATAGAGAAGGTCAACTCTCAACTTCAACTTTGGTCTAAGAACTACAAAACGAGGAATCAAGACACTCTCTCGTATATGGACAATGATGGAGTTGCAATTTGTGACAAGATCAAGGATAGAAAGGTTAGTTATCACTGTCAGTGGGAATCAAAGCGAACGAATAGATTCCGAAAGCAGTTTCATCACTTTGTAACTTCTGGCCGTGAAGTAGAGTAAAACAGAGCGCGCCTCACACTCTTCCGAAATCAGTTGGTGGTGATGGCGAACGAAGGTCAGATCAACAAGGAAGATTCTTTGTTGCGAAAGTCAAGCGATCAAACAATAATATAGACAGAAGAAGAAAATAAATCAGATATCAGATTTACGTAGTTTGTTCGTACAGACCTATATCCACGGGGAGAGCAGCGACGAATTTCACTATAGATCAAGCGATACAAGGAGATTACATACTCAAGTTACTCAAACACTTTCTCGATGTTTCTCAAGCCCTAATTACACCCAACAACGCATGCAGTGTTTAACCCCGAAATTCCTCAAGAAATAATCTCTCAATCTCACGAAGAAATTACACGCAAATTTTACCACAAAATTTAATTGGCTTGAACACTAAATCTTCTTTGATGTAATTCATGAACAAAAATGACACAAAAAAATCCCTCCCAAGCACTCGACGATGAGATGGCGCTTCAAGACCAATTATTCATGATCAACCTCTTACCACCCACAGCCACAAGTCTATATATATATAAGTGAGACCCTTATTCTTTTGTCAACTTTTCATAGGATTTTGTTTCCTATCTTAAACAATTTTATCCAAAACATATCTCTGTATGTTTTAAACAAAATCAAAATCCAAGTAAAAGTTGGACTTTCCTATTTTAGCGATCAAATTCTCCAACGCGGATTCGAATTTTGGGAAGTTGATCTTCGGATCTTCTTTGCTCTATTTCGAATGTCCGCAACATATCCAATTCGGAATATTCAGACTTTCGCATTGGGCTCAAACTTGAGACATATTTTAACATTCTTAGTGACGAAAAAGCCGACAATCAAAGCTAACAATGGTGTGTTGAGCTGGATCCGAGTTCTTTAGGTGCTCGAATCGCAAAATAGAGAGTAGAGCATGACAGTTCATGGCACATCGATAATATTCCAGCAATTGAGAGTGGATGATAATCTGGGAGCTCCATAACATCGAGATCTATCGAGAGCTTTTGCTTCCTTTTTCGCTCGAAAAAAGCGTTTGTGGAGATTGTGCCCCCTCCCCCCTTCTAAGTTGTACATGTACATACCCCAAAAAAAAATGAATCATATTCTGTCAAACCCCCAAAACTGAATTTGTTGCGCAACTTTTCCAAAATCTTCTCGAGACGACGTTGCTTCGCCCGGCCACATCGATGAGGTGCGACACGCACGTCTGAAGCTTAGGGGGTGGGTGAACAGAGATTCAAGACAGATAGGCGAACTCTTGAAAAGTGAAAATTAAGACACAACAGCAAGGCCTCTCGGCCAAGCTTGCCAGAGACAATACAGGTGGCTCGCAAGCAACACGGACACTCATCCATGGACAACCGAGATTCATGAGCGTCACCATTGCTCGGTTAGATCTAGGGGTGAGCATGGTTCGGGTTGGTTTGGTCCACCCCTTAACCCTAGGATCAATCTGCACAATGTTGGTTCTCAATTTTTGGGACCGAGGACCAATCATATTGAGCTTGGGACTGAGGACTGGACCAACCCAATGGGTTCAGTCCAGTTCCAAGGTCAACCCGGGACCAACTGATAATTTTTCATTTCATTTCTTGTACTCCTTAAAAAAAACGATTAAAGACTGGACGGACCCAATGCATTTGATTTGGTTTCAAGGTTAACCAAGGACTAACAGATAATTTTTTATTTCATTTTTTGTACTACTTGAAAAGGCAACCAAGAACTGTACCGACCTAATGAGTTCGATGATGAGCAAGGTCAGCTAAGAAAGGCAAGTGGTGAGAATCAAGTGGGGTGAGCGTCAAACAGAATGAGCATTGAATGTCGAGTGGGAAGCAACAAGCCAAGCGAGCATTAAGCAAAGAGCAGCACAAGTGACCCAAAGTGAGTGAGGCAAGTGTCGAGTGGCGAGCGAAGAAGTTATTTTTTTCGATTTTAGCAAATTAAAGACTAAGATGACCAATAAAACAGAAGAAAATGAATACTAGAGGAGGATACCATAAGATGCCTTTTTGGACATCATGAGGACTCCTCATAAAAATATTTTTCTCCTCCGTAAATTATAACTATTGACGCCGTAAAAGACATTAAAAACCTAAGTTATTAAAGAACAATGTAAAATTACTTAAACTCCTCATTAAAGAGCTATTTAATATTGTTGATACCATTTATTTTAAGGTTTTTTCTATATAAAATATTACTATATAAAAAAATTATAAGTAATATTATTTATATATATAAAGTCAGGGTTAGTCCGAGTTGGATCTACCCAGAACTATCGGGACCGAGGACTAACTTGCACAATGTTGGTCCAGGAATTCTAGGACCAAGGACCGACCCAGTCTCCTTGGGAACCGGATCAGGACCGGCAGGGTTGAGCTGGTCTAGGGTCAGTCCAGGGACCTTAGACCGATGCTCACCCCTAGCTAGATTTGGTGGCGACTCCACTGGTGGCAACAATGGAGGAGGGGCGGAGGTCAAATTCGGAGAGAGGGGATGACTAGATGGGATTTTCGAGCAAGAGGGATCGGAGGCGCGCAGGTGAGGAAGAGGGCTGATGCCATTGTTGAAGAGAGCGAGCTTCCAAAGAGGGTAACAGAGGAGAGAGATCAAGGAAAAAAAATTTGTCCATATTTTCCTTTCTTATTCGTTGGGCAGCAGCCAAAAAAGTCCACGTGGACTAGTTTTTTATTAAAAGCCACCTAATTTTTTTTGTCGGAATTTCTTGAAGGATTGTTTTTTTTTTATCTAATTTGGTACTAAAGAGCCGACGAAAACTTTTAACATTAAAATAAGTAGTCTTTTGACATTTTTTAGCGTCCACCCATAAACTGTTATAAAGCTAAAAGTCAAACATCATTAAATTATTTCTACTATATAAGTACTATCTTAGTCAATTTGAAAGATTTCTAACATCAATCAAACTCTATGATCTCACTTACATCATTTGATATGATTTCCCAATGGGATAAACCTACTAAGAACTAAAGATGGAGAAAGTATTCTCTAAGATTACATTTGGTCGTCCGAACATTTTTGCTTGATATTATTTCAAAACTCCCATCCAATATCTGTCCACGCTAGTTATAACATGAATATAAATAAATATTATCTAAATAAATATTGGATTTGCAAGATTAAAATTATGAATAAACTGTGTTTATAAAAAATCCCCTCTTCCTCATGAAGCAGAGGAGGAGGCTGTTTTTGCTCAACCCGGCTTCCATAGAGAATTAAATACTCTTAAAAGTAGGCAGAAAAATTGATGGGAAGCGAGGCAGACTGAGAATTTTGGGAGGAAGATGCCAGCATATACAAATTCAGCTAATTTAAGCAGGATATACAGCTCATGCTATGACTGACCATAAATGCAGGCTTGGAAACCGACAAAGAAATTTGCCCTAAATAAAATCATCACAATTTGAGCCAAATGTAATCTAAACCAGTTGAATATTATGGGAATCTCATTTGTGGTTTTACTACAATGCCAAAGGCAGGATGGAGCTAATTGTGGAGAATGTCACATGAATTTATACAGCTCATAAAATTAGAAGCACAGCAAATACTGACGAATCAACAAATACTGATGAATCAACCATAGTCGTCAACTAAAAAACTTGTCAAATATTGACAAGTACTGACAAATTTGTTGGAGCATAGACGGTTTAAAACTTGAAGTATGAACCATGAGCTTAGTTGAAGCTTCACCAGAAAATCAATCTGCACCACGACCTATGAGTTGAGGCACCGGGATTTTGTGCTCTGATTGAACTTCACATTTTCATTTAATTTAGAAACTGAGAAGTTTTGTAGGATCACTACCGACTATTCTAAAAAGTTAAGCTATTAGATGAAAACACGTGGTTTAATATTTAATTACTCTAACACTACCCCCATGCTTAGTTTGATCTTAAGCATGAAAATTTAATTTGAAAGGTAAATGGGACTAGGAAAATTTTAAAGTCAGAACCTCCTACTTTGATATCTTGTGAGATTTTGTAGGATCACTATTGACTGTTCTAAAAGTATAAGTTATTAGACGAAAACATGTGATTTAATATTTAATTACTTTAACGGGAACTAAATTAAATATGTATCAAAAGTTAATAGACTATGTTGAATAAATGAAAATTCAAGAATCACATTATATATTAAGCTAAAATTCAAAAATTATTTGTGTTATCTTTCCCGGTATTACAAATGACATTCATACCATTTTAGAGACCTATACATACACAATCTTTTAGATATTGATATTGTCCTTGTGTGCTCAGATGAAATGATGTTGAAATCGTGTTTTATCAATATCAGACCATCGGTCTATAAAACGTCACCGGTTATTGTCCAAACCCGTTGGAAATTACCATCCGTCCCTATCAATGTCCCCATGACACCTGTAAGGGGTTGGTTGATTGGTCAAAATCACACCATCAATTTCCTAAAGTTCTAGACGATATTTACCACATAAACGCTTCATTCGCAGTACATGGAATGTCCGAACATGAAAAAACAGCCAAAACGTGCGTGGTAAAAAGGCAAGAGGAACGAGCGAGGGGCGTTGGGCGTAGATTTTCCAAAGCTTTGGGGAGGATTTGTCCGTGGCATTGGATGCCATAATTTTGGACAGGAAAATAAATTATCATAGAAATTTATATTGTCAGTGACTATTAAACCAAGCCAGCACATGTAGGACCGGCTATTCGTATTTCCGTGTGCATTTTCTAACAAAATATGATGATGGGACAATAAAGTACAAAATATAGAATTACTATTTAGTGTTTTTTTTTTTTTTTGCATGTCAGAAGTACATTTAAAGTACATTTATTTCTCAAGTCCTTATATTTTCCACATAAAAAGGACATTAATTAATGAGAAGGCACAAATAAAGTGATGGAATGATAAGACAGAGAGAATGAAATATATATGGGTCGGGCTATTTTCGACATCTTCTTTTTGCTAAAACAACATATTTTTAAGCGTAATGGCTAAACATTATTCTCTCTGTCTCTACATTCCATTATCTCTCTCATTTGGATATGAGATTTAACTAAATCCCGAAAATATTAATAAATTTTTCTGCAATTTCCTTTTGAACGAATATGATAGCAAATGACTATTAATTTGTTCAGCACCAACGTGGCGTTTATGTGGCAAGCCACGTAATCATTTTCATTTTTACCTTTTGACAGAATGACTAACATGAAAAATATACAGTTTAGAGACTATATTATATAAAAAAGTTCAAGTATTGAATTAAAAATTTTAAAAAGTTCAGATACTGTGATGCCCTTATGCTAAGCATTTGATAATACAGTGGTTGATGGATCTTTTGAGATTCATGAAAGACTTGTGAAAGCTTACTTTTGATTTTGATTAACGATAGAAGAAATAACAAAGCTGATAAACCAATATGGTAAAAAACAATGGTGGAAATAGAAAAATAGAATGAAAAGATTTGCCACTTTCCTTCAATGAATATAGGCAAAGTCAATGACTCTTATCTTTCTAAGTCAAAAAGACTCATTATCATCATCTATGAACATCTAAGTCACATGCAACCTCCCAAAGCATTGCATTGATTAGCCTCAACTAAACACTCGCCTATTCAATGGTGGAAAGTGAGATTGCCAAACATTTATGAAGGTAGGTGCTTGAATTGAGAGTTAATCATGTAGAAACGAGTAAACCTTGGCCAAATGGAAGTTTCATTTGGTTACTAGAATTATAATGCGTTTGTGAGTATTTCAAACTTTCGTTTATTTTACGAAAAATGAATGATTTAAAAAAATATATATTCTAAGAATAATGGCTTATATTGCTCGAAACATTTATTCAATGAAATTTTTTTTATTTATCGATAACAATTTATGTCTAAACATTTACATAGATGATGAAAAAATATTTTTATTCATTCATCTTTATAAGAAATACAAATGATCATTTTTATGAAAACATTTTATAAACAATTTATTTTTCATGAAACAAATGTACCATTTATAAAAATGCCATTGCAGAATCTTCTATCACGGAGGATCCGGCTTCCTTGCTATTTGCTCTCGATCAAGGCCATTGATGAGTCCACCTAGGAAATTTTGAGTCTCTCCAATTTTGAAACCCTAGATCTTACTATATTCAATTTCGAAATTAGGGGTCTACATCGTGGAATTTGTGGGATCCGTGGAACTTGCAGGTTTCGACAGGTTTTAAAACGAGACATTTTATGAAACTCTAATCAAAATTTGTTTCTTAATGAATAACTTTAAATCAAAACTATTTTTTTAACGTTTATTATTAAAATATGTATAATTCTTTAGTTCTAATATATCGATGAAAGATTTATCATCAAAAAAGGCATAAAAGTTAAATATGTAAAATTAGATTTTGTTAACGCGGCCACCAAAAGGAAATTGCTGAATAAAAGCACACAAATGATCGTGCCATGTGATTAACCCCGTGCAAGCTTTACCAAGTTGTGAGCCAAGGCTTGGTGGTAAAGTTAGTTTCGATGGTTAAACATTTTTCGCCTTAAAAAATATAAAAAAATCCCTAATTTATAAAAAATAATATTAATATCATGAAAACCCCCCAAATTAATATATTTATGACAAATTAACCTTTCGCTAGTTTTCATCAAATTGGATTAAATACAATGAAAAAGTATAAACTGATATATCTATCAATAACCACGCGTCATCTAATCAGCAATTTAACGGAAACTAGCCGTGGATAAATTTATTGTAGGTGCATTAATTTAGAGTTTTTTATGATAAAATATTAATTCAAAGAAAATTTATCACGAATATATTAACTTGTGATTTTTCTTAATATTAAATCCAATTATTTAAAAAAAGAAAGGAAATTATGGAATGAAACGGTCATCCAGAAGCTTTGCTGAGTCGACTCACTCACCATGCCAAAACCACACCCACCACAAAAGCGCACCGCAACAGTCCACGACGCAGAGCCGGCTGAGCAGCTAATATACTCTCGCCTCCTTCATCGTCACTGTTAAAGCTTTGCCTTTTTACGCGTCTCGATCTCAATCCGGGTCTACCCATTTCTCGACTCCGATGGCGAGCGGCGGCGGTGGCGGCGGCGACGACGGGCAGCAGGTGGTCCTGATAACCGGGTGCTCCCAGGGCGGCATCGGCCACGCCATGGCCCGGGCCTTCGCCGCCCGGGACTGCCGCGTCGTCGCCGCCAGCCGGTCCCGCGCCTCCATGGCCGACCTCGACGGTGACCCGAGGTTCCATCTCCAGGAGCTCGACGTACTGTCCGAGGAAAGCGTGAAGCGGGTGGTCGGGAACGTGATCGACAAGTTCGGAAAAATCGATGTGCTGGTCAACAATGCCGGTGTCCAGTGCGTGGGCCCTCTCGCGGAGATCCCGCTGTCCGCCCTCCAGAAGACGTTCGATACCAACGTCTATGGTAATGAATGCCGATGATTTGGTCTATTCTCTGCACAGTCTCGATTCGTGGCTTGACGTGTGCTACTGGGTTGATTGATTTTGGTTTCTGGGTGGAATGTACGGAGTCAATTTATGAGCTTTGTGTTGAAATGCGGTGTTCTGGGTGAAGCTATCAGCTCTTTATGGACGTCGAGTGAGAGTTCTGGTGACTGTCCTTGTTAGCTGTTAACGACTGATGATTTTATTGTTGGTGAATGTGCCGGACGAGATGGTACATTTTGCTACTTGTAAGGCTTTGCATTGACAGGTCGAAGTTACTGCTTTGTTCAAAATGTCTCTCCTGCCGATGGTGGATCTGCTCAGTTTGTTGCGAGCAACCAGAAAGAGGAAAACCCTTACGACATAGGTGGTCCTGCGGATGAGATGGTTGCTTGGGGATGTGCTTGTTTCCGATGCAACCGTAGGATTGACTTAATGATCTGAGGACTGAAGATGTGTGTGTCTAATGGGATCGATTCCCCATTGCAACAAATAGGATTGACTTAGTCATTTAAAGAATAGAGATGTGTTTGTGTGATTTAGACGCTATACACAGGTTCAGTTCCCCTCAACTTCTGGTGGTGCAAACCATTTCATAGCCTGACCACCCCCTTGGACTTCAGCTCGATTTCTTAGGATTCCATATCATGGGTCCAGTATAGCTTTTCTAAGTGTCATCAGAGAATACTTACAGTACATGACCTTTGTATCCTGGTTTGAAAGCAGCTTCCTAAGATATAGCAACAACGCAGCTGCATTCTGCTCCTACTTTGTCCATGGTGCATTTGTCTTGGTACAAGAAGTTCGGCTTAAAAACACAGAATAGGCTTATGCAGAATATTTAGATGCTGTAAAGCATTTTTGTCAGTTGTCGTGGTGATTAGCTTTTAGTCATCTCCTTGCCAATCAAGTCTATAGTAGTTTTAAGCCAGACATCACATGGAAAGCACAGGTAAATCCTGCAGTGAACCACAAAAAGGGGTAGTTTAGTACCAAAAGGTAACTCAGATACTTTCTTTCACAATATCAAAGTCTGGTAATTTCATTTCCTCAATCAGAAATTTTTTCATTGTCAGTTCTCTTCATCCAGAAATCTTAAATTGATCCAGACATAAAGTACTGCAAAAAGATTACTATCTGTATTGATAACATCCCTTTCTTTATAGTCAAAACTCCAGGAAAAAAGACATTCTTCTAGATCTATTGGTTGGAATTAGAGTTGTAAAACTATAGTTCGCATAGGCAATTTTTCTGCATCTCTGCTTATATACATACTCATTTGGTATGCATGTTGTTCACCAGTAACATCATATTCTTGCAATTAGCCTGGGACTATAGTCATAGCATATTGCACAATACCTTGACCTTGAGTATTAAGTAACACGATTGCATCTCTTTTATCACTGATGACAGCTGGATGTTACAGCTGAAGATTCTCAGTTCAAAGCAGATCCACACGTTGCCATAGGAAGTAATGGGTACCATGAGACTTGTGGAGACCCACATATTGTTTAAAGAGGGTTTCAAAGGGTTGTGGAATAGGTTTCAGATTCCAAAAGTTTAGAATTGTGTCTACTTATGTTGTTATCCTTTCGACATCGGAACCACACACTCCTTTTGTGTGTTCTAGAGAGTAGAGACAGGAGTATGGCAGTAAAAAACAAATAGGACTGCATTTTAGTATGTGATCTAAGTGTCAAGCTTATTTGCCACTGTCAATGTTTCCAATAAAACAAAAACATTCAGCTGCCACCCCCATTCTAACTTGCAGCTTATAGTTTTCAGAATTTTCTCTTTGATCTTTTCTGCTGCTTCAATATAATGGGTGGAACGAAATTCTATCTCTCTGTGCAAGCATGGCTTAAACTGGAAAACATTTGTCTGCTGCTCAGATTGGAGGTATCTGCTGTATTTTTGGATCAGTGGGATTTACTATTTACTGGGGTTTTATACAGCATTAGAATCCTTGAGCATGTTGGTCGAAAATTGTCAATGCCTTTCCTTAGGTTTAAACTGATCTTGTGAGGATTTTCCTAGTTAATTGTGACAAAACAATCATGTAAACTTCATTTTAATGACGTCATGGGCAGTCCATCCATTACATACGTTATGAAATGGAGTCTTTCATCTAAGATGATGTAGAATTGTCCAATTCCTATTTCATTTTCTTTCAGTCTCTTGGCAACTGTGAAGTGAGTGTAAAGTATGGCCTTCTTGTGCATCTCTCGATCTTTCCTACAGGATCATTGAGAATGATTCAAGCTGCTGTCCCTCACATGGCAACTAGGAAAAATGGGAAAGTAGCTAACGTGGGGAGTGTTGCTGCTTTGACAAATGGACCGTGGGCAGGTTCTTATACTTCATCAAAAGCTGCCCTCCATTCAATGACTGATACTCTCAGGTGAGAGCATTGTTGATTTTATCATTCTTTTTCTTTAGGGTAGTTAGTATATGTCCAAGCTCTCACCCTTACCATTAGTTGTAAAAAAAATGCCTCGTATGATTGGTGGAATAGAATGGGATAGGAATGGAATGGAATGACTAATGCCATGGAAATAACTCTGAGAAGTACCTACGGCCTAATTGAATGTCTCTCTTTATCACACCAACCAAACAAAGCAATAGGTATTTAGGAAGGAATACGCTAGGGATAAAATAGTTGGTCCCTCTCATTGCCATATATCTTAGTTCAATTCATTAACTCTTGAGAGTTATATTTTTTTTAGCAAAAAATGGGTAACTTTGAGTCCTTAAATGACCTTAGCAATAACATTATGCTAACAAGAGGACATTCTTGTACCGGCCAATCTATTGATGTGGGTTCATATGACAAAGGTCCACAACAAGGCAGTGAAATAGTGTTTGGGTGACATTTCGTTATTTGGGATGAGCAGGTTGGAGCTAAAACCACTTGGAATTGACGTCATCAACATTGCCCCTGGTGCTATCAAATCGAACATAGGAAGTTCTGCAGTTGCGAGCTACGACAAGATGCCTGAGTGGAAGCTGTATAAGCCATTTGAGGCAGTGATACGTGACAGGGCTTATCTCTCTCAGGGAATCAAAGCGACCCCTACTGAAGAGTTTGCCAAGGAGGCTGTGTCTGCAATATTAAGGAAGAATCCTCCCGCTTGGTTCTCCTACGGCCAGTATTCGACCGTGAGCAGTATTGTATACCATCTGCCAATATTCGTTCGGGATTTCATAATGAGGAAGGCAATGAAATGTTAGGTATGAACTAGAGTTGGCAGGTCTGCCTTTGTATACTTTTTGGCTTGTTCCCGCAACTTGCAATGTATAAAACCGTTCTCCCCAAAAATAAGGATAAGGAAAATGGAGAAAAAAAGGTTGTGAAGAATGGTGGGGAAACGGTTGACTTACGCGAGTAATGATTAAATGGGTGGATAAAGTGGATTGGAAGGCCTAAAACTTGTGTTTTATGAATTAATTGCATCATTCGGTAAAGTTTTAGACTTGATTAAATCAATTGAAAGATTTATGACTTGTTTGCATTTTCTTAAGTAAAGGTTAAGGATTTGGTTTAACCAATTGAAAGATTTTGGCGATTGCATTCAGTATGGAAGGTTAAGAACTTGTGCAATTCGTCTGTCATTATGCGCAAATGGTTGCTAGTGAGGTTGGTACCGTAAGAACAAAAAAAAAGGGTTGTTACCGTGATATATTTTGCTTCAATAATTTCTGGAACGTATTTCTCTTCTATGATCCTGGGCAATGTAACGTTCTTATAAGTACTATCATAGGCAGGAATAGAGATGGTGAGAGGTCCAGATAAATTGCCTCCATCTAGTCTGAAATCAACAGACCCTGATCTTTTTTGTCCGAACTTATTATGATTAGCTTGTTAAGGGCAATTTCTTCTTGTTTTTTTCAGGATTTCAACTGACACTCCTACTCTGTTTTTATCCTGCTTCCTCCACAAACCCATGTTTCCACAAGTTGCGAGCCTTGTTTGTTCTCTCTGCTTTTGGGTTTTATTAGCTAATCTCGGCTTTTGTCGTATAAATATGATATTTCTGCATTTCGAGGTCTCCATGCTCTTTGCATTCTTCTCGAGTTTTGCAAGTGCAATCGAGTGGGCCTGGATTTCACAGGCTTCTCTAGCCACGGGCCTGAAGACCGGCTCGAACCCAAAAGTTTTAGGCTGTGAGCGCAAAGGACGAGTTGTGGTTCACATGTGGTGTGTCTAGAACCGAGCCGTGTTTCCTGCTGCCAACGACTCTCGATCCGACCCATCCCTACCTATGTGCGGTATGTCCTTGAATTTACGGTGTGTAGGATTGCTGTAATTTGAGCAAAAGGAGATGTCTCCACATTTCACCCCCAGGCCACGATCAAAATCATGAGGAAAGTAGGTGTTTGCCATTGTCTTCGAAATATGGAGCCACAGCAATGGCCTCATACCAGTCAAGGGTCATAAGGAAAAACCTGTGTAGTGCTCGGAAAGAAACAAAGGTAACCCTCTTTGCTAGCGACACGGGCTCACTGAGTCTCAAGGGCTTGATTCACTCCGAGGTCTGCGCATCAATAAGGATTGACTAATACCACTACATCTCCGGGTCCTCTCCTCTATTTATTTCTCCATAGTGAATGGACATTGTCGCGACTTTTCCGAGGGTGAATTATTCAAAGAAGGCTATTGGATTACTAAGTCCGAAAACTTGACACGAACCCTCCCAGATCTTATCAATCGCGACTTGATATTAAGAAATTAACTCATTTAAATATGCAATTATACTTAATTTGGAGCCGCCACTAACCAATTAGGTAAAGTGTGGAAGAATACTTTACTTTTGCGTACCTGAGATTCAATAGATCTGGGGACATGGTTACGCTAGAAAAATCCAACGCCATTTCGGTATTTGGTCATTTTAATTTTAAAAAATATTTTATAGGTAGTCTTGATTAATTTTAACCTAAGCTACTAACGTGCAAAGGATAATCATGCGAGTGCACAATCAATGAAATAACATTTAATAAACCGAAGTGATGGATTGTAAAAAATTATAAACTACAACCTTATTAAGATCTACTCACTAAAATAAACTGCATAAAAATACATGCCCTAAACATGATTTCTAAATTACATGACACCTAATTTTTCTTTTTCCTTTTTATTATTAATTATATGCAATATTAACTTAAACTTAATATATATGAATTTATTTTAACGACATATGAAATGCAATTCAAATGGCATAACTTGAACTATCACAATATGTGTGCAATTTAATTTATATAATCCTAAATATACATGTACTACATGATATGAGATGTATAACGTAGTAATTCTATATGCATGTTCTTTTTATGATTTTTTATGATTATTTTTTATATCTATATGCAACCTACACTAAACAATGATGACATGAAATATGATTAATTATAAACTAATTTATTAACCAAGTAAATGACCTTTTGTGTTTTCTTTTTTAAATGACTTAATAATTCTTATTAAAGAAAGAAAATAAAGATGCAATACTAATCTTTGGCTTTTTTTATTAAAAAATTGCACGACGAGAATATTAAAACATTAACCTATGACCCTCTAACTAAAGCGTAACATGTGGTATGCACATTATGAAATCTATATAACCTAAATAACATTTTTTTGTTCTTTTTTGTTTTATTAAAGGAAAATTAACCGAATCCTATATGAATCTAAAAAATCAAAATGCAAAGCTTCAAATATGAAATGCATATGGACCTAAGTACTTAAATTCAAGATATGACACATAATATGATATGTGATGTACAAATAACACACCAAAATATGTGCTATTGAAAATTCATCAATATAAATCAATGACATATTATTTCAATGATGCAAAGCAATTCATGAATTTGTTATAAAAAAGTCGAAATAATCAAAAATCTAATCCGACGTCTCGCGGCTCAATATTTTTTATTATCATGATTTAATATGACAAATTTTTCTAATTGGATAATAAATCAAAACAAATCAAGTTAGAATGAAAATAATAAATAAAAAAACCCATGAAACCAAATATCTAAAAATTTACCTAGACTAACTCACGGTGAAGTCGAAGAAATGGCGAGGAAGCAGTAATGGCTGAGCTGCGATGGTGGTTCGCCAAGGGTGATGGGTCCTGGTGGCCGGCGCTGGGGCTGTCCGTCGGTCCATGACAAGGGCAGGAGGGTCGCTGTGCGGAGGTGCAGTGGCGTCGGCGGCAAGCTCACGGGTGCTGGTGCTCGGGCGGAGACGGAGCGGCTGCTGGCGTCAATGGAAAAGGAAGGCGCGACGCCGGTTAGGGACCTGTTGGCGTCGCTTGGTTGCTGGGTCGAAGGGCGGCAGCCGCCGGTGAGCAGAGAAGTCGACAGCAGGGAGCCCAGTGTCTGGCGGAACGGCGAGCTGGCGTCGGGTCGCTGATCGGAGGCGCTGCAGGTGTCGGGGGACAGCGTCAGGTGGGCAGAGACCAGCGAAGACAAGGCGGAGCTTCGGACGAGGTCGGGTCGTCGTGGGTCGTCGCAGGGCCGGCAAGGGGAAGCTCGGCAGCAAAAGTGCTCGGCGGGACACGGCAGTGTGGTTGGATCTCGGGCTGGAGGCGCGCTGTGGTCGCGAGCGTGGAGGAGTCGAGCAGGGGACGTGGCAGCTACTGGCGGCGATCGGCTCGGGCTTGCTGCTACGGCGGTGTTCGCACGATGGTGGTGCGGTGGCGGACGAGCGGCGACGCCGTGTAGAGCAGAAGCGGATGATCGGCCGAGCGGATGCAGATGGGGGAAGAAGGTGAACAGTAGGGGTCTTGTCAACTTTTTTCTTTGTTTTTTTTCTCTTTTCCTTCCCAATAACCGGTCACTTCCGTCGATTTCTCCCCTTTCTCTTTTGACTTTTCTTCTTTTTCCCTCAAAAACTGAAACCCTCTTCTCTGTTTTCTCTCTTTTCACTTTTCAATTTTTTTTGACGAAAAAAAGCCCCCCGCTTCGAAGCCTCGCACTCTCTATTTATAGAGGGAAAATTCAACAAACAAGCGAAGATTTTCCAATATTCACTCAACTTCTTAATAAAAAAGTGACTTCAAAATCACACGATTATTAAATTTTTAATTTGAAATGAGGAGATATGTTCAACAACCAAATGTTTTGTTATTTAAAAAAAAAAAATCGAAATCTCCCTTGAAATGTTTTTATTTTATAAGTTATTTATTATCCTCTATTTTTATTTTTCAAAAGATTAGTTTAATCATAAATGCAATGTAATTTTTATATGATAAACAAGTGAGTGGCATGATCAAAATTAGGTGTCAACAGGGACTCGAGTTGGAATAAAAAACCTGAAATTATGGTGTAAGACTCACAAACAACAGGAGGCTAGATAACTTTCTCCCAATTCTCAAATAATTAGCTTACAACCTTTGGTTTAGTCCTACACTAACCTAGCAATTAGCAGAGCTATCAATGCTGAAACCTATTGGCGCAAAACCAACTCACATGCACATACCGCGTGCTACTGCACAACGATCGACATGGTCCCCATGTCCTGACCAGTGGCTCATAAGAGAGTAGATGTACAAGTGGAGAGCACCCAATGATTTTTGCCCGCTTTACTGGGAGTACTAAAGGCCAGATTGGCGGTTTATATTGAACAGAATCTACATTCGAAACACAATTCAAGGTTACAAGTCAACCCTCAAAAAGACAAATTATTTCAGCCGCTCTATGAATGCTTTTGCTTTATATGATATTTCTAATGGTCTCACCTGCTAACTGGAAACCAAACTCTCCACAAAATTACTAAAATTTGTCCTGAAAAAGCTGCCACAGAATATGCATCCTCACTATTGCAATTTTACTGGGAATGGTTCTGACGACTATAATACACCAAGCCCGGTGGCTGAAGTGGCCGAAAACCAGGAGGTACGGGCGGTTGTTGACTCAAGGGCATGGGTTGCTGTGGCGTTATAGGAACCGACTGCAGAGGCAAAGCCATTGATTGTTTCTGTGCCACGGGTAACGACTGTTGACTCAAAGGTTCCATTGCACTCAACGCATGTAGGAGGACATCATTGCTCCAGAGGGCTGCTGCAAATACTGCTGAGGAGGCTGGTTCGGAAGTAAATATGAACTTTGAGACACCACCGAGCCCCGATTCTACTGAATGGTTTGATGGTTAACAACGACGGCATGATATAACTGGCTCGAAGGAGCAGTATGTGGCTGAGATGGCATAAAAGCGCTAGCATCTGATATAGATGTTTTGTCTGATTTGTTGGAGCAGTATGTACAATTCTTTTACTTCTAATATATGGATGAAAGATTTATCATCAAAACAGGCATAAAAGTTAAATATGCAAAATTAGAAATTTGTTAAAGCGACCACCAAAAGGAAATTGCTAAATAAAAGCACACAAATGATCGTGCCGCGTGACTTAACCCCATGCGAGCTTTATAAAGTTGTGAGCTAAGGCTTAGTTTCTATGATTAAATATTTTTCTCCTTATTAAAAGAAAATAATCCCTCGACTAAAAAAAGATTAATATCAAGAAAAATCTCAAATTAATATATTTATGACAAATTTACTTCTTTTTTTTGTAAAATTTATGATAAATTTACTCTTCATTAATTTTTATCATGAAAAAGCATAAACTGATATTCATCAATAGCCACACATTATCTGATCAGCAATTTAACCGAAATTAATTGTAAATAAATTTGTCGTAAGTATATTAATTTAAAATTTTTTATAGTCAAAAGATTAGTGTGAAGTAAATATCTCACGGATGTATTAATTTGTTATTTTTTCTGATATTAATCTAATTTTAAAAAATGAAATTTAAAAAAAATGGAAATTACGGAATGAAAGTGTTATACAGAAGCTTTGCTGGGTTGACTCACTGACCAAGCCAAAACCCCACCCAACACAGAGCGCACCGCAATACTCCACGACGCAGAGTAGGCTGAGCAGCGATATGTACTCTCGCCTCTTTCGTTGTCACCGTAGAAGCTTGCCTTTTTACGGGTCTCGATCTCAATCCGGGTCTACCCATTTCTCGACTCCGATGGCGAGCGGCGGCGGCGGCGGCGACGACGGGCAGCAGGTGGTCCTGATCACCGGGTGCTCCCAGGGCGGCATCGGCCACGCCATGGCCCCAGCCTTCGCCGCCCGGGACTGCAACGTCGTCGCCGCCGGCCGGTCCCGCGCCTCCATGGCCGACCTCGACGGGGACCCGAGCATCTCCAGGAGCTCGACGTGCTGTCCGAGGAAAGCGTGAAGCGGGTGGTCGGGAATGTGATCGACAAGTTCGGAAAAATCGATGTGCTGGTCAACAATGCCGGGGTCCAGTGCGTGGGCCCTCTCGCGGAGATCCCGCTGTCCGCCCTCCAGAAGACGTTCGATATCAACGTCTATGGTAATGAATGCTGATGATGATTTGGTCTATTCTCTGCGCAGTCTCGATTCGTTGCTTGACGTGTGTTTTTGGGTTGATTGATTTTGGTTTCTGGGATGAACGTGCGGAGGCAATTTGTGAGCTTTGTGTCGAAATGCGGTGTTCTGGGTGAAGTCATCAGCGGTTTATGGACGTGGAGCGAGTTCTAGGAACTGTCCTTGTTAGCTGTTAACGACTGATGATTTCGTTGTTGGTGAATGTGCTGGACGAGATGGTACATTCTGCTAATTGTAAGGCTTTGCATTGACAGCTCGAAGTTACTGCTTTGTTCAAAATGTCTCTCCTGCTGATGGTGGATCTGCTCAGTTTGTTGCTAGCAACCAGAAAGAGGAAAACCCTTACAACATAGGTGGTCCTGCGGATGAGATGGTTCTTGGGGATGTGCTTGTTTCTGATGCAACCATAGGATTGACTTAATGGTCTGAGGACTGAAGATGTGTGTGTCTGATGGGATCGACTCCCCATTGCACCAAATGGGATTGACTAAGTGATTTAAAGAATAGAGATGTGTTTGTGTGATTTAGACGCTATACACAGGTTCAGTTCCCCTCAACGTCAGGTGGTGCGAACTATTTCATAGCCTGACCACCCCCTTGGACTTCAGCTCGATTTCTTAGGATCCCATATTGTGGGTCCAGTATAGCTTTTTTAAGTGTCATCGAAGAATACTTACAGTACATGACCTTTGTATCCTGGTTTGAAAGCAGCTTCCTAAGATATAGCAACAACGCAGCTGCATAATTTGTCCCATCCACAGTGCATTTGTCTCAGTACAAGAAGTTTGACTGAGAAACACGGAATAGGCTTATGCAGAATATTTAGACGCTGTAAAGCATTTTTCTCAGTGTCGTGGTAATTAGCTCTTAGTCATCTCTCTGCCAATCCAGTCTATTAGTTTTAAGCCAGACATCACATGGAAGCAGATGTAAGTAATGCAGTGAACCACTAAAAGGGGTAGGTTAGTACCGAAAAGTAACTCATATGCTTTCTTTCACAACATCCCTTTATTTGTAGTCAAAACTCAAGGAAAAAAGACATTCTTCTTGATCTATTGGTTGAAATTAGAGTTGTAAAACTGTAGTTCGCTTAGCCAATTTTTCTGCATCTCTGCTTATATGCACACTCATTCTGTATTTATGTTATTTATCAGTGGCATCATATTCTTGCAGTTAGCCTGGGATATGTTCATAGCATATTGCAAAATACTTTGACCTTGATGATTAACTTAAGTAAAACAATTGCATCTCTTTTATCACTGATGAGAGCTGGATGTTACAGCTGAAAATTCTCAGTTCAGAACAGATCGCATGTTGTCAGAGGAAGTAATGGGTACCTTGACGTGTGTGGACCCATATTTTGTTTAAAGGGGGTTTCAAAGGGTCATGGAATAGGTTTCAGGTTCCAAAAGTTTAGAATCGTGTCTACTTATGTTAGATGTCCTTTCAACATAGGAACCACACACTCCTTTCGTGTGTGCTAAAGAGTAGAGACGCTAGTATGGCAGTAATGAATGAATAAGACTGCATTTTAGTATGTGATCTAAGTGTCAAGCTTATTTGCCACTGTCAATGTTTCCAATAAGACAAACAATCAGCTGCCACCCCATTCTAACTTGCAGCTTATAGTTTTCAGGATTTTCTCTTTGATCTTTCCTGCTGCTTCAGTCCAACTCCTTTATGATGGGTGGAACAAATTCTATCTCTCTGTGCAAGCATGGCTTAAACTGGGAAGTATTTGCCTGCTGCTCAGATTGGAGGTGTCTGCTGTAGATATGGATTAGTGGGATTTACTGTTTACTGGGGTTTTATACAGCATTAGAATCCTTGAGCAAGTGTTGGTTGAAAATTGTCAATGCCTTCCCTTAGGTTTAAACTGATCTCGTGACGATTTTCCCAGTTAATTGTGACAAAACAATCATGTACACTTTATTTTAATGATGTCATGGGCAGTCCGTCCATTACATACATCATGAAATGGTGTCTTCCATCTAAAATGATGTAGACTTGTCCAATTCCTATTTCATTTTCTTTCAGTCTCTTGGCAACTATGAAAAAGACATTCTTCTAGATCTATTGATTGAAATTAGAGTTGTAAAACCGTAGTTTGCATAGGCAATTTTTCTGCATCTCTGCTTATGTATGTACTCATTTGGTATGTATGTTGTTCACCAGTAGCATCATATTCTTGCAATTAGCCTGGGACTATGTTCATAGCATATTGCACAATACTTTGACCTTAAGTATTAATTTAAGTAACACGATTGCATCTCTTTTATCACTGATGACAGCTGGATGTTACAGCTGAAGATTCTCAGTTCAAAGCAGATCACATGTTGCCATAAGAAGTAATGGGTACCATGAGACTTATGGGGACCCATATATTGTTTAAAGAGGGTTTCAAAGGGTTGTGGAATAGGTTTCAGATTCCAAAAGTTTAGAATTGTGTCTACTTATGTTGGATGCCCTTTCAACATAGGAACTGCACACTCCTTTTGTGTGTGCTAGAGAGTAGAGACAGGAGTATGGCCGTAAAAAACAAATAAGACTGCATTTTAGTATGTGATCTAAGTGTCAAGCTTATTTGCCACTGTCAATGTTTCCAATAAAACAAAAACATTCAGCTGCCACCCTGTTCTAACTTGCAGCTTATAGCTTTCAGAATTTTCTCTTTGATCTTTTCTGCTGCTTCAATAGAACTCCTTTATGATGGGTGGAACAAAATTCTATCTCTCTATGCAAGCATGGCTTAAACTGGAAAACATTTGTCTGCAGCTCAGATTGGAGGTATCTGCTGTATTTTTGGATTGGTGGGATTTACTATTTACTGGGGTATTATACGGCATTAGAATCCTTGAGCAAGTTGGTCGAAAATTGTCAATGCCTTCCCTTACGTTTAAACTGATCTCGTGAGGATTTTCCTAGTTAATTGTGACAAAACAATCATGTAAACTTCATTTTAATGATGTCATGGGCAGTCCATCCATTACATACATTATGAAATGGAGTCTTCCATCTAAGATGATGTAGACTTGTCCAATTCCTATTTCATTTTCTTTCAGTCTCTTGGCAACTGTGAAGTGAGTGTAAAGTATGGCCTTCTTGTGCATTTTTCGATCTTTCCTACAGGATCATTGAGAATGATTCAAGCTGCTGTCCCTCACATGGCAACTAGGAAAAAGGGGAAAGTAGCTCAGGTGGGGAGTGTTGCTGCTTTGACAAATGGACCGTGGGCAGGTTCTTATACTTCATCAAAAGCTGCCCTCCATTCAATGACTGATACTCTCAGTTAAGAGCATCGTTGATTTTATCATTATTTTTCTTTAGGGTGGTTAGAATATGTCCAAACTCTCGCCCTTACCAGTAGTTGGAGAAAAAAATGCCTCATATGATTGGTGGAATAGTATGGGATAGGAATGGAATGGAATGACTAATGCCATGGAAATAGCTCTGAGAAGTACCTATGGCCCCATTGAATGTCTCTCTTTATCACACCAGCCAAACAAAGCAATAGGTATTTAGGAAGGAATACACTAGGGATAAAATAGTTGTTCCCTCTCATTACCATATATCATACTTCAATTCAGTAACTCTTGAGAGTTATATTTTTCAGCAAAATAAGGGTACTTTTTGAGTCCTTAAAATGACCTTAGCAATAACATTATGCTAACAAGAGGACATTCTTGTACCGGCCAATCTGTTGATGTGGGTTCATATGACAGAGGTCCATAACAAGGCAGTGAAATAGTGTTCGGGTCACATTTTGTTATTTGGGATGAGCAGGTTGGAGCTAAAACCACTTGGAATCAACGTCATCAACATTGCCCCTGGTGCTATCAAATCGAACATAGGAAGTTCTGCAGTTGTGAGCTACAACAAGATGCCTGAGTGGAAGCTGTATAAGCCATTTGAGGCAGTGATACGTGACAGGGCTTATTTTTCTCAGGGAATCAAAGCGACCCCTACTGAAGAGTTTGCCAAGGAGGCTGTGTCTGCTATATTAAGAAAGAATCCTCCCACTTGGTTCTCCTACAGCCAGTATTCGACCGTGAGCAGTATTGTATGCCATCTGCAAATATTCGTCCGGGATTTCATAATGAGGAAGGCAATGAAATGTTAGGTATGAACCAGAGTCGGCAGGTCTGCCTTTGTATACTTTTGGCTTGTTCCACCTACAGAACATAAAACTGTTCTCCCCAAAAATAAGGATAAGGAAAATGGAGAAAAAAAGGTTGTGAAGAATGGTGGGGAAATTGTTGACTTACGTGAGTATGATTAAATGGGTGGATAAGGTGGACTGGAAGTCCTAAAACTTGTACTTTACTAATTAATTGCATCATTCGGTAAAGCTTTAGGACTTAATTAAATCAATTGAAAGATTAGGACTTGTTTGCCTTTCTTAAGTAAAGGTTAAGGATTTGGTTTAACCAATTGAAAGGTTTAGGCCATTGCATTTAGTATGTAAGGTTTAGAACTTGTGCAATTTTCTATTAAATCGGCCATTCGTTTGTCATTCGGCCCAAATGGTTGCTAGTGAGGTTGGTACCGCTTAATAATTCGCTTGCATAATTTCTGGAACATATTTCTCTTTTATGATCTTGGGCAATGTAACGTTCTTAGAAGTACTATCCTCGGCAGGAATAGAGATGGTAAATAGGTCCAGATAATTTCCTTCATCAAGTATGAAATTCAGATCCTGATCTTTTTTGTCCGAACTTACTGTGATAAGCTTGTTAAGGGCAATCTCTTCTTGTTATTTCAGGATTTTGACTGGAAACTCTGTTTTTATCCTGTTTCCTCCTCAAACCTATGTTTTCACAAGTTGTGAGCCTTAGTTGTTCTCTCTGCTTTTTGGCTTTATTAGCTAAATTGGCTTTTGTGTTTGAATATGATATTTTCTGCTTTTCAAGGTCTCTATGCCTTTAGTCTTTGCATTCTTTCCATGAGGTTTGCAAGCGCAACCAAGTTGGTCCGTGTTTCCTGGGCTTCTCCAGCAACGGGCCCGAAGACTGCCTTGAACCCGAAAGTTTTAGACGCGAGAGCAAAGGATGAGTTGTGGTTCACTTATGGTGTGTCTAGAACCGAGCTGTGGTTCCTGTTACCAATGACTCGATCCGACCCATCCACTACCTATGTGCGGTACGTCCTTGAATTTTTGGGGTGTGGAATCGCTGTGATTTGAGCAAAAGGAGTTGTCTTCACATTTCTCCAACAATCAAAATCATGAGAAAAGTAGTAGTTTGTCATTGTCTTTGAAATATGGAGCAGCAGCAACGGCCTCCTACCACTCAGGTGTCATAAGGAAAAACCGGTGTAGGGCTCAGAATGAAACCAAGGAACCCTCTTTGCAAGCGGCACAGGCTCACTGAGTCTTATGGGCTCAATTCGCTCTGAGGTCTGCGAATCGATAAGGATTTGAATAACACCATTATGTCTCCAGATCCTCGCGTCTGTTTATTTCTCAATGGCGAATGGACATTAGGCGGGGACTCGTCTCCCAAACAGAAACCTGAAATTATTGTCTAAGAATCGCAAACAACAGGAGGCCAGATAACTTTCTCCCCATTCTCAAGTAATTGACTTACAACCTCTGGTTTAGTCCTAAACTAACCTAGCAATTAGCTGAGTTATCAATGCTGAAACCTATCAGCACAAAATCAGCTCACATGCACATACCGCCTGCTACTGCACAATGATCGACATGCTCACCATGTCTGGACCAGTGGCTCGTAGAGAGTAGATGTATCAGGTCGAGAGCACCCAATAGTTTTTACCTGCTTTACTGGGAGTACTAAAGGCCAGACCGGTGGTTTATATTGAACGGAACCTACATTCGAAATACAATCCAAGGTTATAATTCAAACCTCAAAATGACAAATTATTTCAGCCGCTCTATGAATTCTTTTGCTCTATATGATTATTTCAAATGGTCTCACCTGTTAACTGGAAACCAAACTCTCCACAAAATTACTCAAATTTGTCCCAACAAAGCTGCCACAGAATATGCATCCTCATTATTGCCCATTTTACTGGGAATGGTGCTGATGACTATAATACACCATGCCCGGTGGCTGAAGTGGCCGAAAACTAGGAGGTATGGGCGGTTGTTGACTCAAGGGCATGGGTTGTTGTGGAGTTGAAGGAACCGACTGCTGAGGCAAAGCCATTGATTGTTTCTGTGCCATGGGTAACGACAGCTGACTCAAAGGCACCATCGCATTCAACGCATGTGGCGGTGGGGGCGGTCCAGCCGACATGGTTGGGAAGTTAACATAACCATAGGAGGACATCATTGCTCCAGAAGGCTGCTGCAAATACTGCTGAGGAGACTGGTTTGGAAGTAAATATGAACTTACAGACACCGAGCCTTGATTCTGCTGAATGGTTTGCTGGTTAACAATGACAGCTGATTGGTATAAGTGCTTCAAAGGAGCACTATGTGGCTGAGATGGCATAACAGCATTAGCATCTGATACAGGTGTTGTTTTCTCTGATTTATTGGTGCTCTTTGTATGCCCGGCACTCTTTGCCTCTTCAGCAGCAAACGTTGACAAAACTGAACTCATAATCAGTTGTGAGGAGCTAGAAGCTGTGAGCTTGTCTGCAACCTCAGCTGCAATGGCTGCAGCTGTCCTCTTGGGCGTTTGTCCCCCTTTTGCATTTATATCAAGGCCTTGAGTAGCGGAGCTTGGTGATTTGAATACATAATCTTCGTCCAGTAGCCGTTTTCTCATACTTTCAGCTTCTTCCGCTTGTGCTTGTGCCACCTAATTGTGATAAGACATCTTTATAGTTACTAGTCCTGAAGAAGCGTCAATAATTTATACAAGCAAAAACCAAACGTTTTAAGTAGTTAAACATTAGGATATAGATAGAGAATTCAACATTGATACTTAAGTTCATTAAGTTTGAGAATAAGCCAAACTGAGAAAATGCATACCTGCATTTGAGTTCGAACATTCTCAAGCTGAGATTCCTTAAAAAAATAAAAAGAAGGGAGATAAAGATCAGACTAACAGATGAGTGCCCAAATATGTAATGTAAACGTGCAGAATTTGTGATAATAACCTCGTTCTGGCTCATTGCAAAGAGCAGAATAAACAATAATCATTCCAATTGAATACCTGGTCATGCAGCGCTTCTTTTAAATGAGATACAAGTGATACTCTACTTCCTTCAACTGATTTGAGTTTCTCAATGCACTGCTTTAAGGTGTTCTCTTCATTCTCAAGCTCTTTAGCCAATGTTCTCCTCTTTGGATCCTTAGCTGAAGGCAGACAAGGACAAATTAGATCTCAAGTCTTGAATAACAAAATGCTTTATGCACACGCTAGAAATTTAAGTGCAAATCTTTCGAGCAGAATGAAGTCCACACCAAAGTTAACTACAAGTTAGTTTCAGCTTACCAGTCATACAGGCTAAATCAACATCTTTCTCCATCTTCCTCACACAATGGACAGCAGACTTGCAGTTACTCATCTCCACATCCTCATTAGGATGTTCACTTAGAACCAGGTGAATTGCCGAAACAATTTTTTCAGCTGTTGATCCAATTGACAATTTCTGATGTTCAAAAGATAACATCTAATTAGCATTAATTCCAATCTCGCAAGGGAATAGAACAAAAGCATGCAGCCAAGATGAAGAAAGTTTCTAGAATACTAAAAGGTAAAATCCAATTTACTTGAGAAAAAGCAAGTATCATGCGGTAACATTCTCAT
Organism: Eucalyptus grandis; assembly: GCF_016545825.1. NCBI lineage: Eukaryota > Viridiplantae > Streptophyta > Magnoliopsida > Myrtales > Myrtaceae > Eucalyptus > Eucalyptus grandis. Next base: position 7,435,647 of record NC_052620.1, read on the forward strand.
TCTAACCGTTCTAATTGAGCGCGAATCCCTTTTAACAATCCTGACAGAACGTGAACGCTTTCTGTTTAATTCCAAGGGTGGAAGAACTTCTTCTCCGAGCATTAAATCTCTGAGGCTCTGTGCACGGGATCCAAATACTCTTCTTTCTTCCCAGATGCCAACCTACCAAAAAAACATTGAATAAGTTATCTTCTCTGCTTATAAAAATGGTAAACAGATGCTCTATCTAGTTCCAAAACTGCATTGGCAGAACTTTCATAATTCACCTGCGATATGTTATAGAGTTTGCATAGAAACATACTCACAGCTTCAAAGAAGAAGGGAAAAGCACAACACACATGCAAGAACATTAAATGGTAGACCCACCAATCTTGAAACTACATTCTTCCCATGATCATCCCCTTTCTCAACAACATCTTTGAGTGCTGCTGGAAGAACCTTCCAGAATTCATTCACAAATTCATTTCCCTTGCGCTTGCTGTTTTGCAGTATGTCATTTGCAAGATATAATAGAGGAACCTTCTGAGCCATTTCCGAGTTGTGAAATTGCTTATCCCATGTTGCAACAACCAGCTCTGCCTTACTTCGATGAAATATACACCAATGTGACAGCGCTGTAAATAGAACATAAAGGAAAACAAAACCACATCAAACAGTTGATTCATGGAATCAGGATATGGACAAACGAAGAAGAAATCACAGCAATAAAGCAAAAAGCATTCCCAGTCTAGGCTGAAGTTCAATGTAACCTTGATGTAACAAGAGATAATTCCAATAACTGACAGTGTTCGCACACATCAGAATAATTGAGCATTTAAGTATTCTTTATGACACAGGCAAGAACAAGAGAAATTGATCCCCCAAGCAAAACCTACAACCAATGAACTAAATTGCATATTACCATACTTTATATTTCCTTCATTATACACAAACCTCAACTTGTTCCACCACTCACCATCATCTTCAGACAATACCTAGACCCTAACAATCAAAATTTCAAATTGAACGAAACAGAGTACATGGGCCTTTTGTAAATCCGGATCTCAAAGAACATGTACCCGTCAATGGATGCAGAGAAACCGAAGTCTTTATTGGCCATCTGCTAAATTCCCTAGATCAGTCCTAACCTTCTTGAACAATATTACAAGGATGGGATTAGAGAAAAACTTAGGACAGAAAAATGAATGTCCATACACATTTGACCATAGAGAACCATAACTGAAAATTTCAAAAACTATGCTTAAGACTATAATCCCAATTGGGAATTAGAACCGCTACAACAGAATCTAACCACTACTTACAGATGAAGGCATAAAAATATATGACATCTTAACCATGATAGCCATCATCCTACACATATCCTAAACAAGATATTCACTAAGAAAACAGGTTTCCAATAACGCCAAGATGCAGAAATGAACACAAGGAGAGGACGAGGACTAAGGTGGCATTACTCTCAATGCACTGCTGTGTGCTGTTGAGCTTGGAGAGTTTGTCCGCAAGTATCTGCTCGCTGAATACGCTATTCATCAGAACTGAAGACGCCCGCACAAGAATTCAGACTTATACAAAAACCCTAACAACGACGTTCATCCACCGAAAACCAGCTCATAGCTCCCGAATTCGAAACTTAGCATCAAACCAAAAACCCAGCCATCCGAAGCAACGAAACACCCGCGTCGCGGAACCGATCAAGATTCGGTCTTCCGAACGTTAAGAGGCCTCAATTGGAGGAGCGACGCACCGCCGAATCAAGAACCGGGGCAACTCCCGGGAACCGACCCGCCAATGCCCAACCGGAGAGTCGAGGAGGATTGGCGAGACCCCGGCACGGGAGAAGAAATGGGCAGGTGGCCGGAATCACAGAAAGAGGGCGAACGCCAAGATTCGCCGAGAATCAAGAACAAGAAAACCCGCTAGCCGGGGGAGCGGAAGAGGGACGAGCCGGGCACCACTGGAAAACCCTAGAAGAGGGTTTTACACGTGGGCAGACAGAGAGAGAGAGAGAGAGAGAGAGAGTTGCAGAGGAGGGAGAGGAGGAAGACGAGGCAGGGGAAGAGCGAGGGAGGGAGGGAGGGAGGGAGGTGGCTAGGCTTTTTGAAACAGGGGAGCCTCCTCAGATGGCAAGGCATTGAACAGGAGGATGAAGTTTACAACCCATCCATCTTCTTTTCTCTGGCAATCTAATTAATGTAATTAGGAGGAAATAAATCTCACTAGATTAATTCCACACCTTATTTAGATCTTACTCATCCTGAATTTTATTTTCAGAGAAATTACTATGAAATGTGCTTATTTTTACGATCAAACTACGACAAATTAAATACCCAATAAACTATAGAAATCCCCTTTTAAAAAAAATGGCTCGACTTACTTCAATGATCACCGATCTCGTGATACTTAAGGAAGGGGCAAAATTGCTGCGATCACGTCATCTAATATTTCGTTATTGTTCGTTATTGAAGCTGCATGGGCGTTGCTTGGTGATGATAAGGACATTCTAAAGGACGACTATGAAAGATATGCTTTTAATTAGGTTGACCGAAAATGAATTGAATCGGTCAGAAAATGAACTCCTAAACTTTGTGAAATTGATCCTTCTTCCAAAAAGAATTTTTCAACGAGTATTTTATTTTTAAATAAAATATGAATCTCTAGTGCTCACAAAATAATCATTCTCCTTTTTCTCTTTAAAGATTAGAAAATTGAGCCCCCACTTTTTCAGTATTCGTAAAAATCTTAAAGGAGGGAATCTTCATAACTCACCTCATTAATGGTAGGCTAAAATATGTGCAAACCCAAATTGTGTGTATTGAATACGTAAATTAAATATCTGTTTATTTGGGTACATAAAATTCGTGAGATTGTACGTACCATGTCGAGACTAAACCATGAAACGAATAATGAGAATTGGAAATATAACTGAAGAGGAGCAAACGCATTAGAGTCAGTGAATGGCGCCATGAATATTACCCTTTGATTATTTTGACTTAAAATTATTATTTTACTCTTGTCCTTGCATTTAATATAGAGATAATAAATTGTCGATGGTACTTTGGGAAGAAATGAGAACATTCAAATACATATGTCAGTAACCTTTGATTATTCTGTCCTCTTCAAAACTGCAAAGGAGATTTTCTCAAAGAAATAAAATCATGACAGAAAGTTGGCGGTCAATCTTTACGTCCATATATGTTATTTTATGTTATCTTCTATTTGTTCCTTCTTTTAAATGCCTTTCGAGTTTCGATGAGATCCTTGCATGCAAATTTGAGTCTTTGATTATCAAGTCACTTTAGTTATTAATTATGCTCTAATAAGTTGTTAGTTAATCTTTTAGGAAATCAAGTAAATTTGTAGTAGAGAGGTGATCGTTGGAAAGGCTCAAGCTAGTCAAGTTGGCCTAATGCATTGCCCAAGTCCATCCATCATATAAAATTTATACAATAATTTTTAGGCCGGGCTGGTTAAAGATGAGGGGGCCAGACTTTGCTAGTGCAAGAGCGGCCGGTCGTAAGTTGATTAGCTCTATCGACACTCAGTAAATGGTACATTCTAATTATCAATTAATAACAATGCCCATATAACTTTTGATAGAAAAGAGGAAAAAACAAATTGGGATAAACATATCACTTATCATAACTTTCGTACGATACTCATCTAAATGTCATAATCTTTTTTTCAACCATTTAGGTATTATAATTTCTAAAAGACATTCACTTGAGTATCATAACTTTTAATTAATCACTTGAGTGTCAAAAATTTCCAAAATCATTTACTTAAATGCCATAAATTTGATATGGCATAAACTTGTGGTTAACATTTTTTAAAAAGTTTTAGCACTCCATTAATTGATTGAAAATTTAAATGATACTAAAAAAGTCGGAAAAAAGAAATATAACACTTAAGTGAGCACTCATCTGAAAGTTATGACACTTATAGTGTTTTTTTTCCAAACAAGTTTATTGCTTATATATTTCCTCCAATTTTAGATGTTCATTTAATTTGTAAAAATAATTAGGAAAATGTCAAAACCATCACAAGACATACTATAGCTTTTCAATTGATCGTCATATTATCTTTAGAAAATGTTCACCCGATTAACATCGAAATTTCCCTTACCGAAAATCCAACATGACATTAAATTTAATTTAAAATCATTGGACTAGGCTCCCTAGGGAAAGGAAATGATGTCATTAAAAGCGTGTGGAACAACATTGTTTAGCCCTTTCCAAGCCCCAAATTGACGAATTGGGATTGAATTAGGTCCAAAACAGTAACCCCACATTTTCATTTGCAAATCAAAAAATTGCCGAAGGTAAGGCCTTATCTTGTCCATCCTCTCGATAAATATTAGCACACAAATTTGAGTGTTTGATTATCAAGCCACTTTAGTAAATAATTACTCTTTGACCGGTTATCAATTAAGGTTTTAGGAAATCACGACCAATCATATTATAAATTGGTAGTATGGAGGTGATCATTGGGAGGGTTTTGGTTAGGCTGAGTTTGAAGATCGGACTTAATGTGCTAACCAAGCTCATGCATTATATAAAATGTATACAATAATTTTCAGGTTGTGTTGAGGAAGAGTTGGCTAGACTTTCTCATGTGAAAAGTATTGCCTTAACTCGCCTGTTTACCTCTTAGTCCTAGGCAATATTGGGTAGGCCAATTAGGGTGCGTTTATTTGTGTTTCTTCAAAAGTGTTCCAGGGAACGAAATAGAAAAATTATTTCTATTCCGGAGAATAATTTTTTACCAGAAAAACGCGTTTGGTAACTTGTTTCAGAAATTAAAAAAAAAAAAAAAAAAGAATAGAAATATGTTTGGTAAATTTATGTTCTTTTTTGTTAATTTTAATTTTAATTTTCCTTTTTTTCTTTATTATTTTTTTTTTTTTTGGCCGGGCGTTGGCCTCGGCCATGGCCGATGACCAATGACGAGGCCGGCGGCCTCGCCCAGCCACGGCGAGGCTCGCCGACCTCGGCGAGGCCGAGCCATGCCGTGGTTGGGCAAGGCTCGTCGACCCTCGGCAAGGCCGAGCCATGCCGTGGTTGGGCAAGGCTCACCTCGCTTGGCCGGGTGAGCTTGGGCTCACCTAGATCCGGTGAGGCCGAGCCTCACCTTGGCAAGGCGAGCTCGGCCTCTCTAGATCCGTCGAGGCCGAGCCTCGCCAGGGGCCAACGACACTCGACCTCACTGGGGGTCGGCAACACTCCGGCGAGTTCGCCGGCCCTCGATGGCGTCGCTGGCTCTCGACGGCCGATCGCCGACCATGGCTGAGGCCGGCGACCGGCCAAAGAAAAAAGAAGAAGAAAAAAAAGGAGAGAGAAAATTTGTTCTTAAAAATTGTTTTTAAAACAATAAACAAGTTTTTTTTTTTGTTTCTTGTTTTTGTTCCAATTTTGTTCCCGGATCAAAAATCGATTTGGAACAAAAACGCAAACAAACGCGTTTTTATTCTTTTTTTTTGTTCCGTGGAACAAAAAAACAGAAAATTTGTTCATGAACAAAAAATAAAAGTGCAACCATGCACACCTTACATTTCCTAACAATACCATAAAAAGGTACATTCTAAGGATCAATTAATCACAATGTCCAAAGTACTCTCGATAGAAAAAAAATATATATATATGGATATCCTCAAACTAGATAATTATTAAAATACTTTCATGATATATTCGTTCTAAATTGATGAAAATAATGGGGAAAATGTCATAGCACCACAATTGTTTGAAGACTTTCGGCCAAACAAATTATCAAGTTTAGAGCAGCCCAAAATTTTCAGACACTAAAGGTGCATACCATTATGTTCCAGGGGAACAATTTTTTATCGTAAATAGTTTTTTCTAATTATGTTATTGGAAACAATTTATGAGCAAAAGAACACGCTTAGTAATTGTTTAAAATTTATATTCCGAGGATAAAAATGTGTTTAGTAAAATTCTTAAATTCTTTTATTTCTTTTAAATTTGTCATACTTTTATTATAATTTTCTTCTTCTTTTTTCTTTTTCTTTCTTTTTCTCTTCTTCTTCCTTCTTCTTTGTAGCTGATCGTCGGCCATGGTAGTGGCCAGCGATTAGCTAGGCAAGGTTTGGTGAGCTTGCCGAGCCTCGCCAAGCCAAGGTGAGGTTCGATGAGCTTGCCGGAGGCTCGCCTAGCCCAGGCGAGCCTCGGCCTCGCCAAATCGAGCCTTGCCTAAGCAGCGCGACGTCAGCTTTGCCCTAGCTTGGCAAGGTCGAGTCTCGTGCCAGCTAGCAAGGCTTGGCCTCGCCATGGCTATGCGAGGTCAACCTCGTCGGGGGCTAGCAACACTACGGCAAGGTCGCTGGCCAAAGGGAAGAAGAAGAAAGGGGAAGAGAATAAGGGAAAAGAAAAGAAAAAAAATATGAACTGATTTTAAGAATTGTTCTTGAGAATAAGAAGCTGCTTTTTTCAACTTCTTATTTCTGTTCCTTTTACCAAACAAGTATCTATTCTTTTTTTGTATTAAAACAAAAGAACATAAATAATTGTTTGGGAGAGCATAAATTTTTTTTACCAAACAGGGCCTAAATAGGCCTAAGCAAGGCCAGACGAGGCCAGGCTAGTCTGGTTTGGGCCCTAAACAAGAATTTAACTTCAAATCGGGCTTCTATATATATATGAGAGAACAAAATAAATCTTAAACTAGAGTTTGTTTAGTGTATTATGGATGTTATGAACTGAAAGAATGGTGGATGGATGGGCTGTGAAATCAGTTAAATGAATGGGAATTTCTGACTTTGGTCGATAATTGACGTTGATGACTGGTTGTGCATGGGTTGAGCTGAGCTATGAAGTTTCCCCATGTTAAAGATCGCACCAAATAGCTTCCTAAATATATGGAGTTTCGTGATTTAAGCGATAGTCAATTGTGCAGGTTAGAGGAAGTTTGTGCTGTATGGTTGGCGTGGAATCATTGGTGATGAGAACTCCCGCCGAGTCATCGCTGGGCTCTTGCGAAGAACAAGATTAATTGAAGCCGACCTTCAACAAAAATAGAGAGAAGATTCTATCGAGCGCACTGATAATTTCATGGTGATAATGTACTCCCACTTTTAAGGTTGCGATTGGCTGTCGTATCCGTACTTTGGAAGCTTTAGATTGGTTGCTGTAGGATGGGCTTTGGAAGAATGCCTGTCGTAAATGAACACGAGACCATCAACTGGCTGCCCATCGGGAGACTGATCGATCCGTGACCACTCGGGCAAAAGCATTCCGATGGTATGCTGCGAAGTGAGAAGGTAACTTGAGGTTTTTGCCGTCCTCCTCATGAAAAAGATGGCACCAACACAGCAAGCTTCCAGGATCTTTCCTAAAGTCCGCGAATGTAACTCTGTTCCTGCCTCGGTACTAAGGCATCTAGAAGAGAGACTGCATGATTCTCCGCAAGAGATGCGCAGCATCATTCAAACAGTTAACGGCATTTTTCTCCGAAAGATCCTCCTGATGAGGTGCAAGCATACGCAAGCTGTATCCAATGGTTCGTGAAATCCTGCATTACAGGCGAGCTGTTCATATACAGCTTCTTAACAGATGAAGTATCAGATGCTAAAGTATACAGGTTCTTAACAGATAACAACAGCTCAACTTATGAATCTTCTGTTTTCTAGGACACTGTTCATGCATTAATCAGTTGAAGGTGTATGACCGAGTGTCGAGTTATATGCCGGCCGGAGACTGACTGATGCAACTTCATACAGAAACAGGAGATGGAAGTGAAGGAGGAACGCGATTCTCAGCGGCAAGAATTTCGACAAACTCCAAGAGGACAGCGCGGAGTTCCTCCCCAGTCATCGTTTCCATCTCGAGGAGGACTTCCACAATCTTGTCTATGGCCTTCCGGGAACTCTTTATGTGACTCGGGGCAATTTCATGCGCGTCATCCAAAATTTCTCTTCGTGGCAGCATCGATGTCTTCCGCAAGCATTTCCGACATTATATTTATGGCCATCATCCTCGTGATTTCAGTGCTGATGAGTATGCATAAGATATCAATCTCCTTCGAAGAGATCGTCTGTCTTCCCTCGACGGCCAGCCAACGATGCTCAGTCTTTCCTTCAAAACCATCCATCTATCTCTGTCAACAGCTTGCATAAGGGTCTGCTCCTTTTCATCATTTCCTCCTCCAATTCCGGTTCCTCCCCGCCGCCCCCACCCCATCAATTTCATTAACAAACGCAATGCAGGGAGCATTCTCTTTGGCGAGGAGAGGCAAGGGCCGTGCACGCGGAGCGGGCGAGGGCGAATTTGCTTGAGGAGCGGAGAGGAAGAATAAGAAAGAAGAACCCTAATCCCGATTTTTCTGTTCGCTACCCTAAAATCCCAATTCAATTTGGGGATTTCTTTTTTGAAACGATTTTTTTTTTTACCCAACTACAAATTATAGATAAAATTGTTCTTTACCAAAAAAAAATTATAGATAAAATTGCCCCAGTTTAATTCGTCAAAAAAAGTCGGCCAATGTAGCTTGTCAACAACGAATTCAGTCTTTTATTTGAAACAATCAAATTTAATTTTTCTTCAAATAATCTAATTTCATGTCGTTATTTAAAATTTAACCTAAATATAGATGATCTTATCATGATGTCAGTGCGAAATCTCATTACGTGAACTCTTAACAATGGGGACGTAGACTCAAGCAAACAGAGTACCTAAAATGTTCTATCCGTCAACTTGGGTTGGACAACATTATAGAGAAAAAAAAATGGAAATAAACCTCCCCTTTGGGCTGCAGAACTGGATTTACTCTCTGAAATTCAGTAAATTAATTAATTTTTTTTTCGTCGATAGAAACGTATGCACTTTATTCTACCTTCAAGAGGCTAGTCACTCTATTTTATTTGTATATATATATAGAAAGAGGCTCGGTGCAGGTGCACATTGTCAACATTAGCTATATCTCACCTTTAGGTTGTATATAAGAACCGAAGAGCGATTGTGTTATGTAATTATTTGCATTGCTTAATCTATTAAAAAAATCTTTATAGATCAATTCCAAAAATTGGCATTACATTTCTTTCATATTGGTACAAGACCGGTTAATTCTTGTGAAAGAAATTTTTCATTGTGAATTTTCATATGTTTGATTTTAAGATTATGTCATAGAATTAGGTGATTTTTAATTATATTTTGAGCTGGTTTTTCGATAGCTTAAGGGATAGATATGAGGTCATCTTCATTTAATAATTTCCTTTATCTTTAAGGATTCTAGATTAGAAACTTTTAAAATATTTAAGGTGATTCCTTTGTCACGTCAGATACTTTAGTATATGCCTGCAAACACGCAATGCAAAGCCACCAGTGAGACTGAGTTGTTAGGTAGCAGAGCAAGCACTCTTGTCGATGCTAGAGCAAACAAAAAGGTTGACTTCTAGGGAGATGATCTATGACCAATCGCTCAGTGATGGCCCGGTGCAGGGGGCCGCTCGTGCCCACGTGGAGCCACGCGTCACTTTCTCATTGGTAGGAGAGCACGCTGACTTGGATCATCCAATATTTTCTCCCTGCGGGGACCCAATAATGTCAGTATTGTCTGTCTTAGCTGGGTAAGGCAGATACATATAGTGCTTAAACAGGCGTTCGCTTAGGCTCGCAAGTGGAACCCTAGGGTTAGTGCCCAAGCAGGAGTCGCCTCTTCCAACTGGTCCCACGGTCTCACAAAAGATTCATCCTCAAGATCTTTACAAACATCCACACCTTCATTTACAACTATATTAATGATAACAAAGAATTACATCACCAATCTTTGAGGGTGTATGTCGTCTAGAAGAATCAAAGCCACGGGAATCAAATGATTATATCGCGGTCATCTACTCCAATTAAACATAGATGTGAAATTTGAGCTTGCTAAATTTCCTACTTTTCAGCCAACAGCATTAAAGTTTGCCTTTGTTCCAGGATATTCTGCTGTAGTACCCAATGCAAGTGGTTATGGGCCAAAAAATTTAACAAATCATCTTGGGATGTGACTTTATGTCTCGAGATGAGCAGGGTACTCATTTGGTTCGTATAGAGTCTAAAACAGTTTTGATCAATATATCTTTTTCAGAAATATAAAAGAGAAAAGTTTCTTTGTGATGATTTTTTTATTTGATGGGCTAAGTTAAGTTTGTCCGTCCATATTGGACCAAACTCAGATCATAAGAGAAGGGCCCGTAAGAAGAAGGGGAAGTAAAAATAACTGTAATACATAAATAAATAAATAAAAAAATGGAAGAATGTTAATTGAAGCAGTTTAGAGAAAGTACATTTTTTTTTTTTTTCCTTCTCTTGGAAACAGTTTATTCCCTCTTGAAAAACGGAATTCCAGAACTTCAAACGATTTGCAATGACACTTAATCTATGGCAAACAAAATATATTCGTCTCCTTAATATATCTTTCGATCAGTGTTACATATTTTATGGGCATGTTTCCGCATTCATTTTCGGTATTTAATCGTTTGAGCATCGGTTTGTTTTTTATGAATCTGTTTCCAACGCTTTGAATATTCATTTGTGAACGATTATTTGGGGGTATGTATGTATGTTGCGAGTTTACTCATTTTTATTTGCCCGTTTCCTCTGTCATTTACATGGGCGAGCATAAATGTCATTCCATTACGAAGAAATTCAAGAAGCAACTTTTTGCTTCTTAGGTATGAACCAAGTCTGTTTCAGCATCAATGTGGGTTTAATGGAAAAGGACTCTCACATCGACTTAGGGACTTAGTCGAGCTCAAGAAACACTTAAAAGCATTCAAATAATCTCTCTCTCTCTCTATATATAAAATTAATTAATAAAAATGAAAATCGTTCTCTAATTCGTACCCTAAAGTTTATAAAATGCTAAGGGCTGAAAAGACACTTCGTGCTGTTTATTTTTTGGCCCTAGTTGTGTTCAGACTGCAAAGTGGAAAGTGCATTTTTTTTAAAATAAAAGGATGTCCGATTAGAGAAATTGATTTGTGTACATGGATTTGAAGGCATCTTCCAAGGAAAACAAGGCCAACTCCTAAATCCGCAATCGGTCAACTTTGCAGTTCACACTTGTAGCACGAGTTTCTAATTACAGGTTCTTACCGTCCAGCTGTAAAAGGTTGATGAAGAACTCATAAAATCATCCATCATAGCAGGTCGCGCGCACCCATTCTAGAATTACATAAAGAAAGAAAGAAAATTTGCCCTCGAATTAGTAATAAATAATTGAGAGATAAGCACACAAGAAATCATTATCGTGAAAGTGAGATTGAGGGTGCCTTTTTTTAATGAAAGCATTTTCTGCGAATAAGTTTTCTTGACTTCCATGCGTTTAATTTGCTAAAAATATTTGGTCAACAGAAAACCATTTACGTTCAAAGAAAATACGCATACTTTAAGTTAGGAAAATAAATTCCCTAACCCAAAAATGAAAAAACATTTTCCTCGAATGATTTCTTGAAAATTATTTTCTTTTATGGAAATAACAACAAAAACCCCAAACTATATTTATTGTCCAAAACTATGCTAATTATGACATATTTATTATAAAAAATTTATTATGAAATCAAAAATCATAAATTTATCATTTGTGACACATTTACCATTCATTAAAATTTTGTCAATTGATTTTCTAAATGTCAATACTATTTGTCTTCTATTATCTATTTAAGCAAACTTTTAACTATGTCAATTGGTAGAATTTTGTTGGAAAGTAAATGTATCATACACATACAAGTTTCAAGTTTTTGATATCACCAAAAAAAAAAAATAAATGTATCACGGTGGGTATAGTTTGATTTTTTGTGGATTCTTTTTTTTTTTTCCATGAAATTTTTCTTTCCATTTTCCCATAAATTTTCTCCAAAAAAAAAAAACTTTTAATTCTAAAACTCTAAAAAAAAAATTAAGTTTTAAAACTTGTCAAAGTTACTAAAATTAAACAATTAATTTAACTCCATGGTAACATGACTAAAGGAAAATATTGATATGTTCTTTCTTTATTATCTTTTGTGTCCAACGTGACATTGAGGTAAACTAAAGTGGTCAGCAATATCGATTTCAGTCAAGTACTACTTTTTTTTTTTTATCACGGATCTTACTTACATTAAATTAAATTAATTCAAATTAAAGAAAAATATATATTAAAGAAGAAAAAAAAAGCCTCTTTTAAAAAATGCTTTGAAGGTCTTCTCTCTGCCTAGTCCCTACTAGTACTTGACAACACTATTCCCAACATTCCCCAAGTCAGAACAGGGAGAAAGATGGCGGCTTCATCTGACCCCATTGCCTCAACACCGGCTGGCTCCTTCCTCCCCCGCTTTCAAAGGGAGTGGGGCTCTCAGCACCCAAAAAAGAAAAATAAATAAATAAAATAAAATAAAAAACAACGGAATTTGTTAACTCCAACGTCCGGACATCGCCGTTTCGGATCGCGTATGTCTTGTCCTTTCAAATCATTGCACGTACGTCATCAATGAACTCATTCATTCATTCTCCTGCGTATCTCACAAAAAAAGGAAAAAAGAAAGAAAAAAATTATATTAATATGTTCAATCTCAATAAAGCAAGCTGAATCCATAGGCTTGTTCAGATGCTCTGGATTTCAAAACATTATTGAATTGATTACGAACCCCCATACGACGATTCCATTTTTTTTTCCTACACTACACTCTTACGTACCGCACGCTAGGATTCTACGAATCCATTCTAGTAGTTTGTCCAAGGCAAATTGGTGACTCGATGATAATATTATTATCGAATCCATTTTTATCTCACAAACAATTTTTCTATTCCGCTAATAGTAGTTTGTCCAAGGCAAATTTTGGTGACTTTTCTATTTTTAGAGTAGATGGTATCAAACGTTAATTTTGATTATTGAGAAATAGAAAAATCATTTACGGAATAAAATTTGTTATGCGCGTCCTAACTTTTCGAGTGCACTCGTTCACACCTTTCCACGGGCCGTCGCTTCTTTCGAGATTGACATTGCATGTCAAGATCACTAGAGGTTATAACGATTCCACACCTAATGTTTTGTGCAACTTTTGGAACTTGTGTTCCAACTATTTGTCTATTTAATAAGTACTCGAATGTCCAGGTATTTTTTTCAAAAGAAATTTACATCATTATTAGAATGATACATGATAAGAAATCTCAAAAATTACAATAACAAAAAAAAGCCCATAAAACTCGAAAATAAACAAAAAATAAAAAATCAAGGCTTATCATTATAGCATGGCTGATAGAGAGAATCATAGGTTTGTCCTTCAAGAACAGATTTGTGATTGCATCTAAATGAATAACAAAAATGACACATGATAAGAAATCTCAAAAATCACATTAAAAAATAAACAATAACAAAAAAAACCCATAGAGCTTGAAAATAAACAAAAAATAAAAAAAAATCAAGGCATATCATTATAGCATGGCCGATAGAGAGAATTATAGGTTTGTCCTTGAAGAATAGATTTGTGATTGCATCCAAATGAATGGATCAATGACCGAAAACTGAATCACATAGCATCATCAATGGTAAGCATAGACCCAGATCTATGGTGCCTCTCTAGCAATCAAACTTCATTGGAGATGGAGGAAATTTTCTACCTTTTACAAACGGAATTGATTATTAGAGGTTGAGCTACATTGACTCGTGGATTGATGAACCAAGTGTTGAGTAATCACTAGAAAGAGGCTGATGTAATCTGTTCAATTTTTTCAAAAAAGTATCAGTTTACATTTCATTTCTCATATGCTGTGTCGAGTTGAGTAATTATGTTGATAAACTCCAATAAAAGGAAAAATAAATATAATTTATGCTCTATTTGTTTCTTAGAAAATGAATTATTTGAATTTTTTTAAAATGATCACTTATTTTGCTTGAATTAATTAGTTGATGAAAAAGGTTTTCATTATCAACAATAATGTATGTTTAAATATTTTTTATGGATGATGGAAATATCTTTGGAGCATATATTTTCATAAGCTATGAAGAGATCATTTATAAGATAATGTTTTTCCAATCATTATTTTTCACAAAATAAACACAGTGAATTTAATAAATTTTAATCAAAGTGCAACCAATTATTGAGGTGTAACTACGTCAATCGATGGTTTTATCAACTAGAACCACATTGAAGACTTGATTATGTTTACCTATTAATCCTTAATGTTTTTCCCCATGTATAATTAGGCCCGTTAAGACCCGGCCCACTCATTTAACTCACTTAAAACTCTTCATATGTGCATATGATACTTGAATAAATTTCATAACAAATTAAAACAAAAAGTAAGTGAACAAAATAAAAATATGCTGGTGAAATAACAATTAAAATGACCTAAAGATTGAAATTATCATAGAAAAACCAGAAAAGTACGCCAAATCATATTTATGCGGCGTATACATCCTCAGCTACATATGTTTTTTTTTTTTTTTTTCCAGTATTTGGTTTACTCTTCCAATGTTAAGAGTATTTCGATTTTTTTTTCTTGAAATTAGAGTATAATAAAGCTTTCAAAGCCAAAGTAAATAAAGTTACTTCGGCAGCCAGCGACCCAATTGGGTACATTGCTTACGAAAATTTTACCAGTCCATTCACCGTCAGATTTTTCTATCTCCCTCCTGACCTTTATCGCACTGTTTTCTTCGTTTACTTTTTGCTGGCCATGGATGACGCTCCCTCCTCCGTTGCCCGCCTCTCCTTCCACCGGCCGTCTCCCTCACCTGCACGGCGTCAACAACGTCGAGGTCCTCTGCGGCTCTGATATCGTCACCTCTTGCGGCCGGTCCTGACACCCCTTCCCACCGAGATGGCCTCTGCCACGACCGATTCCGGATCCAAGACTAAAGACAGATTTGCTCGGAATCCGGCTCTTGTGGGCCCGACTCACGTACTGAAGCGGGTCCGGCGAGAAAGCAGTCCATGTGACAAATAAGGGCTTGTTTGTTAAAAAGTGTTTCTGTTCTCTAGAACAAAAATTTATATTCTTTTGTTCCAGGGAACAAAAAAAAGAACATAAGTGTATTTGATAAAAAAAAATTTCTCAGGAACAAAATATCTATTTTTTATGTTTTTTGTTTCAGGAAATAAATTTGGAATAGAAAAATAAATAGAAAAAAGTAGATTCTTGTTCTCAGGAACAATTTTTAAAAACAATTTTCTCTCTTTTCTGTTTTCTTCTTTTTCTTTTTTCTTTTGGTTGGTCACCGGCCTTGGCCATGGCCAGCGTTGGTGACTAGCTAGATGAGGGATGGCGACCTTGCTAAAGGGTTGTCGGCTCCTAGAGACGCGTGCCATGGTGAGGCTTGTCAACCCAAGTCTCGCCGGTGGCTAGGCGAGCTCGGCCTCGCCAAATTTGGGCGAGCTCGAGTTGACCAGCCTAGGCGAGGCTAGGCCTTGCGCTCGCCTAGCCTAGGTGAGGTTGAGCCTTACCGATCGACGTGAGGCTCAACCTCACCGGTGGCCTGGCGAGGCTCGCTCGGCCACCAAGGCCAGCAATGAGACCAAGCCTCGCCAGTAATCAAGTGAGGCTTTGGTGAGCTCGCCGAACCTCGCCTAGCTAGTCATCGGCCACCAATGGCCGGCCACAAAGAGGAAGAAGGAGAAAGAAGAAAGAAGAAAAAAAAGGAAAATATAATAAAAATATTTAAAAATTAAAAGAAATAATAAAATTATACAATTTTACCAAACGCATTTCTTTTTTGGGAGTATAAATTTTATACAATTACTAAGCGTGTTCTTATACTTAGAAATTGTTTCTTGGAACATAAACAGAAAATACTACGGGGTTCTGGGTTATCAAAAAAAAAAAAAACTATTTCTATTAAAAAATTGTTCTTCGGAATTGTTACCAAACGCGCCTTAAGCCGAATGGATGAACTTAGGGCTTAGGGGCTAGTTCAAACTAGGAATCGAACCGGCTCGGTTCCGGTTCAGGTCGCATGTGGAGGTGATTATTGTTTTTTCGTTTCTTTAGGGCGCGTTTGGTAACGATTCTGTTCGGGGAGTAGATTCGATCGGCGGATTCTTTTTATTCTGCATTCGAGAACGATTCTAAGCATTTTAAGTCGTTTGGTAATCTTGTTCAAAATTTTTGATTTTGGAATAGAATTGTGTTTGGTATCGTGCTCATTAATTACATTTCCAAATCAAGTTTTTAAATTTTTAAATAATTTTTTACTTTTTCTTTTCTTTTTCTCATCTTCTTCTTCTTTCTTGTGGCCGGCCCTCATCGGCCGAGCCTCATCGGCCGGGCCGGGCGAGGCTCGCCTAGCCTCGCCGAGGCTCGGCCTTGCTAGATCCGGTGAGGCCGAGCCCGCCGGTGGCTAGGCCGGCCTCGCGGGCCGGGCGAGCCTCGCCCGGCCACCGTTGGGGTCAGGCAAGCCTCGGGGCTAGGCGTCGCGAGGCTTGCCCGGCCTGCCCGGCCACAGTGAGGTGGGCCTCGCCGGGGGGGGCGAGGCTCGCCCGGCCACCGTTGGGGCCGGGCAAGCCTCGGGGCTAGGCGTCGCGAGGCTTGCCCGGCCCCCGTCCAGCCCCGTGAGGTGGGCCTCGCCGGGGGCTGGGCGAGGCTCGCCTAGCCACCGGCGAGGCTTGGCCTTGCCGGATGGGAGGTCGAGCCTCGCCGGTGGGCCGGGCAAGCCTCCCGCGAGCTCGCCCGGACCTCGCCCGGTTTGGCGAGCCTCCGGCGAGCTCGCCGCGGCGGTGGACGGCGGCGACGGACGACGGACGGTGGCGGCGGTGGTGAACGGCGGTCGCAAGATGGCCGAAGGGAAGAAGGAGGGTTCTTGATTTTGATTTTCAAATTTGTTTTCGGAACAAGAATCAACGTTTTTTTGTTCTTAATTCTATTCCCAATCTGTTCCCGGGAACAAAAATTTTACCAAATGCGATTCTAGGCCCAAACTGATTCCGGGAATAAAGAATTTTACGGGTTACGCAGGTGGGCCCCAGTTGGGGATTTGATTGTGTTCTCATGGAGCCAAATAAGGAACCCATTTCGTTTTCAGTTGCCCTCCAGGAGATACCTTAAATGGAATAACTCCAAAACGGACCGCGGGCGACTGCTGCTGCTGCTGCTTCTCCTTCCTCTTCCAAAACGGAACCCATTCCGTTTTCAGTTGCTGAATCGACAGCGACAGCACGAACTCCGTCTCTCCCCATCAAAGTTCCCATCTTTCGTGCGCAGCTTGGTTCCCGGTGAGCGCGAGAGATGGGTAGCTTGACAACGGCATTGTTTCTTTGCCTTTTCGTGACGATCGTCACTATAAATGGACAGACGCGTCACTATAAATGGCCCCACCATCCAGGCGCATCAGGGAGAGAGAGTTTTCGTCAGAGTTACCAACAGTTGAGCGAGAATGTCGCGATTCATTGGCACAACACCCAACAGGTATGGTAGCGAAACCCATCAAAACTGTGTTTGATGAAGATTGTAATGAGAAGTTCATGCGAGAATGAGTTTGGATTGGATTGAATTGCAGATTCAAAGTCTAGGGAGCGATGGAACAGGTGATGTCGTTCCAAGGCCCATTTTGGAAAAACTTTCACCTATATTTTCATCGTCCATCAGGTGAGCCCTAAGTACAATGATCATTCAATACCGTGTTCATGTGAGCTTTTTCTGACATCTGTGGGAGGTTCGAGCTGATTCCACCTCATTTGATGAACATGCGTGGCGGGCATTTAAATTTTTTATCATGCAAAGGGATGTCATTTATACTTATATGCTTCATTGCAGCTTGGAAAATCTCAGTACGACTCCTATTACATGATGCAAATGGTGGCTGGACTGCATGGGTTGATCGATGTTTTGCCACTGTACGGCATGGCTGAGCCATTCGCTCAAGATTATGACAACAGCATCATCCTCGATGACCCCGGTACTACAAAAGCTATCATGATTGGGTGGCAGAGCCTGAGGTGATTAATTTAATTTGATTGCCTTAATTATGAAGAACTTAAACACCAGTTTCGCTCATTTGTCATGTTCATTTCGTTCTCTTTTTGTTGCTTTGACTGCAGTCCCTGCTGATTCCCAGGAAGGGAAAGTTTGATTACGCCGAATCGACCACTTCAAGCTCACATCCAACAGCTCGTGATGCAATCAATCCTGAATATCCCCACTGGAGGGTTGTCCCTGGTAAAACTTATCGCCTCAATATTTCGAGCCATCGCCTCAATATTTTGAGTGTGACTGCTCAATCTACTCTCAGCTTTCAGATTGAGGTATTCTTTCATTGCAACCTACAAATTGTTCCTTTGGTTTGTTTATTTCCTCCCTTTCTACGATGGAGTGTCCACGCCTGGATTGGGCTTTTTCTATGTTTTTAACGACCATTAGATCGAAGGAATTTTGGAGATAGATTTGCAAGATGAAGCATCGTTTTTTTCTTGCTTAAGACCTCAATCTTAGATTTGCAGCGTCACAACCTTAACGTTGTTGAAGCGGATGGGCACTATATATAGCCATTTGTGAACCAAAGCCTGATTGTGTACTCAGGCAAGACATACTTCATCAAGATCAAAGCCAATCAAGATCCTTCAAGAAGTTACTTGATCGCGATCAACATTGTTGGCCAGAACGCCACTGCCACAACCCCTCTCGGTCTGGCCGTGCTCAGTTACTCCCCACCCGCTGGCCCAATTGGGAATGGCGTCACACCGTAGTTAGTTCAGAGCCTTGGCAACAAAGCTGCCCAAGGTACTATATATGAAGGACTAATGTCTTAGTTAGAGAGGCTGTTTTGATCCCTCGTTTGAAAAATGAGGTTATGTTTCCCTAGATGATATAAGTCCGTGGATGTTTATTATCTTTCGAGCAAAAGTTCGCACTCTTTTTTGGATCTTCGAGAAGTATGATTATTTTTCTCCAGAGAATATAAGTCGTATTTTTGTTTTGTGTGTTAGCTTTTTAACAGCAATTACTGAGGAGCATGCTTGTTAGTGTCTTATTCAGTTGAATCTGAAGTTCTAATCGAGTGTTAAATTAGCTTTCAATGTCCAAGTCACAGGCGATTCTAGTCATATCTCAGCATTTCTCCTATGATGGCATCGGATAGTCTCTTGCATGGTTGTTGACTGATCGAGCAATTTGTCATGAGTCTCTGGCTGTGGTCCCCTGCACACGAAAAGATAATGAAAGAGCAGGTTGCTTCAACTTTGCAGGTTATACCCAATTTGTCATTGGGCACACATGTTGAACATTTGTTGCAGTTTTTAAACATCTTCTAGGAAGAGGAGATTGCTTCTATTTTTAAGGACACTGTTCAGTTTGATGCTGCAGAGCATATAGACATAGGATATGACAAAAAGAGAAGCAACAGAATTGTGGCCATCATGAATGAGAAACTATAAAACGAACAAAGCCCTGCAATGTCGTTGGATGCAAAATGCAATGCAGTCGGTCATTCAGCGATGCCGATCACTACGGTTCGCCATTGGATCTTTGCCGGCAATGACCTATGCCGATGGTTACTACAATCCAACACGCATCCTCGACCGAACAAACTTTCCTTCTAGATCAACAATCACATAACGAAATGCACATGTTTGTAGGAAAATTATAGAGATCTAACACGGCTGCAACTAATCACAAATCGTCGGTGGAAAAACAGAGGCACGTTTGAGACTCCAACCATGGATGAACGGCACCGTGAGCATGATATGCATCCAAGAAGAAAGAAATACAGCAGTTAGAGCAAAAAGATGAATCATTACGTATCTAAACACAATTGAGCATCCGATTATGCGAAGCCAGCTTCAAGATGTGTAATGCGCAAGTCATTAAACAGGTGGCCTGCGTTTTTTAATATAGGTTTCAGGATCGGATTTGGTGCTATGCTCAGTCTAAACACAGAGCATCAACATCTAGATCAGCATAAATCATCACAAAAACGATCTCAGTAGAGTATGATTTCCTCGTGAGTTCATTGGCTAAGTTGAATACTCTAGACATCAGCAACAACGAACTAAATAGAGCGGAGATTACTGATGTTCGTATAGTGATAAAGACTCGAACCAGCCAACGGATTCTTCACGTCCTGCTAATGAGCGAGATTTCAGCTTCGTGACGAGTTTCTGGAGGAGATTTGCTTTGCCTTGAATCTGCTCAGTCACGAACAGAACCGCACCAGCTCCTTAGCAAACGCGGCCTAGCTTAGGAAAGGTGAACTCCATTGAACTCCAATGGCCGGGCGCAAGAGCTTAATAGGCCCAAGGCTTGCTGAGCTAGCTAACACCAGGCTCCCCCCACTCGATTTTTTGTTATCCATTTATTCATTTTCATTCATTTATATTACTATCTATTTTCTCTTCTTCTTCTTTTTCTACTATTTTTTCGATTTTTATATTTTTGTTTGACAAAAAATGAGGTGTCAACACTAACTATCCGCACTGGAAAAAACTAAAATGACACAAGCTTCAACATCAATTGCAACATATTTGCAAAAAGGTGAATCGAAATTAAAACCAAAATAAATTGATTTGGATTAAGCCATATTCATGACAAGTCGCTTGTGCTCTCTGTTCGGGTTGTGAATGCATTCATGGACAAATACTCAGACAAGATCAAAAGGCGGCCTTTGCTGGGAGCTGCTGCGATTGAGTTCCACTCGTGCTTTTTCCTCCAAGCAGCAAACTCCACGATTTTCTTCTTCTTTTTGTCTTCCTTTTCTTCGACTGAATTCCTTTCACCAATCGCATTCAGCCGTGGTTTTCATGCTTTTGCCGAATATCTTCTTGCCTGTGTGCGTGAGTAAGGAGTTCTTTCATTGCTGAACGTGGGGTATGATCGTGACCGCATTCTCGATTCTTTAGCCGTGTATGTATGTTGTATAAACGGCGGAACATATTGCCAGTCTGTTTATTCATACGATATTATTTCTTTCTCATCTTTCCTCTCTTGTTTTCGGCTGAATTCCCTTTCCTTGTCTTTTTCACTTTCCTAGTTTAACATTACACCTACATTGCACATACATTTTTTCAGCCAAGCAAAAAGAAAGGAGGAAGTGGTGGAAATTCCTATAGGGGCCAGGCTTAGGGGTTGGTCTTGGAAATTCAAATGAGTTTTTTTTTTCTTATTGGACATTTTGGGTCCCTTTCATCTAAATTCAACTCGGCCCATAGTCAATTTTTTTTACTTTGGGCACACCATAAAAGGTAATCTTTTGATGAAAAAGTGGAGTGAGCAAGCTTTTTGAATTTATTTCTTTCCTCTATTTTAGTGACTCCCCAGAGAGAACATTAGGCTTTTATAGAAAGGACTGAAATCTTTTAAAATTGGGATTGTTACTCCATTGGTCAACAGCCAAGATCTATCATTTTTTTTCCCATTTCACCTTTGGCCCGTCATTATAATTTCTGCCCCTTTTGAATTTATTTCTTTCCTCTATTTTAGTGACTCCCCAAAGAGGATGAAAACTTAAAATTTGGATTGTTACCTTTGGACAACAGCTCTATCATTTTTTTTTTCCATTTCCCCTTTGGCCCGTTCTCGGCCCGCTATTTCTGCCATACCGTCGCCACCAACCTCCATCCAAACCAAAACCACGTGAAACGAAGCCCGTGCCTCTGAAGCCGCCTCCCCGTTGTTTTTGACCGGCTAAGGCTGGGTCACTGCTCGCGTTGGCCATGACCGTTGTGGTCAAGGTCGTGAGAGAGACTTGTGACAAGAACAAGGACTGGGATGTAGTTGACGATGAGAACGTGAGTATGGGTAGGGGTTTCGACGGTTCGGCTCGGTTTGATTTTTTTGAAAAATCAAACCGAACCAAACTGTTAGGAAAACCTTCCGAACCGAACTGAATGAGACCCGAACCGAATACGAACCAAACTGAAATTTCGATTCGGTTCGGTTTGGTTTGATTTGGTTTTTCGGATTTTGGTTTTTAGTTTTTAGTTTTTTTTTTGCATTTGTCTTTTTCTTTTTTTTTTTTTTTTTTCTGTTGTATATATTTTTTGTTTCCAAGAAATAAGCTCTTATTGGTTCGGTTAACTGATAAAAACCGAACCGATAAATTTTTTTTTGGTTTTTAATGAGAACCGAACCGAATGAAAACCAAACCAAAAAAATCAAATTTTTCAATTCAGTTCGGTTTGGTTTTCGGTTTAGTTTTTGACACCCCTAAATATGGGTATGCGATGGAGGCGACACTTGAGGTTCGTGGCTGTGATAGAGACATACCAGAGGTGGGAGATAGAGAGGGGTTGGGAAAATATAGGATTTTTATCTTGTGTATTGGATGAGATGCTACTTATCACAATCTAAGAGGGAACTGGTGAATTGGTTGGAATTGAAATTTTAATGAATTTCCAAAATTAAGTATCAAAGCTTATATCACCATGTAAAGCATCCGTGATGTCTATGCTAAGGTAAGAATTGTGCTTAGTCATAGTATGCAAAAAGTAAATAGTATAGGGACAAGAGAATTTGCGTCAAATACTCATCACGGGCATAATCGTTTTGCTATTCTTATGCACTTTGCTGTAGTCTTGTTCCTAGGTACTCAACACATGTCTATCAATACCCATAGCACTTTTAAACATGTCTACCAATACCCCGATAGATTTTTTCAAACAAAAAATTTGACTCTAAAATTACTTAACAAACTCTAACTAAAATAGTTAAACACTTCAACAAGACCAAGAAATTGAGGTTTTAGTCAGATTTTTTGTTATATTTTGAACGTGATCTTTTGACTCTAACTAGCAATTAATTTTGGTTCAAAGACTAGACCGTATCATAAAGCTGGCAATCCACGGACCTGCTATGCCCAACCCGAGCTATAAGGGCCCATGGCCGAATTTCGATAAGGTCAATTAGTGAGAAAGTCCGAACCAGCCTAATTAAGGCATAGCCAAATCTGGCCGAAGATTTGTACGTGAAAAAAAATTCAAAATAAGTGAGCTTGGAAAAGACCATGCCCAGTCTAGACTCGTCCAGTGGTCACCTTTACTCAAGTCACCATTTAAAGCACTAGACCATTAATGCCATGACAACATTATTTGTCAACTTTTTTCAATTATGTTCAAGAATTGTGACCTGAAATGCTGTTTATGACGTTACTTTCCCCGCCTTTGTGCACTTAAAAATTAGGTCTCAACATAATCTCTTTTATTTTTCTTGATTGAACAAAAAAAAAATTCTCTTTTTTTGTTTATTTCATTTTTGCCAAAATCTTATGTATGACCTTAATTCCAAGGATTTCCTTGGATTAACTGTGAACCGTTCGTTGCTCATGTAGCTATGTACGTTACTTAACTCGATACATTGAAAAAAATGGAATTGATATTTAATGCAACGAGTATCAATCAACGTTAAATTGAAAAGTAAGGAACAACTAAGATATCAACTGTCAAACATTTGATCCATAAAATTATCAAACTTGTGATTCGTGGAAATAATCTTGGTAATTTTAAAATAATCTGCCTTTTCTTAATTAACCCGCCCGGCGAAATACCATAACCCTGCCATTGGATTGCTTGACTTTGGCTGGAAGATGGACTTAGTTTAGTAAATGTTGAAAAATCATTGAAATAGTTGGTAATTTGAGAAAATATAATAACTATTTATTCTTCCATGGAAGCGTTATTATTGTATCAATGTGTCATCGGCCGGACAAATTTTGTTGCTGACATGTTTTGATAGCTATTGTAACTTTTGACATGTTATTAGCACGAAACAGTGTAATTTTTACCCCAGGGAACCATAGACACATCCAACGGGGTTCGGCTCCCATACTCAGCTCAATTTACATTACAAAATATACGTCTTAGTTAATAGGAGAAAAGCAAGAAAATTAAGAAAACTTTTGTTTTTGTTTTTATCTAAATGGAAAGACAGTGAGAAATGTTGGAGAACAGTGAGCACAACTTATTTATTACTTGAAGCTTCAATAGCAATCTTCCATCTTGAAGAAAAAGTATGCCAATTTCATGGAGTTGCAGTAGCGCATCTCCGGAATTGGATAAGACAATCTACACTCTCATGCAGTGTGTCACCTGCAACTCCCAAATGTGAGAACAAATGATAGAATTAATTAGTAATGTCTATCAACAAAATAAATGAGTACGAGAACAAGAATATATGATGATTTACTTACTAGATAGCTGCATATTTTTGTAATAGACATTGAAAAGCTCTCTTGAACCAAAGCATGGTAATCATCCTTGCAATCAACAATTTCTCAATTATTCTGTCCACTACCCGAATATAGGAGATCCTCCAAGATTGTTTGAAATGTAACATGCTGCAGAATCCCATCAATGCCACCGTGAAACCCGGTCCCAATCCTGAGTAAAACCAAACAATAACAGAGTCTCCTTGATTAGACTCATCTTCACTCCCATTGTCACCGTCTTGTTTGCTCATATCATTATGCTTGTCTCCAGGACAATCTTTCAAAAGAGGAGCTCCGCAAAGTCCATCATTGCCATAATAAGTAGATTGATTGTCTAGAGTGCTCAGATGATTGCCTGATGGAACCGACCGGACAAATTGTTGAATGAAAGATCCAAATGACTTAGAAAGTCTAGATTGGATATGCTAGGAGGGATTTCCCCTGATAACATGTTATTGGATAAATCTAGTGATTCTAAACCCCTCAAGTTGCCAATATTTAAAGGGATTTTTCCGATCAGCTGATTTTTAGAGAGATTCAGATTTTGAAGTTGAGCAAGCATCATGAGCCCTTCCGGTATTTGTCCATCTAGTGTGTTGCTTGAGAGGTCAATGGAAAATAAATAAGGGAGTGTGCGGGTGAATTCTATGCTTGTTCCTTTTATATCAACCATCATGGAAAACCCTCAATGGATCCGAAATACAAAGTGGAATTGGACCACATTCTCGAGAAATTGTTGAAACAATGAGGAATGCCTCCGGAAAGGTTGTTATGCTTTAGGCTTAAATACTGGAGATTAGCAAGATGGCATAGCTGCAAAGGAATGTCACCGGTGAAGTAATTCATCCCAAGATCAATTATCTTATATGATCTAGGATTACCAAATAGAGGAATTCTACCAGTGAATTGATTGTCACTAAGATCAAGGATTACCAAATCAAGCTTTGGTAAACATTTTGGAAGCACTCCGTTCAAGCCATTTTCATGTAGGTCTAGAACTTCTAATTGCTCCAATTGGCATAAAGAGTCTGGAATATGACCATTTAACTTGTTGCTTGCCAATGCAATCCATTCCAAAATAGCCCAACTTCCTCCAACATTGTGGAAGTCTTCCAGACAGCTGGTTCTTAGAGAGATCAAGAAAAGACAATTCATTTGACATGCATAATGAATTTGGAATTTCACCGCCAAGGTTATTTCCAGAAAGTGATACTTGCATTAATAGGGACATCTTTTTTCCAATAATTCGGGAGATGTTGCCTCTGAGCATATTGTTTGAGAGATCCAACAGTACAATGTTAGATAAAATGTCGGGTAACCAATGGGAACTTCATCTGAGATGCTAGCATTTGACATGTCTAATGCCAAGATGTTTCTTTGCGTTCGAAGCCAATTTGGGAATTCTGGTCCCACTTTGCAACTTGACATGAGAATCTCTTGAATTTGAAAAGGAGGAACCCAAGATGTGCTAACATTTATAACAAGCTCATTCGAATAAAATCTCAACTTCATCAAGCTGGAGAGATTTGCAAAGTGAAGTTCGCTGATAGTTCCATCCAATTGATTATTACCAATGTCCATCTCCTCTAGATTGAATATTTGCCCAATACTTTTGGAATGTTCCCGCTCAATTTGTTAAAAGAGAGGTACAACTTTCTCAGAGATGATAGTTGGCCAACGGTAGCAGGAATAGGACCAGAAATCGAGTTTCGTGAAAGATCAAGAAATTCGAGATCTTTGAAATTTTCAAATTGATTGGGTAGGCCACCACTGAAATTGTTTTTGGAAACAATGATAGTCTTCAAGTTACTTCGTTCACATATGAAAGCACCATCTTTGGTGTCGAAAATTCCCCCACTAAATTTGTTGGAAAACAAACTTAGTACTTGTAAATTGCAGAAAATGCTCAAGTTTTTTAGAATTTCACCTTCCATCCCATTTGAAGATACATCAAGGAATCTAAGCCCTTGATTATTTTCAAGGATGACAGTGGGGAACATGCCTTGGAGATCATTATTACTTAAATCAAGGTGTTCGAGTTTGCTGAAGTTTTGAAACCAAGGAGGAATAGATGAGTTCATGGAGTTTTGACTCAAATCAAGGACTCTAAGAGAAGTGAAATTGACAAGCAGAGAGGCGGAAGAATCTTCTAAATGACATTCCCTCCATATTAAAAATTTCAATGAGGAAAGCATGTGTATAAGACTTAACCACCCTTTGGGGTTTTGAAGGGAGACATAAGACATGTCCAAATACTTCAAGCTGGAAAGGGTCGATAGCCATAGGTGGTTCTCTAGTCTTGAAGAGGGCCCCCAAAAGCTCCAACCACTAAGATCCAAGTACCTTAAGCTGGAAAGGTTACTAAGTTGATTGGAAATAGGCCCGAAGCCCGCATACGAGAGGTTGAGATACTTCAATTTCTGAAGAGAAGTGAAGGACTCTTGGGCTTTTTCAGTTGAAAAGTTGTTGAAACTGAAGTCTACATACTTCAAATACTTCAGTTCATTGAGAGCAGGATGCATCTTACCTCCCAAGCTGCACTTATCGAAAACATCACAGGGATTATGAAGATCAAGTTTTGAGATGTGACCAGTCTCCTCGCTGCATTCAACTCCTTCCCACTTGCAACAATCCTTGCCGGTCCATGACCCTAGACGTCTCGAAGGATCTATGAGAACCTGCTTGAACTTCATAAGAGCTTCCCTCTCGGCGGCAATGCAACTTACATTTGTTAAGGCTTTGGAATGACCGAATTTCAAGACACAAACGACAAAGAGTGCACACAAAAGTGAAGGCACAAAGCTAGCGTACAAGGAGGACGCCATTGTTGTTTAAAATGAACCCGGGAACTGCCATTTATAATGGCCAGAAAAACACTCCCTTAAGGAAGATATTATATTCTTTGTTAATTCACAAAACAGAAACTTAAAATTTTTAGGTCAAGCGCTGCAAGAACTGTCATATGGTCAAGATATAATCATTTTAAAAAGATAATTTTTGGCATGGCTAGAAGCAGAATATCTCGGTTATATGAGACCCAGAAATTTGTGAGTCGTGCATGATACGGAGGCAACAGTTTCGGATTTTGACGTGTTCCCTTTTTTTTTCCCCTTTTCCTTTTTGCTCTCTCGATCAAACCTGTGTAAATCAAAGTGGGTATTTGTCTCTGAATCTGTACAGATGTTCTATTTATTCATTTCATGAACCAAGATCTTATCGTAAGACTCATATTGAATAAATCTGATATATCCATTTCATTGCCTCTTAAAGCAATAATTTCTACAGTAGTGACCATTTGAGATGACTCTGTGAATGTTTTATGAGCTCTTTTTCTTTCATATGGAACTTGGGGAGCTAGAAAATGTTATATGTTGGCAATGAGCCGTGAAAGTAAACATCAGACGACGCCAAAGCTATCTCTATTTCCTTTTCAGCAACATTTTCTCATGTCTTAGGATTAAAGCTTTCGTAGTTGATTGAGCCCTATGTGATGTTCTCCTTCTTGGCAGAATTCCTAGTTTTCAAATCAACAAGGAATTGATTTGGGGTCTATTTCCTTTGAGAAAAAGGTTCTTCTTTCTTCCTTTGTTAAGATTTGCATTTGCCTATATTGCTCATTATTATCGGTCAACATCCAACATAATAAACACACTTATGTTTGAACATAATAAACCTCAGATTCTAAGGGTCAAGAATAACGATTTCTTACTGTTCGTTAATGTGCATGTTGGTGAATCTGATGTCATGCCGTTGCAGCAAATTGATTGTGAATTAAAAAGAAAGACAATGCTATATGAAAAAATATTTCATATTATATAGATCATTCAGGCCATTTTTATATATATCATTAATTGGGTTTCACAATGATGTCTAATGGTTCAGATCAACTTGGTCCACACAATCCACATGTCATACGGTATATTTTCTGAATGATAAGAGATGTCATTTATGGGTTCACAATTGACAATAATATGGTAGGAGACATGACTTCTTAGTCAATAGAAACTGAAAGTTTTGGCTCATAATGTTGCGCCAGTCATTATTCTACATTAAACATATACATCTTATTTTATCGGAGAAGAGAGAGAAATATATTTTTCTTGATTACCAAACGAAAGGAAAATGAAAAAGTAAGAGAGTCTTGAGCGTGACATGTGAAAGTGGATGAAGTTGGATAATTTCTTGTTCTACATAAACATGACATACATATATGATATAAATATCATATGGAATATTCTTTGTGTTGTAAAAATTATTGCAGAAACTAAACCAGACTTTGCAATTAAATCAATGCAAAATCACTAATGAAATAAATGATGAACAATAAAGAACACCAGAGATTTACATGGTTCACTTCAAGTGTCAATTCTTATTCCACAGGAAAAGATAGAAGCAAATAATTGACTAATCATAAGAGAATCAAATACAATTGCTCAAACGCTCAAGCATTTTCACACTCAGACTAAGCCCAAAGTTAGTGTTTTAAATAAAATTAATAAAACCTCAATTAGACGTAAAACTCGACAAATATCTCCCGATGTTGTGCGGCCAAAAGAAAGAGCTTCACTGTGAGATTTTATTCTTCTTTGCTTGCGGCTTGAAAGAATCAGAATGAACCCACGCACTAGTCTCTTTTTTTGAAGACTCCACCGTACGACATTTAAAGAAACCATTTGATCGGTCAAACCGGTTAAGGAGTGAATGTTTGTCTTCTCCAACAGCATAAAAACAAAGCATTTAAGCTCAAGGGATAAAAGAAAATCAGCAACTTCTTCATTTTAAGACCACTTCTCACCGCCAATCTAAACTAATCCAGATTTGCCTTGATTACCTAATTATCCCTACAATACATGGTCTACATCCTCCAATTGAATCAGGTTCCGTAATAGGTTTAAACAACACTCTGAATGATAAGAGATGTCATTTATGGGTTAATAAATGACAATAAGGCGGTAGGTGACATGACTTTTTAGTAAACATAACCAGAAATGATTGTCTCTTAGCATTAAGCCAGTCATAATTCTACATTAAACATATACGTCTTATTTTGTTGAATAAGAGCAATAAAATTTTATTTTTATGACCAAACAAAAAGAAAGAGAAACAATTGGAGAGTCTTGTGACTTGAGATATAATATAACACTCTGACCATAAGAGATGTCATTTGTGTATTAACAAATGACTATAGTGCAGTAGGTGAAATTACTTCTTAGTCAATATAAATAGAAATTTTTGGTTCATAGCATTAAGCCAGTCATAATTCTACATTAAACATATGCGTCTTACTTTATTGGATAAGAGCGACAGAAATTTTTTTTTTATATGACCAAACAAAAAGAAAGAGAAACAATTGGAGAGTTTTGAGACTCGAGATATAATATAATACTCTAACCATAAGAGATGTCATTTATGGGTTAACAAATGACTATAGTGCAGGAGGTGACATGACTTCTTAGTCAGTATAAACTGAAATATTTTGCTCATAGCATTGGGCCAATAATCATTCTACTTTAAACATATACATCTTACTTTATCGGAGAAGAGCAATAGAAATATATTTTCTTGATTACCAAAAAAAAAAACAGAAAGAGAAAAAGTGGGAGAGCCTTGAGCACGGCATGTGAAAGTGAATAAAGTTGGACCACTCTTCATTCTAAATTATACATGCATGTTAAATTTCTTCCTACTTTTCATTACCTACCGGAAAGAAAGAAAGAAATATTGGAGAAAAATGTGCACAACTTCTTTTTAAAATGGGATAAGTATGTAGATTACAGTTAACTTTTGATTGGGCTGAGCTGCAAATACTAATTCAAAAGTTTTATATGTTTAGGACAAACATGTCACCCGCAGTCATTGTGTCTTTCATTTTTATGATGTCATAATATGAAAATTGGTGAAAGTTGTGTTCTCCCTCCCAAGTTATTTCACGTTACATAGACTCGAGAACTATACGAAGCCAACCTTTCATTTCCGTTGTTTTTTTTAATTGAGGCCAATCATCATTCTACAATTAAACATAAACATCTCATTTGATCGAAGAAGAACAATGGAAATATATTGTCTTGATTACCAAAAAATTAGAAAGAGAAAAGTGGGAGTCTTGAGCACGGCATGCGAAAGTAAATAAAGCTGGATCAATCCTCATTCTAAATTAAAAAACATGTCAACTTTCTATTTTGTATACCAAACAGAAAGAAAAAAAGAAAGAAAGAAATATAGGTGAAAAATGTGCATAACTTTTTTTTTTCGAATGGGATAAGTACATAGATTGCAGTTAACTTTTGATTGGGCTGAGTTGCAGATATTAATTCGAAGGTTCATATTGTTTAGGACAAACATGTTGTTCGCAGTCACAATTTCTCTCATTTAGATGATGTCATATTTTGAAAACTGGTGAAAGTTGTATTCTCCCTACCAAGTTATTTCACATTACATAGACTAGAAACCATTCAAAGCCAACCTTTCCTTTCCATTGTTTATAACTTAATCATAAAAAATTGAATGAAGTTGTTTTCTGTTTAAAAATTAAGATTTTTTTTTGGTCAAACCCCAAAAAGAGTTTTTCTAATATCATTTGTAAGAAAAATGGTAAAGCTATGGGCTTAAGTGCATAATAGATCCAAAAGGATCTGGGAGGAGGGGACAACCCAATTCAAAAGTAGAGAACTTCTCTCATGGGTTTTGACGATCTAGTGCGTAATGTAATTGGCCTCTCTAAAATAATGATGGACCTAGATGTCTTTTATAACCAACTAGAAAGAAAGAAAGAAAAATTGGAGAAAAATGCGCACCTTTTTTTAGAATGGGATAAGTATGTAGATTGTAGATAACTTTTGATTGGGCCGGGCTACAAATATTAATTCAAAGGTTTCAATTGTTTATGACAAACATGTTGTCCACAGTCGCAATGTCTCTCATTTCTATGAAGTCATACTTTGAAAATTGGTAAAAGTTGTGTTCTCCCCCACCAAGTCATTTCACGTTACATAGACTCAAGAACTATTTGCAGCCAACCTTTCTTTTCGTTGTTTTTAACTTGGGCCAATCATCATTCTACATCAAACATATACATCTTATTTTATCGAAGAAGAGCAATAGAAATATATTTTCTGATGACCAAACAAATAGAAAGAGAAAAAGTATGAGAGTCTTGAGCATGGCATGCAAAAATGAATAAAGTTGGATCAATCCTCATTCTAAATTAAACATACACGTCAACTTTCTTTCTATTTTTTTTAACCAATCGGAAAGAAAGAAAGAAAGAAATATCAAAGAAAAATATGCACAACTTCTTTTTAGAATAGGATAAGTATGTAGACTGCAGCTTAACTTTTGATTGGGCCGAGCTACAGATACTTAATTTGAAGATTCTAATTGTTTAGGACAAACATGTCGTCCACAGTCACAATGTCTCTCATTTGAATGATGTCATACTTTGAAAATTGGTGAAGTTGGGTTCTCCCCTACCAAGTTATTTCACATTACATAGAGTCAAGAATCATCTAAAGCTAACATTTCCTTTCCATTGTTTTTAACTGGGGCCAATTATCATCAAGCAATAGAAATATAATTTCTTGATTACCAAACAAATACAAAGAGAAAAAGGTGCATGAGTCTTGAGCATGACATGCGAAAGTGAATAAAGTTGGATCAATCCTCATTCTAAATTAAACATATACGTCAACTTTTTTTTTTTTTTTTAAACCAACCAGAAAGAAAGAAAGAAAATCAGAGAAAAATGTGCACAACTTCCTTTTTAAAATGGGATAAATATGCAAATTGCAGTTAACTTTTGATTGCGCCGAGCTGCAGATACTAATTTGAAGGTTCCAATTGTTTAAGGCAAACATGTCATCCGCAGTCACGATGTCTCTCATTTCAACGATGTCTCTTCCCTTCCAAGTTAATTCACATTATATAGACTCAAGAACTATTTGAAGCCAACCTTTCCTTTCCGATGTTTTTAACTTGGGCCAATCACCATTCTACATCAAACATACACATCTTATTTTATCGAAGAAGAGCAATAGAAATATATTTTCTTGATTACCAAACAAATGGAAAAAGTACCAAAATAGTCCTAAACCTTTTGTATTGGTACCGATTCAGTCCTAAACTTTTTAATTGGACTGATTTAGTCATAAATCTTTTTACATTGATACTAATTCAGTCCATCCGGCTAATTTAAGCCGGAAATTGCTAATGTGGCCGTTGACAGTCTTATGTAGCGCCACGTGGACAAATTTAATAAATTTTCAGATTTTTTTTTTTTTTTTCTTCTTAACCCTTGGACAGCAAGGTTGCCGGCTGGCCGACCATCTCCGGCAAAAGGCCGGTCGGGGCAAGGGGCCTCGCGCCCTCACTGGCCACAAGCGAGGGCCGCCGTGCCCTCGCCGACCACAAACGAGGGCGTTGACCCCCGCCCAGATCTAGGCGAGGGTCAAAACCCTCGCCCATTGGCCAGTGAGGGCCTCTGCGCCCTCGTCAGCAACAGGCGAGGGCGCGGCAGCCCTCGCTCGTGGCCGACAAGGGCGTCGGGCCCTTGCCTAGATCCAAGCGAGGGCCATGGCGACCTCGCCTATCGCCAATGAGGGTGTAGAGGCCCTCGCTTGGATCTGGGCAGGGGCCGATGCCCTCACTTATGGCCGATGAAGGCGTCAGGTCCTCGCCTAGATCCGGGCGAGGGCCACGGCGACCTCGCTGTGGCCGACGAGGGCGTCGAGCCCTCGCCTAGATCTAGGCGAGGGCCACGACGACCTCGCATGTGGCCGACGAGGGCGTCGAGCCCTCGCCTGGCCTGTGGCCGACAAGGGCTGCCACGCCCTCGCTCGCCACGAGCGAGGGTTGCCACACCCTCGCCCGCCATGAGCGAGGCGCGAGGCCCTCGCCGGCCAACGGGCGAGGTTTTGGCCCTCGCCTAGATCTAGGCGAGGGCCAACGCCCTTGCTTGTAGCCGACGAGGGCACAACGGCCCTCACCAGTGGCTGGCAAGGGCACAGGGCCCCTCGCCCAAACCGGCTGTGGCCAGTGATGGTCGGCTAGCGGCGACCTCGCCGGCCAAGGGTTAAGAGAAAAAAAATAAGAAAATAATTTAAAAAATATGAAAAAAATATAAAAAATTATTAAATTTATTCACGTGGCACCACATAGGACTATCGGCGGCTACATCAGCAATTTCCAGCTTAAATTAGCTAGATGAACTAAGTTGGTACCGATGTAAAAATGTTTAGGACTAAATTGGTCAAATTAAAAAGTTTAGGACTGAATTGGTACATATACAAAAGGTTTAGGACTATGTTGGTAATTTTCCCCCAAACAAATAGAAAGAGAAAAAGTGGGACAGTCTTGAGCACAGCATACGAAAGTGAATAAAGTTGGATCAATCCTTATTTTAAATTAAACATGCAAATCAACTTTCTTTCTATTTTTTTAACAAACCGGAAAGAACGAAAGAAATATTGGAGAAAAATGTGCACAACTTCTTTTTATAATAGGATAAGTATGGAGAATGTAGTTAACTTTGATTGGGCCGAGCTGCAGATACTAATTTGAAGATTCCAATTGTTAAGGACAAACATGTCGGCCCGCAACCACCCACTGCGGCGGTGTTGTTGGCTTGAGCTTTGTGCCTTCCACGAAAGGTGCCAAGTTCAAATCCTAGCGGCATTACTTGGTGACTTAACCGCTGGCGTGAGTGTGGTGGCCAGCTTGCGTCAGCCCCAGGTTCTTCCCGCTGACCGTCGCTTTTGGGGTTTCTTGGGTCATAAAAAAAAAAAAAAAACACGTCGGCCCGCAATGGTAGTGTCTCTCATTTGTATGATGTCATACTTAAAAAACTAGTGAAAGTTGTGTTCTCCCCTACCAAGTTATTTCACGTTGCATAGACTCGAGAATCATATGGAGCTAACATTTCCTTTCCGTTGTTTTTAACTGGGGCCAATAATCATCGAGCAATAGAAATATACTTTCTTGATTACGAAATAAATAAAAAGAGAAAAAGTGGGAGAGTCTTGAGCACGGCATGCGAAAGTGAATAAAGTTGAATCAATCCAAATTATAAATTAAACATACACGTCAACTTTGTTTCTATTTTTTTAACCGACTGGAAAGAAAGAACGAAATATCGGAAAAAATGAGCATGACTTCTTTTTAGAATGGTATAAGTATGTAGATTGCAGTTAACTTTTGATTAGGCCGAGCTGTAGATACTAATTCAAAGATTTTAATTGTTTAGGGCAAACATGTCTTCCGCAATCGCGATGTCTCTCATTTTTCTATGATGTCATACTTTGAAAACTAATGAAAGTTGTTTTCTCTAACAAGTAATTTCACGTCACATAGACTCGAGAATCATCTTATGCTAACATTTCATTTTCGTTGTTTTTAACTTGGGCCAATTATCATTGAGCAATAGAAATATATATTCTTGATTACCAAACAAACAGAAAGAGAAAAAGTGGGAAAGTCTTGAGCACGGCATGCAAAAGTGAATAAAGTTGGATCAATCTTCATTCTAAATTAAACATACACGTAAACTTTCTTTCTGTTTTTTTTTTTAAATAACCAACTAGAAGGAAAGAAAGAGATATTGGACAAAAATGTGCACAACTTTTGAAAATTGGTGAAGGTTGTGTTCTCCAAGTTATTTCAAATTACATAGACTTGAGAACCATCTGAAGCCAACCTTTCCTTTCCGTTTATTTTAACTTAATCATAAAAAATTAAACGAAGTTGTTGGCCGTTTAAAAATTGAGAGTTTTTCTTTTGCTGGACTCCCAAAAAAGGTTTTTCTAATGATTTTTTTTTTTGAAAAACCGGTAAAGCTATGGGCTTAAAGTACATAATAGATCCGAAAGGATTTGAGAGGAGTGGACAACCCAATTTAAAAGTGGTGAACTTCTCCCATGGGTTTCGATGATCCAGTGCTTAATAGAATTGGCCCCTCTAAAATAATGTTGGACCCAATTGTCTTTTATAACCAACAGGAAAGAAGGCAAGAAATTTCGGAGAAAATGTGCACACTTCTTGTTAGAATGGGATAAGTATGTAGATTGCAGTAAACTTTTGATGAGGTCGAGCTGCAGATACTAATTCAAAGGTTCCAATTGTTTAGGCAAACATGTCTTCTGTAGTCGCAATGTCTCTCATTTCTATGATGTCATACTTTGAAAACTGGTGAAAGTTGTGTTCTTCCCTACCAAATTATTTCACGTTA
Organism: Eucalyptus grandis; assembly: GCF_016545825.1. Classification (NCBI taxonomy): domain Eukaryota; kingdom Viridiplantae; phylum Streptophyta; class Magnoliopsida; order Myrtales; family Myrtaceae; genus Eucalyptus; species Eucalyptus grandis. The sequence continues at coordinate 7,470,964 of NC_052620.1, forward strand.
TATAGACTCAAGAACCATATGAGGCCAACCTCTCTTTTCCATTGTTCTTAACTTGGGCCAATCATCATTCTACATTAAACATTACATCTTATTTTATCGAAGAAGAGGAATAGCAATATATTTTCTCGATCACCAAGCAAATAGAAAGAGAAAAAGTGGGAGAGTCCTGAGCACGGCATGCGAAAGTGAATAAAGTTGGATCAATCCTCATTCTAAATTAAACATATACATCAACTTTCTTTCTTTTTCTTTTTAATAACCAACCAGAAAGAAAGAAAAAAATATTGGAGAAAAATATGCACAACTTTTTTTAGAATGGGATAAATATGTAGATTGCAGTTAAGTTTTGATTGGATTGGGCTACGAATACCAATTTGATGGTTACAATTGTTTAGGACAAATATATTGTCCATAGTTGCGATGTATCTCAATTCTGTGATGTCATATTTTGAAAACTGACGAAAGTTATGTTCTCTCCTATTAAGTTATTTCACGTTGCATAGACTTGAGAACCATCTGAAGCTAACCTTTCCTCTCCCTTTTTTCTTAACTTAATCATAAAAAAAAGTGGATGAAGTTGTTGGCCGCTAAAAATTGAATTTTTTTTTTTGTAGAACCCCAAAAAGAGTTTCTTTTTAATATTTTTTTAAAAAAATTGGTAAATCTATGGGCTTAATATAATAGACCCAAAAGGATTTGGGAGGAGGGAGCAACCCAATTCAAAAGTAGTGAACTTCTCCCATGAGTTTTGACAATCCAATGCATAATGGAATTGGCCTATCTAAAAATGTTGGACCTAGATGTCTGAAAACTTGATTGATAGATCCCAAACTCCAACGATAAGTACGTGAGCTTCCCATGGAGGCTGATCTTAGCCTTGGATAACTTTGGCCAACCCTAAGATTGTCTAACTCTAATATTATCACCTCGTCCTTTCTTTGCAACAGATGATTTAGGGCTTGAAGCAAAGCCGAGCACTTCATTTGAAATAAGCCTAACTTGTTCTTGCAAATCCATTGAGAAGTCTTCACAGATGGTCACGAACAACACATGAAATTTAGTCCACTCGTGGGCAACGCAGTTGGTTGAGAGCTCCCCTTCCAGCACATGGAGGTCGAGAGTTCGAAATCCTGTGTTGCTAGCGATTCAAGCGGGGGACCCCAGCGGTGGGTTGCTGGGCCAGTTTCCCCCGGGGTATAGTCTTTGTAGGTCCTCCACCGTGGAGGCACGTGAGACCCAAAATCGGTGTAAGCCGATAAAGGCATGCTCCGGTGGATCCTCGGTCACAAAAAAAAAAAAAAAAAACAACGCATGCAATTCCTTCATTGATCCAAGTTTGTGACTTTTAGGAATACGAATCATTGAAGAGGAAAAATAAAAAAGTTACAAAAATTTTTATGTGAAAAACACTTTCAATATAATAAAGGGAAAAACCACGTGCCGCATTGTGCATTCTCTTCACTATTAGTATCATTTTAAGAGTTACAAATTTTCAGGTTACAACTACAAAATATATTGCCCAAATATATAACATGAAGGGTATACATAGTTATGAAGAAAATTACATATATACCATTAACAGCATTAGAAAAGTTATATTCTTTATTTTTACAAGAAAATTACATGTATGTCATTAGTAGTAAAAGCTCAAAACTTTAATATTACTTTTAACTATTAGACTCCATAACTTCATCAATCTCTCACTTAGAGGTTGATCTTCGAAAAAAACAAAAGTCTTTCATACTTTTCACTCATATTTATAACCCAAATTATGCTAGTGCGACAAGCCCCTATCACAAACCATGGAATCCAATTGAGGTAATGGACATCCTTAGTTTTTAATGGTGACAACATTTGTTAACATATTTGTTGGATTTTCTACACCAAAAATCTTCTTCAATGACAATGTCCCATCATTCATTATATGACGAATATGATGATACTTCAACTTAATGTGATTCGTCTTTGAATAAAATACCACATCCTTTGTAAGACAAATAACACATTGATTGTCACACCCTTCCCCCACCCCCTGCCCCATCTCTGGCAGGAGAGCATGACCTGGTGAGTTAGCATCAACGCCCCAAATAACGTCGAACGTCCCGAAAGTCTTTTATCTTTAGTTAAGTACATGCGGAAGCGATCATAAACAATCCCTATACAAACAAACATGGAAGCCAAGCAAGACATATGCAAGCCAAGCAAATAAAAGCAACATATTCATATACATATTCACATATGAAAAGTTGTTTTGATACATGCCCATCCTAGTCCTACGCTACTTATTTTCATTTCCATATATAGTCAATCAAAAGGTTGGGGTAGCCTAATTCCTCTACTAAGCTGCTCCCAAAAGCGGCCCCCATGCTAGGTTCATTCTCTTATTGGACCCAGGTTTATCCATCACACACATAATATTGTGAGAACAACAAGATTGAGTCGATGACTCAGTAAGTAAAATCCATAATTCCTATAAGATGATGTCTTGTTGTCGATCGTCGGATACAAGATTACCACCCACTTGTTGATGACAAATAAATAGCAGGGTTCGTGCCTTACCTTGCTTATGCATATGAAAGGCTCTCAACTGTCTTGCAAAGACAAGGAGTTAGTGCATATGAACAAACTTTCCGAAGATCCATAGCTTATGATCATTTCGGTCACAAAAAGGGATGCATGCATCTTATGAAACTTGTTCAAGCACTAAGTGACCTAATTCAAACATATGCTCAAATTGATGCAAGGACTTAACAATACATATCAAACAAACCCAGCTTTTGCAAACATCACACACGTATCAGTCATGGACCACATGTGGACTTTCATTTTTCATTTTCAATATCATATTAGTCAAAATTAATCGACTCTTCCGGTAATAACCAAGCATCGGTCCCCCCTTGACAACCGGCATCATCCTTGTCACGACCCCAACTCCATTCTAGGGTCACGAGCAGCAAGGGTTAGTTTCACAATGTCCCAGGCACATCGCCGTCCCATTTCTCTTTATCTTTTCATTAAACACATGCGGAAGCATACATACAACACCCGGACAAAAACAAGCAGCTTTGAAAGGTCGAGGTAAACCTTAGCTACTTTAGCAATATTGCAACTCCCAAAATTGACGTGAGACTTCCACGACTACAAGATTGAAAGGATGAAGGGTGAGTTTTGGGGAAACTCAGTAAGTAAAACCCACTAATTTCTGAGTAAGAGGATGTTTCGCCTATCAACAAGCATATAACTCATCCAAGACATTAGTCGATGGCAAATCAATAGCAAAATAAAAGCTTTATCTCGGATGAAACATGAAAAATCCTCAATCAACAATATGCAAGCATAACTCGATATTGACCCACAACATGAGGAACTCACGCTTCACTCAATATTATACCAGCATAAACAAAATCCATTCCATAATAAGAGGAACTCACGCCTCACTCATATGCAAGCATAACCAAAATCCATTTCATAATATGAGGAACTCATGCACACGAGATTCATTTATTAACAGTCGAAATCCATCGACTCTTTCGGAATCCATCGGGCATCCGAACTTAATCGAGCAACATCCCCTAATCGAAGGGTGACAGCTAGAATTTTCACAATATCTTGTCCTTCTGACGAGGCATCCTGTTGGCGTGGGGGCATCCTGTTGGCATGGGGGCATCTCGTTCTTATTAATGAGGCATCTCGTTGGCGTGGGGGCATCCCGTTGGCAAGGGGGCATCATCAACAAATCTATCGGTCGACGGCATAAATTAGTCCATTGTGTGTCCATGCATCAAACATCACAATCTGGTTCTTATCTTTGCTTTTAGTTCAAGGGCCCAAAGGCATGCTAGGCATAAGTGTGTGAAATGACTTAGCAGAACCAAGATGTTGAACATGCCAAGCAAGAATTAAGGATCGCGGCTCGATCGACACGTTTGAGCATGGATCTAGTACCTAACTTGGCTCGGGAACGATATACCTCGATATCATGCTGAGACCATCAAAGGACTAATTCGACGTGATCTCACGTACGTTCAAGGCCGATGAAACCCCTTTTTGGAGCTCGGGGCGTGAACTAGAACATGCATTTGTGAACATGGTTGGAAATAGTTTTGTAAGGAAATACCAAGCTTTCACAAAAACGCTTTTCAAATAGGTTTGTATCAAAGCAAAACTCAAAACATATCCAATAAACACATGAAACGGCTTCTTCCAAAGCACGAGCCAAAGCTCATCAAACTAAAATCGAACTCAATCAAGGAATAAGGTCTAAACTAATCCAAGCAAACACAACCGACCCTCAAGCAAGAATATAGTCACAACGCTTCAATCAAGGACTCACTACATGCTTGAATTAGTGTAACACAACACCCTAACCAGATATTAGTAAGTTCTACTCACAACTTTCTAGACCGGCGGCCTCAAGTGGTGTCGAACGGTAGCAAGGACACCTAAAGAGAGAGCTGAGGAGAGAAAGACGTAGGGGTTGGTGTGGGCAGCCAAGGAAGAAGAAGAGAGGAAGAGAAATTTATGTGTGTGCATGCTTGGGAGAGAATGAGCATTCCCCCTATTTATAGAACACCCTTCATTAATGGTCTTGATAAGGCATTTAATGTCAATAGCTTAAGTGGAAATTCTAAAAGCAAGGTGGCAAGTCTATAGATTCTTCCAAAGGCTTCTAAGTTCCAAGTGGCAAGCTTCTAATCAGTTCATCTAGATTTGTATTGATGGCTCTTAATAAATGAAGTGATCCTCCTTATCTCCCCTAATAATTGCTATCCAAGATATTCTTGAAGAGCTTCATTATTGGCCTCTAATATTTCCTAAGTCAAGAATCATTTATTGATGGTGCTAAATGTAAGGTAACTTGGTCTTCTAGTCTCATCCTAGGAAATGATTAGTTCTATGCCATTGGGGATACCTCAATCTTGCCATTGAAGGACTAGAGTCCAAAAGTGTTTAATGTATTCTCATCATAAATTAAGCATACTCTAGATTAGCCTTGCTCCTTAAGTTGGGCGTGCGGCCCCTCCCCTTCCAAGTTGGGCATGTGGCCTTCTTATCTTGGGGTAAAAACAGTTTTGAGTGATTTTCAAAATTAGCATTAATATTTTACCAAATGAGCTCGCAAAATTATAAAATTTAAATATATTGTAGATAAGACCCTAAATGACATTTTTGATGAAGAAAGCCAAGTCCAATTCATTCTTGGACAGAGCAGAAAATCACTGAACACAACCCAAAAATTCATCCGTCGAGCAGATTCAACGGTTGGAGAGAAAGACTCATTTCGAAATCTAAATCTTCACAAAAATCCTTTAAATTTCTTGTATTATAGAAATGGATGTCCTTTAAAACTTTTGTGGAGAAAGTATGTTCAAATTCGAAAGGAAAAATTTTATAAAACAATCGAGAAGGCAATTGGGTCACTATTTTTTCTACGTCAGGCAAGTTTTGTACTGTAGTTGATTGGGCTATCGTCCCAACCATTTCAGCTCAAAAAAATCTAAAATTTAAGTATGTTATATATTAAGATGTTTTGAACAACATTCATGAAGGAAGTTTCTCCAAATTTGAAGTATAAAGAGCTCTGTAAAATTGGAAAATCAAAGGTCTAGGGATTTCGAGAATCTGAAGAGTCAAAACCTATGGAACCTTAAGTGGCAAGCCTAAGGAGAAGGGGTGGCGCCCAACTTGATCTTCAAGATCCCTTGTTGTTATTTTTCTAGGTTATGAATCACTCCCTACCATTAATGAGCTTACGACTCACCCCCTTAACATATAACCATCCAAAATTTCATGATTACTTTTCAAGAGTAAGACTAATTGTGCCAAGTGTCGTACTTAGTCATCATGCATTAATAGGCTACCTTCCAAGCACATTAAATACACCAAGGGAAATATCAAGTTAGAAGGTCATCTCATTGGGTGGGAGTCAATCGAGTCTAATCATGATCAATTACCTTATTTGGCCCAAGGTTCGTGCCTAAGCTATGATCGAATAAAGCTGAACACAATTGGGCTTAACTAGTGAAACCGAGTTTGGACTTCTCTATGTAAAGGGATCAAAGTTGAGAATGTTACATGTCACGTCCGAACCTTAAGCACGTAACAACCCCTTCCATTGGTCGATAGAAAGCGACGTCTCAAGACTCGTAGACGACCATTTATTTTAATTTTTCATTATGCGCATGTGGAAAACAAACCATCCCCTAGTCAAACAAACAATCAAGCAATCAAATAGGGATGGAGGGATCATTTTCGATTTACAAACTCAACAGCGGGGCCGATCCATCCTCTAAGCCAGACCAAAAAGAAACTAGGCTCGGCTAATCCATCTATACAAAAAGAACCCTCGGGTTTGGCACCACTATCACTTGGACCCATCAGACTCAGGCTCTGTCGGGTCGATTAGTGGTGGAGCAGGGGATAGGATTCTCCACTACACCGGTGGGTGCGCCATTCTAAGGGCCTAAAAGTGGTTATACAATAACCAGTGAGATAAAATCTCAGCAAGTTCTCCCCTTAAGCTCCAGTTAGAACACCAACTCAACTTGGGATATCTCTACAGAACCACCCCACAAGCAACCAGCAACCAGCAACCAACAAATGATAACAGCCAGGGCCAACCAACAATTAAATAGTCATTTCGCATGCAACCTTACCCAGTATGCCATACCTTGCACGTTATATCTTAGCACAATACACGCAATGCACATGGCCATTAGATGATGCAGTTCATCAATCACATACGAGTCGCGTCACAAGCGATCTCATATGGTTATTGCCACACCTTGCACGTTATCGATTCATGCGTGTGTGCCATAAACAATGTGATCATCTCATGCATAATCGGAACCAATGATGCCATGTTTCTCATACGCACTTGCATCCACACGTCTTCCGATTATTATTGCCCCTCAGGGCCACAACTGAACCTCTATCAGTGTCTCCAATAAATTGGACTATCACCCCCTGTACTCCTGCCGGGGCGGCGGGTATTTCAACTATCATCCCCCGAACTCCTATCAGGGTGACAGGTATTTCAACTATCACCCCTCAAACTCTTATCGGGGCAGCGGGTTCAACTTAGTGATCATGCAAGCATACCATCACAACCTTTTTTTTTTTTTTTTTTTTTAAATCTTTGAGCATTAGCCAATGCACACATGCTTGCATATACAATCTCAAATCATTTCTCATAAAAGCAATCCATTTCGGTGTCCCTCGGACAAATCATTTTCCCCTTTTTGTGAAAACCATACAATTCATGCGGATGTCCATGCAATGACACATCCCGTTTACCTCATAAGATCAAAACCCATGAAACAAGGCAATTTTTTACTCTTGAGTGAATAGTGCACATGAACAGTGCGCGTGAACAATACCAGTGAACAATACCGCATGAACAATGCACGTGAACAGTAATTTGTGAACAGACTATGAACAATGAAATTTCAGAATTCAATAATTAACAAATTAAATTCATAAATTAAACAAAACATTAATTAAAGCAAACATTCAATTAATTAAGGCAAAACAAGCTTAATTAAACACAAACCACAATTAATTAACAAAAAGCAAGATTAGCCTAAGATAATCTTAACCATCTTTCTAACCACCTATCTTAGGGCTAATACAACTTAATTAAACCTCCTAAACTAGAATTAGCCCTAACTAAATCAACGATAAGCAAGTTTAGCCACTAAACAAAGGATTAGGGGCTAAACTCACCTACTAAGCGGGCCGTAGACACAGACGCGGCGACGGCGACGAAGGCGACAAATGGGGACCTCAACCACAATGATCTAAGGTGGTCCCAAGGCCGAAACAACAGCCACAAACTCTGCTTCACATTGAAACACTAGAAAACTGGACTGCTGAAAGAGGAAAGAGGTTGAATGGGCTGGCCAGAGCTTTAGTGAGCGGCTAGCTGGCGACCGACGGCACCTGGGGGTCAAGAGGGACTGGTTGGTGGCTAGGCTAGGCGAAGATTGGGTCAAAATGGGAGGAAAATAGCTGAAATGGCGAAACAGTGCAGGCGAGCAGGCGAGTAGGTAGACTAGCGAGCGGCTACTTCTAGCTGGCCGGCAGGTCAGCCGATGGCTCTGACCGGCGAACAACCACCTCAAGGTTGATGGATTGGACCTCCTGAGCATGGTGGTGGGTGGCACAAGCAGTGATTCTCACGGGAAGGCAACAAACAACTTAGCTTTTTGGAGAAAGATTTGCTGGAGAAGAAGAAGAAAATGAGAGAAACAAATGGAGAGAGAGGTCCAATTATGGGGGAGCTGAAGGAGGGGAGAGAGAGTGATGTGAGGACTGGTTGTCAAGCCTCATCAAGGCCATTGAAGGCTTGCTTCAAGTTCCCATGCACATGACATAATCTTCTCTCTCTTCTCTTGACTTTTGCTCACAACAACTAGGGGCAAAATGGTCATTTCTACCTTGCACATTTCCCAATCTGCCCTTAAGCTGAAAATGAAGAGTGGGCCTAAGAAACGGGATAGGAAATGAATAGGAATGGGCTCGGGAATTGGTTGGGCTCGAAATGGTTCAAGGTTAGACAATGGGCTCGGAAGGTAAATTGGTTGGTTGGGTCCAACGGGCTCACTTGCTTGTCTTGGGCCTTCCATGGTGGTTGTCCCACCTTGGGCACAAGGCCCACACTAGCCTGGCCCAACCCACGTCCTCATAGGCTTGATTCCTCGGTCCATAAATCCTTTTTCCCAAACACTCAGCTTAACTGTCACTGTCGACTATCGAAGTAGCATCATCCAAAAGTCCGTCCCGAACGCTTCCAAAAATTCGAAGTCTAATCTTGGATTCTCATGCGATGTCAATTTCGCTCGGATGCCATTTTGGTATGACTCGGACTAATAGGTTGCTTCGAGGATTCACGCGTAACCGACTCATGCCAAATCGCGTTCAAGACATCTCGACACATGGATGTCCTTGACTACATGAAATTGCGGAGGGTAGATTCTTATTTCAAAGTACACGATTTTTTAGAATCGACATAGGGTCGTTCGTTGGCTCGATAACAGTAAATGGAATCACCCGTCGTTCCATTATGTCCTGTCCGCGAATTGACTTCTAGTCGTCCCTAAAATCGGCTTGCCTATTTATAGGATCATCCTCATGCAAGTCTCATGATCAAGTCATTTTCCCAGGTCAAGTTCTTTAGTCGCACAAGTTCTGTCCTCATTAGCCTTTCCCCTCAAGGTCAATATCTCTGGAGTGATCAATTCCGAGTGAGATCAACCAATAATGCATTGACGAAATTCGCGTTCATTCATCCCTCAAATGGCTCAAATTTCAAGATGTCGCATTATAGTCTTGATCTCATTATCAGGACAGCATCCAGGGTGACCCCTAGGAATCGCCCTCACCTAGGCTGGCGTCATCCACGATCTCAATATCGGGACAACATCCAAGGCTTTTCCCTAAGCAACGACTCGTCATTCCCCAAAGATCGCATATAATTCTATTGTGTGTCCATGCATTTCAAGCATCAATTGATTCATTTTATTTTTGAACTTTTAGCTAGATGAAAGGCCTGAAGGCGTGCCATGCAAAGTGAATCAATGAACGACTCTTATACCTTGTTAGACTCATGCCAGATGTGATTTGGCCTTATAGTCTCGACTTGGAATTGTTCGCTCCAACTTCGGCATCAACTGATGACTTGTCTCAAGTAACAACACACGTCAATATTATCCCAAGATCAAGTGTGAGTCGTGCACCCACCTCGACACACATTCAAAGTCACCAAGACCATTCCTCGACATCCAGGTGTGCTCGACACTTACGCGAAATCATGAACTTACTCGAAGCAACAACAAGCAATAGAAACACAATAAGCGTAACAATACAAAGCCAACGCATCGATAAGTGTAGCACATCACCCTATTGAAGAATTAGGAAGATCTACTTACTACTTTTTGGACCTAGCTCCGAGATGCTTCTTTGGTGGTCGGTCAGCATCTAGGGCGGCTTGGAAAAGAAGGGCGTGAAAGAGAGGAGAGAAAGACCAAACCTTAAAATGTGAGGATGGCTCATCCTATTTATAAGTCTCCTCCTATTAGATTTTTATTGCAAACTCATGATGACACCTAAATGACGAGTTGGCCTACCTATCTTCTTGAGTTAATGCCAAGATTCTTTGGTGTTGACTTGTGATTGGTCCACCTATTTGCTTGCTCTCCAAGGCTCAATCTAGGCTCATTACTGCCTATGGTGCCTAAGGGACACATAAGCCCTTTTAATACCTAATGTTTTCTTCTAATTGGTCGGTCATTACCTTGTTCACCAAGGCTACAATCTAGGGCCATCATAACCTAAGATTCACCTAAGATTCTAAGGGACACCTAAGTAGGTGACTCGCATCTCTCATTAATTGCCAAGATTTCATGCAATTATTAGGCTTAGATGTGTTCATATTAGCCAACTTACTCTCCAAGTTTCTTCTCTTTAACACACTATTGTCTAAAAGCATTTAATGCATTCTTATCTTCAAGCCAAGAAATATCTATATTAACTCGCTCCTCAAGTTGGGCGTGCAGCCCCTTTCCCCTCCAAGTTGGGTGTGTGGTTCTCTCATTCTAAGGCAAAAACTGTTTTGAGTAACTTTCAAAATCAATACCATTACCTTGTCAAATGTACTTGAAAAATTATAAAATATTAATATGTTGTAGAGAAGACCTTAGAAAATAGTTTTTATGAGGAATCCAAGCCAAATTCATTATGTGGGAAGAACAACAAATCACTGAACACAACCCAAAAATTCGTCTGTCGAGCAGATTCAACAGTTAGAGAAAGAGACTCATTTCGAAATCCAAATCTTCACAAAACTCTTTGAAACTTTAATATATTGTAGATATGGATGTCATTTAAAAATTTTGTGAGAAAGCATTTCCAAATTCGAAAGAGAAGATTTTATAAAAATTCAATAAAACAACTTGGTTACCGTTTTCACTATACTAAGCAGGTTCTATACGATAATTGATTGGGCTTTCATCCCAACCATTTCAGCTCATAAAAATATGAAATTTAAGTATGTTATAGATTAAGATGTTTTGAACAACTTTCATGAGGGAATTTTTTCCAAATTAAAAGCACATAGAGCTCTATAAATTTGGAAAAGAAGAAAGATCCAGTAATTTCGAAAAACTAGGAAGTCAAAGCCTATGAAACTCAAGGTGGCATCAAGGCTATATAATTAGCTCCAATGTGTCCTATTTTTATTGGGACACTTGGCTTGGATACTTTGCTTTGTTAAATATGACTCCAGTTTGAGCGTTTGCTAAAACACGAAATTCAGTAGACTCGCAAAGGAAATATAAAATAAAATAAAAAGGGAGGAAAGTGCTTTGCTGTGAAGGCTGCGGTTTCCGAATTGAAGAAAAGAAGACCGAAGCCGCATAAGCCCCTGCATGTGAAGAGAAAGGTGGTGGGGCCCAAGGTCAAAAGTTTGACCTTGGGCACACACACATGAAGAAGATTTCCTCTTCTACCATGAGAAGTTGCCGAGTTCTCTGCACGCGTAGGAAAGGTGGGCCCAACACACATATAAAAGTATAATCTAATTTCCTTTGTCTTGTGCGTTTGTACGAAGTCGGTGAAAAAGAAACCCTACGAAGCGGCCAAAGACCTACGTATAAAAGGAGAAGCCGCACGCCACCGAAAGCAATCGTTGTTGATACAAGCATTGAAGCGCCGTTATTCTAGCGAGTGCTTGGCGGGTTTTCGTTCGTGAATTACATCCAAGAAGTTTAGTATTTGTAGTCGATTAAATCTTGAGGTAAGATTTGCGTGTAATTCTTTTGTGAGATTGAGAGATTATTTTCGAGGAATTTCGGGGCTAAACACCGCGTGCGTTATTGGGTGTAATTGGGGCTTGGGAAACACCGAAAGAGTATTTGAGTGACTTGAGTGTTTAATCTCATTGTATCGCTTGATCTATAGTGAAATTCGCTGCTGCTCTCCCCGTGGACGTAGGTCTTTACGACTGAACCACGTAAATCTGGTGTCCGATTTATTTTTCTTCTTCCGTCTATATTTTGTTCGATCGCTCGCCCCATCGCAACATGCTTAATTCACAAGGTAAATCCTTGGTAATCATGACCATATCTAGAAAAATTTAGGTGGAATGATAAGTGAACCTCCTTCATGAAGAAGCTAGAGTGTTCTAGAGAATTCCATTTTGTCCTTTTCTTCCTCAACAAAGTAGTTCGGAGAAATCCATCGTCTAGGTTGGTTTTAGGGCTGAAAAAAATGATCATTAGGTACATCTTGAAAAACCGAATCACGTACACCCGAGGTTTGGCCATCACGCCCCATGCTTGCCTGAATCATTCCTTTGGACGGTCGATTGGCCTAAAGGCTCGGTTGATTTGAGGTCAATCATAAGGCTACCTATGACCTAGCACTAAGCCAAGGCACTCATGGACTTTAGAATTAGTGATGGAATAGCCTAGGTCTATCCTTGAGCTCATTCCAATCGACACCCGATCCACTAGTAGGGTTCATGATTGGTGCATTACCGATCTACAATCAAACATCACAAATTCAAGATTCCTTTCCGATCACTAAGAATTAAATAGGGAATGATTCATTTTTTTTATTGGAAGACGATCGCATATAATCAAGTCAGATCGTTCATGTATCGGTGCATAGACAGACGGAATCACACTAGGTCGGGCACTATGATTGATCATGACCATCCGCCGATCCAAAATCATCCCATGACCAATCCTCGTGATCAAAAATTCATTTTTTGAGCTAGTGATCCCATCCCATTGGTATTGTCGGTAAAAATTCACGGCCGACACCTTGACTAGTTCGTGACAGGTCAATCAGTCGGTCGGTTAATTGGACCATGACCGATCCTTAATGCCTTACCAATCAAACCAATCAATCTCATGGCCAATGGCCCATGGCCAATCCATTCAGGATCTTATGGTCAATCCTCACGGATCGGAATCAAGGATGTTACATTAATTACCATTGAAAAGAGCATTACGACCATGGTCATTGCCTATCTCCTTTAGAAATTTTTTCAGCCAAATCATTTCCTTACTAGCTTTCGATATATGATTGAGAGAGACATACAATTCTGAAGTCTAAACATCCAACCGATTGAAGTGCCGCCTAAAACATAACATGCATTAATAAAGCCTTATGAAGTTACACTATTTTTCATACCATATAGTGATATACCTAAAGTGTCTCTTAGGTATTATAATAGCCACTTTACAGCTTTCCAATGTTTTAGTCCTAGATTAGCCATGTATCTAGTCATAACTTCTATTGCATAAGCTATGTTTGGTCTAGTACACACCATAGCATACATCAAGCAAATTGCTAAAAATTGATGCATAAGGTACTTTGCCTGTATACTCCTGCTCTTCATCTCTTTAATGATTACTTCTTCAAGAGTTTGAAGTGTTTTCCTAAAAAAGTTCTTATGGGCATTGTATTCCAAACTCTGAATTTGTCCAGCATCTTGTCAATGTGCTTTTCTTGAGACAACTTTAGAATTCTTCAGACTTATCTCATGTGCTCCTTATCCCAAAAATCTTATTCACTTCTCCCAAGTCCTTCATCTCAAACTCTTTTGACTATTACCACTTTAGTGTATTGATCTCCATTATGCTAGACCTTGCAATGAACAAATCATCTACATACAACATCAAAATAATATAGTAGTCATCAAATTTGTGAAGTAACAACAGTGATCCATTTCACTTTTAGTGAACCTATCACTGCACATAATGTGTCAAATTTCTTGTAGCATTTTCTAAGAGCTTGCTTCAAGCCATACATACTTTTTTCAACTTTTAGAAATAGTTTTCATTTTTAGAAACTTGAAAACCTTCTGATTGTACAACATAGATATCCTCCTCTAAATTATCATAGAGCAATGCAGTCTTTACATTTAACTGCTATAAATATATATTCTTAGCAACAACACTTCTTGACAAGCATGTAATGGCAATTACTTTGACTAGCATCAACAAATGATTATTTGCTTCGGATTACTCACCCTGTACTTCCAGTCTTTGCAGCAACCCCTCTAGGCTTTTGATCCCAAGGAATAGATTTAGAAATACTTGTTCAAGAGATAGTTCTCAAGGCGCATCACACAAAGAAGGCTCGAAAGTATCTTCTTTAATGTTCGTTCAGGAGATCCGTCAATCGAGAACATGGATTCTCCCAAATCTATGTCTCGCATGATAGCAGTTCAATTTAAATTTTTAGACAACCTAAAAAAAATTATCTAGGAGTCGCCACTAGCCTCTTTGTCGAGGGTCGGCTAGATGTCAATTAAGGGTCGGGAGACCTCTCTTAATTTCCATAGAACTGGAGATTTCGTGAGTTCGAGGACTTGGGTTATGCTAAAAATGTCTATTAGTGCAATTTTAGTACCTATGAGTATGGTTGTTAGCTAAGGTGGCCATGCAATCTTTTTTCATTTTTGTGCAAGTTCAAATTTTAATACCAAGTGATCACGTATGGATGATTCAATCATTTTGTCCTATACTAACTATCTAAATTAATAGAAAAATCAATCAAGTAAATTGAAATTGCATTACAAGAGGAAGCCCAAGACCCATATTGGGAAATGAATTGGTACAAATTGTCAAACCTGGATTGGACATTGGTTATTCCACTGACTTCAAGTCCCTATAATTACCTCCTCCAAGGGTTGCTTTTGGAACTAGTCTAATACTAACTAATGCTAAAACAACAATAAAGGGTGCAATCGGATACAATCAAACAAGTGCAAACATTTTAAAGCAATTCAAAACACAAGGTGTAAGATCCTCGATTTCGACCCTTATTTTGGTCTCAACTAGGAGGCTAAGCTAGATAGGCATTGGATTAGTCAAACATTCCTAGAAAATAAGTATTAACAAATGTGAACAGCATTAAATGAGGATGATGAGTGTGAAGGCTTATGTGTCCTAAGTAATTAATGGAGGGGAGGGTGACTCATGACCTAAGGAAATGATAGCAAGTGATCTTGCAAGCCAAGTAGAGCGCCACCTGTCCTCCATAGACTTGCCACCTTGAGTTTCATAGGTTTTGACTTCCCAGATTTTCGAAACTCTTGAACCTTTCTTGCTTTCCAATTTTATAGAGCTCTTTGTGCTTCGAATTTGGAGAAGCTTTGTTGTGAAAGTTGTTCAAAATATCTTAATCTATAACATACTTAAATTTCAGATTTTTTTGAGGTGAAATGATTAAGACGAAGGCCCAATTAATTACCGTATAGAACATGCCTAGTATAGTAAAAATGATAACCAAGTTGCTTTCTCGAATTTTTATAAAATCTTCCATTTTGAATTTGGACATGCTTCATTCATAAAAGTTTTAAATGACATCCATAACTACAATATATTAAAATTTCAAAGAGTTTTGTGAAAATTTGGATTTTGAAATGAGTCTCTTTCTCTGACCGTTAAATATGCTCGACAAACGAATTTTTTAGTTGTGTTTGTTGAATTACTGCTCTTTGCACAGCACGAATTTGGCTAAGTTTCCTTCATGAAAAATGTTTCTTGAGGTCTTCTCTACAACATATCAAGATTTTATAATTTTTCAAGCATGTTTAATAAGGTAACAACGCTGATTTTGGAAATTGTTCGAAATTGTCTTTCACCCCAGGATAAGAGGGTCACACGCCCAACTTCGAAGGGAAAGGGGTTGCACACCTAACTTGAGGAGGAAGCCTTGTCAACATCTTAGGCGTCCATCTTAAGATTATGTAATAATGCCAAAAGATTTTCCTTGGTAAATAAGTTAGTGATTTATGGCTTAAGTGAACCATACCATGGAAGGTTCTAGAATGCTTGGCTTAATGAGCAAGAAAAGCCATGAAAAATGTGCCCAAAAATTCAATACTTATGATAGCCATATCTTAGGCATTAAATGAAGGAATGAATCACTAGCTTAGGTGGCCATTTAAGGATTTGATCATCATTGCATAAGATTTTCCTTGGAGATTAAGTAAGGCCAAGTAATGATGAAATAATGACTCACAAGCTTAGGTGGACCAATTAGAAGTGGCTTGGAGAATAAGTAGCACATGTTACTTGGAGGCTAGTCCTTAAATGAAGGTATGACTCACTAACTTAGGTGGCAAGGAGAAGATTCGGTAATCATGACAATAGGATCTTCCTTGAAGAATAGTTAGGGCCATTAATGAAGCTTGGCTTGACCTATAAATAGAAGAACCACCCCCATTCATTCTCATCCTTTGGCTCCCTTCTTCCCCTGCTTCTTTCTTGCACACCCTCTTCCTCTCTCGGCCTTGCTTGCCCACCACCTCACAAGACGACCCTCTCTTGGTAAAATCACCTATAGTTCATCGAGGTTCATTGAAGGTAAGTAGAATCTCTAACTCTTGGCTAGGGCGATAGCCTACATCGTCGAGTTTAGTAGTGTGCTCACCCGTGTAAGCCATGTGTATGTTGTAATGTTCTTTTGTGTGTTTGTTCATATTTGCATGCTTGAGTCTATTCACGCCCCGAGATGAGGTCAAAGTTCGCTTGGCTTGCAATCAACGTCAAGTTGCGATAGCCTAAACATGTAACTCAAGCCACGGACCAAGAATCATTCTCGGCATATTTTATAATATGATGTTAAGGGTTGTGGCACACTCACTTGAATGAGCACACCCTCGGGCCTTGCATACGCCAGCTAAGATAAAAGATGAAAAACCGGCTTGTGTGATGCACTTGTGTGTGCACTTAAAGAAGAAGAAGAAGCGCTCATGCCACATAGTGTCGTCGGCAATGTCTAATTCATTGAACGAGATGCCTCATTTGAGTTAGGATGCCTCAAGTAAGCTCACCCCAGGATGCCCTTGTTGAGCCTGGATGCCTTGGTGAGCTAGCACCAAGATACCTCGATTGAGCTGGGATGCGATGCCTAGCTTGAAGCTGCAAGCCAGCTGCAAGCCTTAGTTGAGTCGATATGGCCTAGTTGAGCCAGAACGATGGTAAATGAATTTGCATGAGTGCCGGTATATGCATAAGCATGATATGTTGATGTGTTCATTGATATGCTAAAGGTAAGCAAGAATTGAAATATGCGATAATGTACATCTGCATGTAGTCGAGGATAGCAATAAGTTTGCTATTGATCTGCCATCGACATTGTATTGCAAGTGTTGTACCTATTGGATTCTGATGATGAGATATCCTCCAAGTAGAGAATTATGGGTTTTTACTTACTGAGTCCATGATTCACTCCATTGTTTTTCAGAATTGTAGGCACAAGGAAGTTGCAGTCTCGCTAGAGAAGTTAAGGTTTACCCCAGCCTTTTGAACAAAGATGATGTAGTGGGTGTAAATACAACGGCCATGATAAAAAGGGCTTGTAATTGTAACTGATATAATTGTATGTTTCTAAATGATTGTTTTCATGGCTGTTGGTTGTTGTCTGGGTGTTATTTGTAACACTTCCACAAGTGCTTAATGAAAATATAAAAAGAAATGGGATGGCGATGCACCTGGGACGTCACGAAAATAACCCCCATCATTCGTGACCCTGGAGATGGAGTTGGGGTTGTGACACAAGGCATGGCCTCAAGATTGGCCTTTGATATTCATGCATTTTGAGCCATCCTATAACCACTAATTGATTGTTTTTAACCATCGCTATTTGACCATCCCTCATGTTCATAAGCAATGGACCAAACTGACTGACTCCTAAAATTTTGGTTTAGGTGTGTCCCTTTGGTTTACCTCGTGCACATGCATCAATCATAAACCATTCATCTAACAAACACATGCAAAAGGAACATAAGCTCATGCACTTAGGCCCTAAGACCTTGATTCTCAATCAATCAACTAATAAAAGTGAATTGAAATGTGCACACAAGAAAGAAAACCAAAGGGGTCAAACTTTTCAAAGATTTGCAATTGAGGACACAAGTTTTGAGAAATTGCAATCAAGGGCATAAATTTTGAAAGATTGTAAATCAGTCCTTAAAAGAAAGTTTCCAAGTTACAAGGGATACCAAACAAGGATATTAAATTTGTTGGAATTTTGAGACAAGTTCATTGAGAAATGAATTCCAGACCACGGGTGCAGATAATGTTAGCACACTGATCGGGTCCTTTGAACAATCAAACATGACTCAATTCCAACAAATTTAGTATAGAAAGAAAGCTTAGTAAAACTTTCAGGTTTTGAGAATTTTCAGAAAAGGTCATCAATTTCATTGAAGTTACGAAATACTTTCGAGTGTTCAATGAATACTGGGGTCAGAATTAACAGCACTCTGATAAAGTCTCTTTTGAATACCCTAAATAATTTCAAAATTAATGAAACTAATGCCAAATCCAAGCTTGAAAATTTCTTTGAACTTTTATGAAGCATGCTTCAAAGATTTGCACCATATGAATTTATAAAACTCAAACAACACACATAGATTAGTTCTGGAAAATGAAATTCAGCAAGCCTTGCAACTTTAAGAGGGTTGGTAAAAATAGCAAATCATGTTTTCATTTTCTAAAATTTTTTTATAATGAAGCTCAGCATGTCCCAAACAAATCTCATGAAGATCACAATGTCAAATTGTCAACACATGAATTTACAAAAATCAGTGAATGAACATTAGTCATTCAGCAAAATCAGCATTACAGAAGTACACCTCTTCAGTTTTAAACTTATTTCACCAGAATCTCGTTTGATCCACAAATTGCACATGTAACTGATTAGACCACGACGAACAACATTCAATAAGACCTTGACCTCTAATTGCCAACATATGAATTTCTAAAAATTAAGGAACGAGTGACAGTAATATAGTGGCAGCAAAGTTACAAACAGGGCATTACACAGAGACAGTATGTTCATGCCTCTCTAATTATGTGAGATTTCCACAAAAATTTTATGGCATACAGAACATGTAAACACCTACATTTTTCATGAAGAAACCTATCCTTAAATCCAAATGCATGATTTGATCAATATCAAAAACAATGAAAACACTCAAATCAGCAACGTGAACTTTACAGAATAGAGCAATTAAAAGGCAAGCATTCTAACCAAATGAATTTCAAAACCTTTGAAATTTTTACATGTTGTACATGTTGTACATCTGTATGTCACACATAACTTTCATGATGACATCATATCCATATTCAAAGTGCATGATTTTACAAAACTCGGGGAATGCAAACTTGTCAATAGTAGAACAAAGTCTCAAGAATGAGCATGGATGTTCTAAAGGTAATCAACCTAAATAAATGAGTTTCAATCATCATAGAAATTTTATATGCCATATATCTGAACCTAATGAACAACTTTTATTAAGGCACTGACTTTAGAATCTACACACAAAAAGTCATAGAAAATCAATAAACAGCAAAGGTCACCGAAACATAACACTAAAACAGAACATGCAAATTTTCCAGATCCGACTTCAATTTTGTAAAAATAATTTGACCTAGCAAACGACAACCAAATCTAACAAAGAAGATGTCCATGGAAACGTCATGAAATCTTCTACAAATCATTAGAAGGCATCAAAGACAATCGAGGTCATCTACAAGCTCAATTGAAGATGTTAAGCAAATCAGTCCGATCTGTCATCCGAATTTCCAAAGTCAAAAATTGATATTGTAACAATCTTTTGACAAGGAAAATAACAAAAAAATCATGCACATGTTATGTCATTGGAAAGCTTGCCGTATCTATTTAAAATCTTATAAAGGCATCGAAACTGAATAACCTCATTTCCCAGCACATTTAAAATCATCAAGCATATCAATTAGATCAGAATTTCGATTTTTATAGAACCATCAACAACGCATCATTAAGCCATGTCGCAACCTGACCTCAGGCGTTAAGGGAAATGTCAGGTTTAAGTGTACTTGACCAGAGCTCCCTTTCAATACGTGTCCCAAAAAATGCCATTACTTCATCTTTTGAGATTGACCACGTGATTTCGCTCAATCAAGGCCGTGTGCGTGACAGTGGAAGGTATTGTATTCATATGAACAATACACCTTGAATAGGAGATCAGATGTAAATAATGAATTTAGGAATATCGTTACTATAATAACCCTCCCAATAGTACTCACATTTATAAGGATGACATCACTTCATCCTTTAGGAGATTTCCACATCGGATATGCTAAACTATGGTGAATCTCGTCGAGACCCATACCCCTCACGGCGAATTCATGTATTATCTAAGAGTTGTTTAAGATAACCTAGATAAAAGTTAGGAGTCACCACTAGTCTCATTTTTGGGGGTTAGCTAGAAAACCCAATCGAAGGTTGAGAGTGGTTCATCGATTTCTATGCAACTAGAGATCCTAGGGTTCGGGGACTGGGCTTATGCTAATATTTCTATTAGCGCCATTTCGGTACCTAACAGTTTGTCGTGTTTCTTAAGATGTCCATGCATGTCTTTTTTAACTTTTTCGTGCCAATGAAACTAACTAGGTGATCATGCATGGATGGTCAATTTCATACCATTTTGTTTCTATTAAAAAAATGGGATAAGTAAACACCCAAAAAGTAGTTTAAGAAAAATAGTAAATCTAACATGCAATCTTAAATGAAAATTGAGTCAAAAGAAACAAACCCGCAACTCATCAGGCATTTATACAACACAAGACAACCCAAAACATATTTTGGGGAACAAATGGTACAAAAACAAAGTTGGATTGGACATCGACCATTCATCGTCTTCATGTCTTGAGAGGACCTCCACCTCCATGGACCTATTCTAAACTTAATCTGACGTTAAGACTTTGTATATATAATGTGAAAGAAACAATCATCATTACAAACAGAAAAAAGCAATCACAAGCACAAAACAAATAGGGACAATCAGGAAACTAAGGCAGTATGCATAATCGATCAAGTTTGGCCTCGGGGTTAGCCTTTGTGATTCATGCGATGATCCCTCTAGGACACCTACCCCAATTCATTTTTTTATGGCTTATAGCTATTGGTCCCTATTTGTGTTTTTTTGTGGCAACTAATGCTAGAAAAGCCCCCTAAAGCAAGTTTTAAATGTAACCCAAAGGTATCCCATGAGTTTATGTATTGCACCTATGCATATATCTAAAATCACATGCATATCTGAAAGTAGAAATGTAGGCGGGCTATCAAGCCTTGGTTCTCAATCAATCAAACAATTTTAGTGAGCTAACGTTGGATAATTTATTCAATCAACGCATAAGAAATTAAAAAGAATTTCAAATGATGCTTAAAAATCATTTAAAGAATAATTAAACGGTGAATTGTAAGGAAAAATTGTTAATGGCATAGTAAAGTTGTATCAAGGCTATGAAGCATATTTAATCATCAAGGCTAACTCAGGTGCATCCTGTGCACACTAATCGAGCTTCGCAGATGCCCTAAATATGGTCCAAGCCTAGACAACATCATTGCCAAGAAGCCAAAACATGATTTGGAAATTTGGAACATTAAGCACAACATGAAAACTTGAAAATTTTGTGCATGAACATCACTTGAATGAAAATCAAGTTCAAATGCGTAAAAGCATGAAATTTCAGATTGATTTCACTCGTTCAAAAGGTTTGAAAAGCGTGGTAAAATACTTTTTATTTTTCAAAATTTTTTGTGTACAAAGTTCAAAGGGTGAGAATCAAAACTTGTGAATATAAATGATCTCAATTCAGCATGCACGATATTCTAAAAAATCTTAGAATGAAATCACAGCAGAGAACCATAATAGAAATTATCGAACAGGGCAAAAAGATCAAAGAAATTGGAGAAGAACTCATAGATAATCGACTCCAAGAAAATTACAGAACATCAAACACATCATGAGGAACAACTTTCATGAAGAGAGATTTCTAAGGTGAGCTATGTAAGAATTTATAAAAAAAATTAAGAACACGTAGCATCACATCATAAATATAACAGGACAGCAAGGTATCATGGCAGATCAACAATGATTTATCCGAGTAAAAAAGGTTTAAAAAATCTAAAATTTCACCATAACACAAACAAGAGAAAGAGGAGCAAACTTTGTTGAGGGCCTGACCTTTAGAATCCTTAAAGAGAAAATCATACAAAAATAAGAAGATATCTGACTCAACAAAAGTAAAGCGAGCCTTCCAAATTTCACTAGAAACAAATTTCTAGGTAAATTTGACAAAATAGAAAGCAGGTAAAATGACATGCAAATAATGCAAAATTGGCATCATCAAAATTCTTTTTATAGCCTAAGACTTTCTAAGAGGTGTCAAGTTTGATTGGGGTCGAATTTATGGTCAAATAGCAAAAATCGCAAAAGCATGCTGTTGACACCTAATTTTGGAAAAATAAAATTGCATTTTGAACAAATAAAAAGAAAAAAAAAATGAAAATGGGGAAATTGATTCAATTGAAGTATGCAATGAAATATGGAATTCTAATTGATGTCCGGATTTTGTTAAATGCAGCAACAATTTTAAAATCAGGTGAACAAATGGCAATGATTTTGATAAAATGGAAGGAATCAATGCAAAATCGAGTTGATTGCGAAATCATGCTCCGATTTGCATCCATGATTTAATGTAACAGAAGATGGAAGTTTAAAATTTTCCATAGAAAGCGGCCGATCGGAACCACTATAAAAAGGAGTTGACCTACACAGTATTTAGGGGGAGGAATTCGAAATTCTGGAGAGCAAAATACGTGTGGAAGTTTTGTTTTTTTTTTCCTTCGAGAGGAAAAAGAAAGAATTCATTTGTCTGTGAAAGAAAAAGTCAAAAGGGTGCTGCAAGGAGTGGACGTGAGGGAACGTGAGAGAGAAGAGGGAAAAATAAAAAAAATTGACAAGACTCTTACCGTTCATCTTCTCCAAGGGGTTCTTTTTGCTGCACTACTGTTCTCCGAACTGCACCCCCAATTTCCGCCGCATCTCGCCACTGCTGCTGCCCCAATCTCACCGCACCAGCAGCACCGGACGCCAGGCGCCCCGACGACCGCACTCATGCCCTCGCCAACGCCACGCCACTGCAACACCCCTGCTCTGCCCGCGACGCCACCTGTCGATCTCCGAGCTCTGCCACGCCTCCGCACCGCCACCTCGTTGGTCCGTTCACCTCCGCCACGCTGTGCCACCGGTCTCGCCGCTCCGTCCGCATCTCAACCCGACGCCCGAAACCCGCGCTGCTTTGACGCCACCCAAAGCCGAAGCCCACCACGACTCGGTATTGGTGATCACCATCAAGGAGCTGTTGCCCGTGTCACACAACGACAACATCGCCTGCCCGCACTGCTCCAAAGTCAAGTTCCACTCCGGCGAGTGTTTTCAGAGTCCTGACGATTTCTCCGAGTTTGGGCTGCCACCCCGAGGCAAGCCGCATCTGTGTGGCCCATTAGGTCATCCGCGGAATCCCCAACGATGCATTCTGGTCTTTCTTTGCAGGTGGAGAATCTATGGTCAAAGGTTGGAAATTTAGTGGGATCATCAAAGGATCAAAGGATCCCACGGAGCCAACAGTGAAGAACAAACCTATTGAAAAGAAAAAAAATCGTTTGTGCCTGCGCCCAACCACCGACGCGTCCCTTGTCGAGCTTACAAATTTTTGTTTCGCAGGACTCGTGGAGCCCATGACTTTCAAGCAACCGAGCACCGCCACGTTGCATCGCGAGTAGTCATTCGAGGATCGGAATTCGGAAACCAATATTCGAATTAGGTGAAAATCTTAACTATTTTGATTTTCGAAAACTCCATTACCTCGTTTGAGATATTCGTTGATGCATATAATGGAAATTCCAACATATCACCCGATTTGCAACCGCGCCGGGATTTTTTATTTCATCTATAAAGCCTTAGATGAAATAATTAATTAAGCGGGAATAAAATTGATATTTTAATCTTTAAGGCTTAAGATCAATTTATCAATTTTATCAACGAAATATTATCCATTGATCTGAATGATGTGTGATATCTTTGGTTTAGCTTGTCATGATCGCTTTGTTTATCTTGAAATGTGTTTGGTTATAATATTGCATATTTTAGGGTTTACACATTTAGAATAGGAATATTATTTCGAATTTTAAAATAAAAAATAAAAAAATCAAATCAATCAATTTAGGTTGCTAGATTTTTAATTTGGATTGTATGTTTAATTATTTGGCAATTATTAATTTCGAAATTAAACAAAAACAAAAAAATCATCATATACATGTCATGTAGTGTTAAAGCATATTTTGCACATCATTCCATGTTAGAATTAAATTGCACTTAGTTTAATTCTAGATAATAATTTTTCTTAATTTGTTATAAGTTTAGTTATTTTTTTAGATATATTGCATTTTAGGATTATTTAAGTTAAGATAATGTTTTAGTTTAAATTAGGATTTGGCTCAACCTAATTCCTAATATAAATTAAATAGGATCTTAATCTAATTAGGTAATTTTCACATTTCACCAAATGTCGAATTTCATGAAAAATACAAAAAAAAATGTCATAGGTTAAATTAGTTTTATTATTTATGATAAAATGCATTCTTTAGGAAAAAGAAAAAATGTTATATGCACGTCATTAGGGCTAGATTCACTGAGACGCATGTCATTTAGTATTTTTGCTAGGCCCATTTAATTAGAAATCACATGTCGTTAGAATTAGCGCATTGCATATTGCATGATTTTCATTAATTAAGTGAAAACAAAAAAAGAAATTGCGTATTAATTAAAAACCATATCTAGGGTTGTTGATGTGGTTTTTAACTTAATATTGCAGATGCTTTCGTTGCTTTGAGGTAAGTTCTTGCAATTTATTTATTGTCTATCTCGGGTGTTAAATTGGTGGATCGCGCACCCGCATGATCACCTTCCATGTTAGGAAAATAGATTTAAAATCAATTTAAGCTGCCTGCAAAAACATTTTTTGAAAATAAAAGAATTGTACCGAAAGGGCATTAGAGAAATCTAGTGTAATCAAGTCCCCGTACCTATAGTCTCTGGTTCGTAGGAGTAAAGTGAAACTCCTGTTACTTGAGTTTCTAATCGACCCACCAAAAAATAGATTAGTGGCGACTCCTGATTAAAAAATCAATTGCATGTTAAGAACTTGAACTTAAGTCGCGAATTGGTATGGGCTTGGGAGAGCCCGAATTAAGTCTAGGCTTAATAATCCATTAACCTAACCTTAGGTGGTTCACACCCAAAAAATTGATCGCAACACATGCAAATCAGCCTTAGGCAAATCAGAAAATGATGCATGATGATTGGTTTATAAAGCCACATAAACAATGCATAAAAAGTGTGAAATTCACAAACAACGTAAATTTGAATGTGAGAACAAGTTTAGTTAATACATTTTACTCTAAATCAAAGTGCAAAAGTCACATGAATTCATTAACATTGATAGGTGACTTGTCATTAAGGACAAAATGCATGACAATTTAAGTTATGATATGTCAACTTGATGCATAGTTTTCACATGGTAAATGACTTTCAAATGAGACGTGCCATACATCAATACAAAGCTTACGATATGCTCTAGACATGTCTAGAAGACCTCATGACCTAATTTGGCTCTTAAGGAGCTCAAACGAAGATGTTTTCATAGGTTTGTGATCAACCTTAATCACAGCATGTGTAGCACAGACCATGAGTCATTTTCAATTATTTAATGACATGCTAAAATCCTATAATAAAAAAATCATACATGTAGAATACAATGTTGTGGTTATTTTTTGTGGAGACACCTAAGTCTAGTTTGATTCACACAAACCTATACAAAAACGACAAAATAGGACAACACGATTAACCTCACAAAATGCTGCAGCATGAACATGTTTTCGCACACGCGATTGACCTAGTAAACAACAATCATTTGGCCATGAATTATACCTAGTTAGAAAGCTTGTAATGCATATTACAACTTTCATGAAGGATGGGAATCCAATCGAACGCATTTAAGACCTCGTTTCAGAGCAAACATGAGTCGAACTCAAACAGGGCAAACTGACTTTAAGATGATTTTTCAAGGTTTTGCCTAACCAATTTTACTTCCACAAATAAACCATCTCTAAAATCATAACACAAAAATCAGTAGGAAATCAGCATACAGTCAGTACATCCAACCATCATAACACCGGAATATTGCACAAAACCAAGAGAATCATCCAACTTCCAAAGTGTAATTCAAGCATCAAACGAACTTTGCTCAGGGCCTATAACCTATCAAATCGAAGCATGTCAAAAATAAATAATATGTCTAGAACAACTCGAGGCCAAACATGAGGTTTAATACCTCAAATCGGCCTTAACAGAAGGTCACATCCAAACATACGATTTTACAGAACAAGGTAAATCATGTAAGCTCATGTTTAAACTCATCTTCAATCAACACAACCTCATCACATATCATCATATAACATCTAAATCTTCAAATGTAAGAATGAGATATGATTGTAGGTTCGAATCCTACCCCTAATTGACTATTTTGATCTCGCTTCATTGGATTCAAGTTTTGGCTTGTTACCTTTTGCGATTTCGATGAATCTAATGTGATCAATCGATGATCAAGGCTCCAAAATGGACCATGAACTTCAAGGATCGTCGGATTAAGATGCAGGATTGCTGGAGAATTGGAATCAAGCGCCGATTAGACTGGATCAATGTTGGTTTGCGGTTGTGAAGAAGACTGATTTGGAGAGTCAATGGGAAATCGGATGATCGGAGGACTTCCGATGGACGTTCAGCCAAGTCCAATCACTAGGACCTTGAAGACTAACTAAGGATCGCTGCTGGTTGGCTCTGGAATACCAGCAAGCCACTAGACCACCTAGTTCAGCTGTGGAATGAACCAACTCAAATCACCAGTACGTTCGCTAGTGATAATCCTGAGCAACGATTAGGCCTAGATGGGAGGCTATGGAGCTCATCAAAGGGGGCGCTGATCACCACTAGTTTGGGGAGGAGATGGAGGTCGATGGAGGTACGAGTTACTACAGCAAACTGACCAGCATGAGATCGTGGAGTTTGGGACATCTGGAGTGCCATAACTTGGCACAGAGGGACACTTAGAGCGCATTTGGTAATGTTTTTATTTAAAAATTGTTCCAGTGAACATAAATAGAAAAAAAATGTTTCTGTTCTAGGGAATGATTTTTTAATAAAAAAAAACGCGTTTAATATACTTATTCGGGAATAAAAAATGAACAGAAAATGATTTGGTAAATTTATGTTATTTTTTGTTTCTTTTAATTTTTAAATATTTTTATTTTATTTTTCTTATTTTTCTTTCTTTTTCTTTTTCTTTTTCTTATATTGGCCGGTCGCCGGCCTCAGCCATGGTTGGCGACCAGCCGACGAGGGCTGGCAGCCTCACCGGCCACCGCTAGGCCAGCCGAGCCTCGTCGGTGGCTGGGTTAGCTCGGGCTCGTCGGATGCAGGCGAGCCCGAGCTTGCCCAGCCAAGGCGAGGTCAAGCCTCGCCAGGGGCCGGCGACGCTCCGGTGAGGTCACCGGCCCTCAACAAAGATCGCCGGCCATGGCCGAGGCCAGCGGCACCGACCAAAGAAAAAGAAAAAGAAAAGAAGAAAAAAGAGAAGAGAGAGAAATTTTGTTCTTAAAATTGTTCTAGAAACAAGAAACACGTTTTTCTTGTTTCTTGTTTCTGTTCCAAATGTGTTTATGAGAACAAAAAAATAGATTTGGAACAAAACGTAAACAAACGCGTTTCTATTCTTCTTTTTGTTCCCTAGAACAAAAAAACAAAAATTTTGTTCAAAAACATAAAATAAAAAAAATGAAAACAAACAGGCCCTTAAGTGCCATAACTTCGGAAATGTACACTTAAATACCGGTTTCGGAGTAAAGTGGAACACTTAGGGTGCGTTTAATAACGTTTCTGTTCAAAAATGTTTCCAGCGAATAATTTTTGAACAAAAGAACGCATTTGGTAACTACACAAAATTTCTATTCCTAGAATAAAAAGAACAAAAACACGTTTGGTAAACTTATATAATTTATTTATTTATTTTAATGTTTTTAATATTTTCATATTCTTTTTTTATTTTTCCTTTTTCTTTCTCTTTGGCTAGTCGCCGAACACTACCATGGCTAGCGACCGACTAGGCGACATCCGACAAGCTTGCCAGAGCCTCACTAGGCCAAGGCGAGGCCCAACCTCACGCCAACTGGGGAGGCGGAGCCTCACCGTGGCTAGGCCTCTCCGGGGGCCAGCGACGCTCAACGAGGTCGCAACCATGGCCAAGGCCGGTGACCAGCAAAAGAAAGAAGAAGAAGAAGAAAAGAATGAGAAAAAGAAGAAGAAAAATGAGAAAAAAAGTATTTCTTGAAAGTGTTCTTAGGAATAAGAAACAAGTTTTTTTCTAATTCTTGTTTCTGTTCCAAATTTGTTCCCTAACAAAAAAATAGATTTTTTGTTCTTGAGAACAAAAACAAACGTGTTTCTATTCTTTTTTATTTCCCGAAACAAAAAAACAAAAATTGTGTTCGGGAATGGAAACAAAAATTTGCCAAACACCCCTTTAAGTGCCACTCGGCCAAATGGCTAACGTGGCAATTTTCCGACGAGTTAGGTGCAAAACAGCGTCGTTTTGCACACCGACGTGACAAGAAAATGTAAAAACGACATCGTTTTGTGTCTGATATGTAAATAATTAATATAAAAATTAATTAAATTAAATTTAAACTTAATTTTATATAAAATATTCTAAAAATAAAAAACTTAAAATTTACAAAACTTAAAATTTAAAAAAAAAAAACTTAAAATTTAAAAAAAACTTAAAATTCAATTAAAATTCTTAAAAATTAAAATTTAAAAATTTAAAAAAATTAAAATTTAAAAAAACTTAAATTTAAAAAAAAAATTAAAAAATAAAATAAAATTTAAAAACTTAATTTTAAAACTTAGAATTTAAAAAATTAAAAACTTCCATTTTTAAATTTTAATTTTTTTAAATTTTAAGTTTTGTAAATTTTAATTTTAAGTTTTTTAATTTTAGTTTTTTAAAACAACACCGTTTTGCACCCAACTCGCTTGGAAAATTGCCACGTCGGTCATTTGGCCGGATTTTGGCTAGAGTGGCACTTAAGTGTTCCACTTTACTCCGAAACTAGCATTTAAATGTACATTTCCGAAATTATGACACTTAAGTGTCCCTCCGTGCTAAGTTATGGCACTTGGGCTGTTCTTCTGCCTGAGATCGTGAATTAGCAACAACGAGTGAGGCGGTGGCAGCTTGTGCGAGAAGAGAGAGGGAGAGAGAACTAGTGAGAGAGAGCGAAAGAAGAGAGAATTTTGAAAAAGAAAATGTCTTCAAATTTGTAATTTGTCAAAATGAACCCCTTATAGTTTTTGGAGGGAAAAACCTAATATAATCTTCATTTGAGATCAAATCTTGACCATCGGCTCAATTCCACGATGGAAACTTGATCTAATGACCTAATTAAGCTTGTTAGTGTTAATCCTAATCAAAATGTATCGCATGATCATTAAGATGGTATTGATGCACAAAAATCGAGAGTTTAAAGTCAGATTGTGATTAGGGCCTAATTAGAGGCAATTTTGTAATTTCACAAAATTCAGAGGTTTACTCTCAAAATCTGGAAAAGTGGGAGGCTTAAGGATGAAATACACATGATGAGGAGTCAATAGGTGGTCACTAGCAATCGAGAGATGGTCAGCGAACCTGTTGACTGAACCAGCCTCTTCCGCTAGTGACCGATTAGACTGGTTGAACCAGTTCAATAGGTTCTTAGGAAACTTGGGCTGGCTAGTCCTTGGGGGGCTAAATTTAATGCAATTTTGTCCTTCAAGGACCAAATTGGTAAGAATACTTATCAACTTGAGAAAAAAGGGTCCAATTCTAAAGAGATTAGGCCAATTAAACCATACAAATGCGATCCGGTGATTTTCTATTGGCCTAACCACTTGATTAACATGAAAAATAATGGACCTACACCATGGGTACACATAATTGGACATTACAGGCCAAATTGGACAATTTCACATAATTTCTCAATCAAAATCACAAATTAATCGAAATTGAATTCAATTAATATTGCAAGACAACTATTCGACTAATTGTCAATGCTTAGGATAACCTATTGCATCCAAATCAACTTCAAATGGATACCATGACTCTTATTATAAAAATGAATCAATGTTTACTATTGAAATTGAACCTTGATTCGCAAAATTAAACCTTAATCTCAAATGGGTCAACTTGAATTTCTTTAATTGAAGCTCATTAGCTTGGTTTTCCTATATTCAAGAAGGTTGAATTCCTCAAATTTAAAAGTTCCTAAGTGAATATGTTATAATGGACCACAGTTTCGGATTTATCTCGAGAAAATAAGTGGAATGGAAGAGTTCGTTCGCAATTCATAAAGAATTGATTCGGACCCCCTAAGTAGGGCTAAAAGTCGCAATTCGCATTTCGACACTACCATTCTTGAAATTGAGTGAACGAGTGAATGAAAATAGTCCCTAGGTCAAATATCTTAAAAGGAACAAATCTTAATTATGATTAAAATGAAAGTAATTTTATTTTTGGGCAAAAATTCGGAAAATAAGGTTCTTCATTGATTTTTACAAAAAAAATTTACCCCAAAATCAAATTGAAACTAAAATGAGATGATTTGTAGATTTTTAGTTTTTAAAATTTTTAAGTTAAAATTTTAACCAAAAGTTAACCATTTGTTGACTTTTCCTAAAATGTTGTTTTTTTGAGTTAAATCTTTGAAATTTTCGAAAATTAACTTGACTAAATGAAATCAAGATAGTTTAGGATCTTTTTGTGCAAAAAGCCAATTTTTGACAGGGAGTTAGCTTTTGGTTTAAGGGTTGACAAAAAAGTCAACCTAAAAGCCAACCATTTGACTATTTTGGGGTTTTTGATGGAAATGAATAGGAAATCATTTAAAAATGACAAGACAAAAGAAAGAAACAAAAAAACGACACTTTTTAGTCGAGAAATGGGATCCGTCGCTATCGTAGATCCTAATCTCGGTGTTCTACCTTTAATAACACATTGGCTAAAAATCGGTATCAACAAACTATAGTCTCTCACCATCAAACCTCACCATATCATCAAAAATCATCTTCAATCATTCATATCATTTGTATAAATGTAAATCGCAATCTAAAGTACGAATCCTAGCCCGGTTGCCTATTGCAACCTCACTTCATCAGATTCATGATTCAAGGAGGTGCGGCCAAACACGAGAGAGAGAGAGAGAGAGAGAGAGAGAGAGAGAGAGAGAGAGAGAGAATTTGAATATGAAATTACGCATCCCCAAAAAAAAAAAAATGGAGGGAAAAATGGTCTTATACCTCCACCTAAGCTTAAATTTGGGCCCTTGGATTGATCCAAGGGCTCACATTATACCTTCTTCATCAAGGTTTATTCCTATTGATCTAAAGATGATCACATGGATTAATGACATGTCTAGATAAATGGCTAGGATTAATCATCAATGAATGCTTGAGATTTAATGCTTAATCCCTAGGTATGTCTCTTAATTGGCTTAACCTTAATGATTAGGATTAGTGACATGGCACTTTGGGGCAATTTAGTAAATTCACTAGGGGCAATTTCATAATTTTTGTACAAGAGGGATATGGGAAAGTCAACCATAAGGCTGGCCAACTAAGGGTGGTCGTCAGCTGCCAGAGAATCGTTGAAAAATAGTTGAACCAGCCAGTCAAATTGGTCCTAACCGATTCTAACCAGTTCGGTCGATTCTTGACTAAATTTTATGCAATTTAGCCCTTAAGGGACCTAATTGTAAAGAATTTTTACTCATTTGAGAGATAACTAGGCTAATTTGGTAAGAAACGATCCAAATTCACTTAAATTAATCCAATAAAAAATCTTTTAAAAATGTCTTAATCTATTTTAATTGGTTTGCTCACCTCAAGAATATTAAAAATCATGCTTAAATTTAATGGGTGCGCGAATGTGGAATTCCTAGCCAATTTGCATAATTTGTGCAATTCTCGCTCTCAAAACTAAATATATCGAAATTAACTTAATTGATACAACATGATATCAATTGATTCAATTACCCATGTTCATGACGGCTTAATCCATGTAAGTTGACGCAAGAATGATGGTATGAACTTTATGTCAAATTTAAATTGGGGGTCAATGATGAAATTGAACCTCAATCTATCAAATTAAACCTTAGTCTTAAATAGGTCAACTTGAATTGCACCAATTGAAGTTCATTAGCTTGAATTTCCAAAGTTCAAGTAAGCTAAATCCATCAAATTGGAAATTAACTAAGTGAATTTACCAAAATTGACCCCAAACTTGGATTCAATTTGAGAAAATGAGTTGATTTTGGGTGATAGGTCTTAAAACATGAAGAATCAATCGGGACCCCCAATTAGGGTTGAATACAGCAATTTTTGCCTAGATATGCCAAATCACCGAAATGGTCGCACGAGTGATCTTGAAATGGCCTCTAAATCAAATGTTGTAAAAGAAACTAAGTCAAAATGTGAAGAGAGTAATTAATTTTATTTTTGGTCAATTCCAAACCTAAATCCAAAAAAATTCAAAAATTGAGGTTCTTAATTGTTTTTTGCAAAATTTTAAATGCCAAAATCACATAAAAGCTAAAATGAGATTTTTTTTTCATTTTTCAATTTTTTTTTTTTGGTGAAAGTAGACTTATTACTAAAAGATTGATTTTATGATCAAAAATTTGAATTTTTTTTTTTTTAAAATATTATGGCCAAAATGATATTATGATCAATTGGAAACTTTTTATGCAAAAAGCCAAATTTTAACCTAAGGTTGACAAAAAGTCAACTCAAAAGTCAATTTTTTGACTTTTTGGGTTTTCAATCATAATAGTTAGAAAATTATACACAAATGAAAGGTCAATGAAAAAAAATAAAAAAAAAATGACACTTTTTGCTTGAGAAACGAGTTTCATCGTAATTGAAAACACCAACCTCGAAGTTTTACCTCTTGTGACGTATCAACTAGAAGTCAGGTGTCAACAATCTTTAGGCATCTAAACTTGATTCAGGTTTGACAAGCTATTGAGTGATGTCAACCATTTGCGTTGATGATGATGGCTCGTCATCTTCATTGTTTCCACAGGCAACCATTAAGCTATCATCAAACGTAACATTGATGAATTGTTCTACTTTATGCAAACCTTGTTAAAAACACGATATACCTTGCTAGTGCTAGAGTATTTAAAATATATACCTTTGCTTGCCATTAGCTCAAACTTATCAACATTGTCGTTTTCATTCCTACAAACATAGCACTTGCAACTAAAGATGTGAATGTATGAGGTACTTCACTTTCTACCTTTGAAGGGTTCATATGGTGTTTTTTTTTTTTTTTTCCAATAATGATCATATATATACTCTATTGATGATATATAGCTTGTAGTCACGATTGCTTCAGCCCAAAAGCAGGCTGAAATGCCACTTTCACTAATCATTGTTCTTGCCATCTCTTGAAGTGATCTGTTCTTTCTTTCAACAATGTCATTTTATTATGATTGTTGACACTTGATTTTTAGTCAACGTGTCGAAAAATGTCAAAAACATTGAGATTTGGGTTTCGATCGCGATAGAGTTCGTTTCTTGGCCAAAAAGTGTCATTTTCATTTCTTTCTATTGTATTGTCATTTTAAAGCAATTTCCAAGTCATTTTAAAAAAAAAACTGAAAAGTCAAACAGTTGACTTTCGGGTTAATTTTTTTAGTCAACCCTTTGACCAAAAGTCAACCCTTAGTCAAAATTTGACTTTTTATCCAAAAAGATTTCATTTAATTTTAATTTTAATTTTATCAAATCAATCTCTTACAAACTCAAAAAATTTGACCAAAGTCAACATTTTAGAAAAAGTCAACCTTTAGTTGACTTTTGGTCAAGCATTTGACCAAAAAATAGAAAAAAATGTATAAATACGTTCATTTTAGTGTCAATTTGACTTTTGTGTCGAAATTTTTATAAAATTAGATTAAGAACTTTGTTTTCTGAATTTTTCAATTTTAGGTTCTAAATCCGCCAAAAATCAAATTACTTTCAACATAATTATAATTGCGTATAGTTCTTTTTTTTACATTTGGTTTATGGACTACTTTAAATTTGCTCGTGCATTCAATTTCGCAATTTACCGAGTCAAAATATAAATTGCCATTTTGAGTCCTAATTAGGGGGCCAAAATTGATTCTTCATGACTTGCAAACAAACAATTGTTTATCACTTATTTCTTTAAGATAAGTCCAAATCCGAAATCAATTTTGAGAAACTCACATTAGAACTTATTAATTTGAAGAATTCTATCCTCCCGAGCATAAGAAAGTCAATCAATTAAGCTTCAATTGATAAAATTCGAATTGACTCATTCAGGATTATGGTTTAATTTCATAAATCTAGGTCTAATATTAATATTAGGCCCATATTCATTTTTGACATAAGCTTGAGCGTTTCAATTTAAGGTCAGTTTGAATGCGATAAGTGATCTTACACATGGGTGGTTAATTAGATAAGGCAATTATGACATTAATTGAATTTTTTTAGTCAATTCGCAATTTTACCCATTGAATTACAAATTTGACTGTTTTAGCCTTTTATGCTCGATTCAAAGTACCCATGGTTTTGATCCGTTGTCTTTCATGATTATCATTCAATTAAGTCAATAGAAGACCCCTAGATTGCATTCATGATGTTTAATTAGCTTAATTGAATCATGATAGGGCAATTTCATCTCGAATAGGATAAATTTCCTTTTCAAGTTGGTCCTTTAGGGACCAAATTGCATAACTTTTGAGCCCATAAGGATCGCAAGTGAGCGAAATGGTGAGAATCGGACCAACTCTTTCAAGAACCGGTCAAATACTGGCCAAACCAAACCGAACCAACCCGACCAGTCTAATTAGCTGTTGGCGAACTAGCCGATTTGGTAGCTTGCCAGCTGATTCTAGACCTTTGGCTATCGATTCCAAGATCCTCTTGATGTCAACTTCAATCCTACATTGTTGATTTCTCGAAATTTTACAGATTAGTCCTCGAATTTCATCAAATTACAATTTGACACCTAATCAGACATTTTGACGCAATTCTCAATTTTGGCTCGAGTTTTCGCAAATCAAACCGATTAGGCAAATTAATCGACACCTCGAGATCATTATCCAACCTTTGAAATCAAATTTTAACTGTTAGATCAAAATTTCAACTGTCTGATCAAACCGATGGACAAAATTAGATGGTTTGGGGATAGTATATAAGCCCATTTTCCCTCCATTTTTTGGGGGGGCTCATTTTTTGCACCAAACTCTCTCTCTCTCTCAAATAGATTTCTCTCTCTCCTCTATATTTTCCCGCCTAAACCACCTTCTTCTCCTTCGTGCATTAGACCACCGCTAGTGGTTTAGCCCCCTCACCGATGACCCCCTGGCCGGCACCTACCACCAACGACCTCTCCACTCTCCCCTCTCCCTCATCGCAAGCTTTAATCCGCCCAAGGACCACTAGAGTTTCCTGTTCGGCGGCTCTTCCTAGTTGGACCAAAGATTGGCATGATCGCTAGTCTTGTTTCCAATCGGTCTATCCATTTGGACTAGCCACTATCCAACAGTTTACAACACCAATATGTTCACAGAAGAAACCTTGACCCTCTGGTGGTTGAGGCCTTGAAGATCAGCCATCGAATTGCTTTTGGTGGCTGTTTTCTCTCACTAGCATTAAAGTCGATTCGAATCAGGACCAGTTCTGCTCCCAACCAAATTTGACAACCGCTACCACCTTTTGGAAGCCCAACCACCACCGATCACCCTTAGGAAGATCCTCTCCAATCGATCATTGAAATAGCTCTAATGACCTTGATCTTTTACTGGCACACCAAGGTCAATCCAATCGAACCGGTTTTGCTGTGATCCAAGTTAGCAATCCAATCAATCTGAAGCCGATTCAAGCAGTTCAGATCTAATCCTCAACGATCTGTGGTGATTCGAAGGTGTTTTGGCGATTTGATTCGATCGATTGCAATCAAAATCAACCAAAACGTATAAATGGGAACAATATCGATCTTGAACCTCGTGAAGCGAGGCCAGATTAACCAGTCGAGGCTAAGATTCAATTTTAGGTTAATATACTAGGTTTAGATGTCAGATCGATCGATTTAGATGTTGATTTACTGTGCTTGATTATTCTTGAATGATAGGGATGATTGAACTTGATTAAGGATTGAATCTGCATTTTCGTAGCTACTGGACTAAACTTATGTTTTGGCCAAAATGAGATTTGAAATGACCTCATTTCAACTCAAATCCTCTTAGATTTTTAAAATACACATCACTAGCTTTGAATGAATAGGTCGCATGCCCTGATCGAGCAACATTTGATCCTCGAAAAACACCTCCAAAGATGAGCAATTTTGCAATAGTTTAAGTTAGTTTTCAATTTTGTCCTAGTTCAGATATGTGATTTTTCTATTTTCATACAACTTTATGTGGTGATTTATGGACAACCTTGTCCATGAAAGTTATTCGTTATTGTGTGGAGAACGCCTTATAATTTTTTTGGGATTTTTGGATGTGTTTAACTAAGTCAAAATCACCTAGATCTGAGCATAGTACAATCTGCCCTACACTGATTCGAATTGCATTTTGGTAAAATTGAGTCCATAAATGAGTTTTTTTTTTTTTTTTGTCTCAAATCATTCATGAAAGATGAAACACATTGTATATGTTCAATTGATGCATGATTTGCAAAGTTTTGATGTTGTCTGGTGTGTCAATTGCATGAGTTAATGTGAAAAAGTGTTGCAATAACATGTAGCTTGGATATGCATATCTATTGTTTCATTTTTGTCACTACTTGAGTGATCGCAATTAGGTTTCAAACTCGTAATGAAAAATGTTCATCATCACATGTTCTATATGTGAAATTTTTCATTAGATTTTTTCGTGTCTTTAGATGGCTGAAATCATGCCCATTTTGTAATGCTAGGATTAGAATGAAACTTTACCATATATGCACCTTGACATGCCCACTTGAGTCTTCTAGAGACTGAATTTTACAATTATACCTCTTAACTATTGAACCGCATGTTACAAGATTTGTGTACATGTTTAGGTCATTACATTTGAATGTCATCTCAAATGTTAACTTTGCGTCATAAAAGCACATATTGCATTCAAAAACCCTCAAGCAATTCATTAGGAATCTAGAATCATCTCGGAATGTCATTGATTTGTATGACATCTTTGCATGCCGACTTAGGGTAGATGATTTACCCAAGTTGTTTATCACATCCGATTCTAAGTCTTATGCGATTTTTCATGTCGTTTGTGCATTACTTGATTGACTTTGAGGTTCTTTAATGCATGCTTATCTTCAAATTTTTAGTTAATGACGTGCACATTATTAGAAATCTCGGTCTCAGAGCATTAAATTGACCAAATTTGAACTCGAGCCCTTCTAGAGAGTAGTAAAGCACATTTTCTAACGCCACTAATTTTGTGTCAATCGCTCATTGTTAGGGCCACTTTCCATTTTTTTTTAAATCTAAACTAGAATTTGGACATGAGATCAAATTTGGACCCCTATTCTAACCCTTGTTTGGGAAAACCTTTGATATTTTTGTTTCATTTTTTCTACAAGGATTCCACCCTTGATCCCTGATAAAATTTGTTTGTCATCATGTTGGCTAGGTTGTATGTAAATTTGGTGATTTTTAGATATGTTTTGATAGGACAAATCCTTGTGATATTGGCTGAACGTCCTACTGTTTGTCAATTTTCTGATGTGTTATTGCTTGTTGTCTGATTTTTGTAAAATCATGTATAGCTCATTTAAGAAAACTTTCTTCATAATCTTTTTTTTATCATGTCATGCATATTAGGAAATTTTTCCATTACTAAATTGTCAATGGGCATTACCTAACTTTGCTGATTAGTCATGTTGATCTGAGATTTCGTGACATGAACTTGGATGTGATTGTTTAGGTAGACTACTTAGGTTAATTTGTGCATAAACCTAGGTCGTACCATATTCATGAAAGTAGCTTCAAATACCTTGATATTCATTGCTAAATGAATTTCAACAAGCCTTCTTTCCAAATCATATCTCAAAATGCTTTCGTTCATGTGACG
Source organism: Eucalyptus grandis (assembly GCF_016545825.1). NCBI lineage: Eukaryota > Viridiplantae > Streptophyta > Magnoliopsida > Myrtales > Myrtaceae > Eucalyptus > Eucalyptus grandis. The sequence goes on from NC_052620.1 coordinate 7,509,061, forward strand.
ATTTCGAAATTAAATTTTTAGAAATTCTCTTTCAAAGATTGATTTGGCTTAAGGAAGTGTCGTGGTTTGAGCCATATTCAAAATGCCTACGATACTTATGAATGCACTTTTGCGAGTTCCAAGCTAATTTTGGCATTTGAATATGCTCTATAATCTTGGCATTCTTTAATCCTAAATGTTTTCAAACTTTTCCAAACTTTGATTTGACAATCATAAAGGTCATGGTTTGGATTGTATTCAAAATGCATACGATGCTTGTGAATGCATTTTTGCGAGTTCCAAGCTAGCCTTGGCAATTGAGTGCCTTCCATTGTCGAGACATCACATTGTCTCAAAAGCTTTTATAATGATTTCAAACCTTTTTTTTTTAAATGTCACATGTATTCACCATGCATATAATCTTGTCATTTATTAGAAATAGTATGTATATGTGATTTGCGTGTGCCATTGGTAATGAGTGATCCGCCGACGATTCACTTTATTATTTGATTGCTTGAGAAATAAAGGCCAGAAGACTTGCATGCATGTTTAATTCCCGCAAATGCATGTGATTTCTAGATGAATGATAGGGTCAATGTATGATATTGAGGGAAAATCCTAGTATCACATAGGTTGCTTCATTAAGGGCTTATAAGTGTTATTAGCTATGCAATAATACAATTGGTCGATAATGGCTATAAGTCACAAAATTTTTGGATTGGGTAGGTGTCCTAGAGAGACCTATGCATGAAAGACAAAGGTTGACCCCAAGGCCCAAACATAATTTTTGCATTGAAACTTCTTCAAGCAATTGATCTTGATGTGATGTTATGCTTTTGACTGTTTTGATGTGTATATTTGTCTCTTTACATTATATATACTTAGTTTTAGATTTCCTAAACTAGGTCTAGATTAAGATCCTGAAGATGGAGAGGAAACGAAGATGGTGGGGGTCGATGTCCATTCTGACATTTATTGTGTACTATTCATTCCCCAACATATGTCTCGGGTTTTTTTTTTTTTTTTGTATAAAGCCCGACGAGTTGCGGGTTCTTTCTTCTTCTTATCTTTTTCAATTGTATTTCTCTTTTATTTTCTAGGATTGCATGGTAGATTTATTGCTTTCCTTATTTATTTACTTACTGCTTCGTAGGTTTCAATTCAATTGATTGCTTTCTTTTCATTTTCCTTAGTAATAGAATAGCACGAAAACAACCAACCATGCATGATTGTTTAGTTTAGGACTAATGATTCCGAAAATGTAAGAAGATATGCGTGGACACCTTAGCTAAAGATGACATATTGTTAGGTACCAGAAGAGCACTGATAAAGATATTGGCATAACCCAAATCCCCGAACCTAAATATTTGGTTGCGTAGGAATCGAGGGAATACTCTCGACTCTCAATTAGATTTTCTAGCCGACCCCCAAAACGAGGTTAGTAGCAACTCCCGTTCTATTTTTTAGGTTGTTTTAAAACAACTATGCCATATAAATGAACCCGTCACGAGGGGTACGAGTTTCGATGAAACTCACCGTGGTTTAGCATACTTGTCGTGGAAAGCTCCTAATGGATGAAGTGATGCCATCCTTAGGCAAGCGAGTATTGGAGGGAATGCTACCACGGTAAAAGTACCCTTAAATCTAATATCTACACTCAACTTCTTCTCTCGGGGTGTGTCATCTATGTGGGTATAAATCGCGACACTCTACTGTCACACGGGATACGAGCTTGAGAGAGCTCGTGACTCAAGAAGGGAACTCACAAGAGGCTCAATCCAAAATGCGAGGTTATGACATCTTTTGGAACACGAGCCATAAGTGAACTCTCGTGATCAAGTACTCATAAACCCGACCTTTCCCATTCCTTCTCTCATGAGGGGGTTTGGCGATGAGATCAGGTTGTGACAACAATGTATAAGGAGTTGAGAAGTTATACTCAATACTATTTTCTTCACAATAACCTGCAAAGGCTTGATTTGGGAATTCCCCACCATGATTAATGTGGATTGTTGAAATGTTGTATCCCTTCTCATTCTAGATTTTTCGTGCAAATTTCACAAAGGATTTTTACACTTTATCTTCTTGAGCTAAAAACATTACTCCTATGAATTTGGAGTAGTCATCTATTGGGTTTTGTTTCAAAAAACATGAACATGCACATAGATAAAATGAATCAAAAATGATTCACAGTAGAAGCAAAAAGACCCATGCACATGTCTCCAAAACATTGTTCGTTCATTTTAATAAGAAGACCGTAGAAATGAAAGGGAGGGCTAATCACATTACCCTTGTACCATGACTAAAGCAATTTGATTCTAACGTTCTTCAGATACAGACCACAAACTTCTGATCTCATAGTTTTGGTCCTGACGTTCTTCATATCTGGACCACAAACATATAATCTCCTTATATCATGGCTAAAGTATTCTAATTCTGATGTTCTTCAATTCCAATCCCACAAATGTCGAACTCTAGTTCAAATATACCACCAATCTCGCATCGAAGGGTAAAGAGAAAATTTGAAAGGGTTCACCACTTCAATTGTGCTAGCAATTGCTCTTGTATGTGACTAATTCAATTTATCTCTATCATTTCTCTTGATCATCTCATCATCCTATCTTAATCACTTCATGTTATTAGTCTTAGATCCCATTTATTTAAATTAATTCGTCTCATTAACTCTGAAACTGTTTCAAAGCATTAATTCAATTGTAAAGTTTGAACTCACTTGAGAGTCTAAATCTGGACACCGAAGCCATTTTAAAGCATTGATTTGGGAATTATTTCTGTAACCGTTACAAAGTATTATTCCGGTATTCATTTTGTAACCGTTACAAAGTATTATTTCGGGTATTCATTTTGTAACCGTTACAAGGATTTAATTCAACCATTATGCCTGAAGTCATTTCGGAACATTAATTTGGTCATTTTATTTTGAAATCATTTTTGGACATTAACATGGCCATTGCTTCTAAAATTGTTTCAAATTATTAAATTGGTTATTGATTCTAAAACCGTTTTATATCATTAAAGTACCCATTTATTTTGAAACCGTTTCAAATCATTAATATGGCATTTGATTATAAACCTGTTTAAGATCTTTAATTTGGCCGTTAAGTCTAAAACCATTTAAGTTCTTTAATTTAGCCATTAATTATGAACTCGTTTCAAATCATTATTGTGGCCATACTTCTAAGCTCATTTCATATATGTAATATGGCTGTTAAATGTCAAACTATTTTCGATTTTTTATTATGCCATTGGTTCTAAGGCTGTTTCAGAATTTCGATTTTTAGCCCAACTCAAACGCATTTGCAATATTAACTCTTTTGTTCAGGTGTCATTCTGAATTGGTAATTATTTATGGTATCCTTAGGTTCATCACTGAGTTGGCAGTAATATTTACAATAACACGTTAGCACAATCAAGAGAATTGATTATTCTAATCAATCTCTAGTTCCTACAAATAATGAGTGACATCCGCCAATATGTCATGGCTACCCAAACTGTTTGAATATTTCAAAAACATAATAAACCTGTCAGCTTTGGTAATCATATAATTCAATTCTTTTGTCTTGCTATCGACACATGATTTTTGGTCAACACGCCATAAAAAGGCAAAAACTGATATTAGGGCTTTTAATCGCGACAAAGCCTGTTTCTCCACAAAATATGTTGTTTTTCATTTCTTTCTTTTCCATTGTCATTTTTAATCAATTTTCTATCTATTTTCAACAAAAACTCAAAAATTCAAACAATTGACTTTTTTGTTAATTTTTTTGTCAATCCTTTGACCAAAAGTCAACCTCGGGTCAAAAATTAGCTTTTCGCCCAAAATATGTCAAATGTCCTTAATTTCACTTTTGTCAAGTCAATTTTCAAAAAATTCAAAGTTTTGAAATAAAAATCAACCTTTAGATAAAAGTCAACTAAAGGGTTGACTTTTGATCAAACCTTTGACCAAAAAAAATTGGAAAAATAAAAATTCTCAAAACACTTTTTTTTTTTCTAGTGTCAATTTAACGTGTGTGTCGAAAATTTTACAAAATTTGATTAAAAACCTTGTTTTCTAAATTTTTCGGTTTTAGGTTCTAAATTGACTAAAAATAAAATTACTTTTATTTTAGTCATAATTAAGTGTAATTCCTCTTATGACATTTGATCTAGAGACTATTTGCAATCCACTCATTCATTCAATTTTAGGAATTGCCATGTTGAAAGGCAATTTGCCATTTTAAACCATAATTAGGGTGTCAAAATCGATTCTTCACAAGTCGCGAACGATTTCTAACTTTTTCTTAAGATAAGTCCAAATGCAAAGTCCGTTCTGAGAAATTCACATGAGAACTTCCGAATTTAAGGAATTTTTCTCATTTGAAAGAAAATCTAGCCGTTGGGCTTTAATTGAAGAAATTTAGATTGACTCATTCAAGATTATGGTTCAATTTTATGAATCAAAGCCCAATTTTTACATTAGACGTTGATTCATTTTTTGCCTAAGTCTCGTCACTTCAATTCAAAGTCAATTTGAATGCAATAGGTCATTGCAATATTAATTGATTTCAATTTTAGTTTTTTTTTTTTTGGTCGAAAAACGGGTTTGCATTCATTCATGATACTAAACGATCCTTACAAGTCGACGATGGATAAAGTTCTGAACATAGAATTTCCATAAGGTAAAAAGGAGGATAATTCACCCAATTTGGAGGTAGATTGTTGGACCGGTGGGAGTTTGCAAGCCAATCGGCGGCTCGGTTTGCTTCACGAAGGCATTTCTCTACCGTGATTTCAACGCCCTAACAGATTGAAGGAAATGAAGCTCTTCTTTGCACCTGTCGATGATGTCTTTTGTGTCCCGAGAGGGTTCGGCCAGGCCCATGACAGCTTCCACAGTGTTTGAACTATCACTTTCAACAATCCACCCTCTGCTTTGGCCGAAACTCTGTTCCACATGCGGAACTGCACTTCTTCTCACGAAACTCAACCCCTGTAACAGAGTTAGGGCTTTTGCGTGTTGGGGGGAAAGCGCTCGAATCTGCTCCGCAAAGCCGTCGACCACCATTCCCGACGAGTCGCGCAGTATACCGGCGGCCGATCCTGAGAAAGGGGACCACGAGGCGTCGATATTCAGCTTCAGCTTTTTCTGTTCGGGTGGTTTCCAGCTTGTGGGTATGTTTCGAGTAGTGGGTTTCTGGCCTTTCTTTGAGTGCCATCTGCTGAATTTTACTTGCTGCACTAGTGCCAGGTCTACTATGGCTGTCGGTTTTGGAGTCTTGCCGCGAAAAATCGAGTCATTCCGTGCTTTCCATATGCTCCATAGCACTGCAGCTATTTGTTCTTTTTCAGGTAAGATGTCACTCCTTTCAAAAACTTCCAGTAGCCACTTATCAATTCTTGTGATGTTGCTTGGATCAATGTTGATCTGGAGTCGAGGATCTATCCAGATTTTTTTAGTCCATTTGCAAAGAAGGAAGAGATGTTCAGTTGTCTCCATGTGTTTGGCGCAGAGAGTGCAATAGGGGTTGGGTAGCATTTTCCTTTTATGCAGGTTCTCTCTTGTCGGTAAGGCTTCTTGACATAGGCTCCATAGAAAAGTTCTCAATTTTGGAGGAATACCTAATCCCCATATCCTTGTCCAGAGGGATCTCGGCGGCTTAAAAGAGCAAGTAGCTTGGTTTTGTTATGTTTTTGTGGCCTTTGGATGGTTTGTGTTGTACCCGCTCTTCACAGTGTATGTCCCTGATTTATTACCGATCCACAGTAAACTGTCTTTTTTTGGAATCAAGCTTATGGGTGTTGCAAGTATCTCGTTCGCTACTTGTTCTTCGAAAAAATTCAGAACTAAATTTTCCTTCCATACCCGCAAATCTTCATGGATGAGTTCAGCCACCATCACTGGTTCACTTTGGTTACTAGGGCCTCCGAGAACTCCACATTTCAGCCATTTGTCTTCTCTAATGTTGATAGATTTGCCATCCCCTACAGACCATTTAACCTCTGGTTCTATGGCTTCTCTTCCCATTAAAATACTTTGCCATCCCCAAGATGGTCGCTGCCCTTTTCTTGCCTTCCATAAAGTGCCATTTGGAAAATAAATGCCTTTCAAAACTCTGCTCCACAACGCTGAGGGTGTTTTGGCTAGTCGCCATGCTTGCTTGCCGAGCATTGCTCGGTTGAAGTTTCTCAAATCTTTGAACCCCAAACCTCCCTCGTCTTTTCTGGTTTTCAGTGTTTCCCAATTCTTCCAATGCACTCCCCTCTTGGAATCACTTTTCTGCCACCAAAAAGAGGCAATTCTCTTTTCTATAGCTTTGCAAATGGATATGGGCAATTTAAAAACAGACATTGCATAGTGCGGGAGAGCTTGCACAACGCTTTTTATTAGAATCTCCTTTCCTGCTTTTGAGAGTAATTTTTCTTTCCATCCTTCTAACTTGGAGTTTACTCTTGCTAAGATCCAAGCGAACATCTCCTTCTTTGATTGACCCCACTCTATTGGTATGCCAAGATATTTCCCTGTTTTATCTATAATTGGGACCCTGAGTTGCTGTGCTAGGTTTCTTTTCAGAGAAGATGGACAATTGCTACTGAAACATACCCCTGATTTGTTTAAATTAACTGCTTGACCCGATGCAAAACAGTACTGATTCAGAATATTGGCCAGATTTTGGCATTCCACAATAGTCCCGTTCAAGAAAAAGATGGCATCATTAGCAAAGAGTAAATGAGATAGTGTAGGGCAGAACCTGTTTAGCTTTATGCCCTTGATGCTTCCATCTTCTAGGGCTTTGTTCATCATCCCAGTCAAAACATTTGCCACTATGATGAATAAATATGGGGAGAGAGGGTCGCCTTGTCGTAGACCTCTTGAAGGGGTGAAAAATGGAGTAGGCTCCCCATTTATCTTCACACTTAGAGACACCGTTGACACGCATTTCATAATAAGGGATACCCACCGCTCACAAAAGCCCATTTTCAGCATACAATCCCTCAAAAAGTCCCATTCGATTCTGTCATAGGCCTTCTGCATATCTAGTTTCAATATCGCCTGGAACTTTTTCTTCCTTCTAGCTATTCTCAATTGATGCAAGACTTCCTGAACTATTAAAATATTGTCTTGAATTTGCCTCCCTTGAACAAAGGCGCTCTGTTCAGGTTCTATGATCTCTGGAAGCCAAACCTTTAGTCTGTTTGCCATAACTTTTGAGATTACTTTGTAACTGACATTACAGAGACTAATAGGTCTGAATTGGCCTATATTTTCTGGGTTTTTCACTTTTGGTATCAAGGATATATGCGTTCTGTTTAGGAGAGGATCAAAGGAACCTATTTCAAAGAAGTCGTGCACTAACTGGAGCAGATCCTGCTGAACATTTTCCCAAGATTGTTGATAAAAAAGCCCATTCAGCCCATCAGGCCCCGGAGCCTTTAAGGAACCCATATGAAATATCGTCTGTTCCACCTCTTCCAATGTGATTGTTGCCATCAGTTTTTCATTCATTTCATCCCTCACTGATCTTGATACCTGGTTAAGTATTGGCTGATAGTTCCTAGGGCCCACCGAATTGTACAAGTTTTGGTAGAAGGTCCCTATGTGTTGTTTGAGTGCCGCCGGATCCCTGCACCAACTTTGATCTTCCATTTGCAGCATTATGATTCTGTTTTTTTGTCTTCTTTGTACCGTGGTAGCATGGAAGAACTTCGTATTTTTATCTCCCCATAGCAACCAGTTGATACGTGCTCTCATTCCCCAATATTTTTCCTCTTGTTGCCAAAGTTTTTCTATCTCATCAATAACATGCTGTGCTTCATGCTTGCTGGGATTTACAGAGTTCTTGTTTGTTATCTCTGTTAGTTCCCTGTTCAGCTCCTTGATTCGACGTGGCGCGTTGGCAAATTTTTCCTTACTCCACTTGGCAAGCTCCTTTGAAATATTGTGTACCTTCTTTGAGAAGCTTGTTCGGCTTAGTGGCGTTTTGTTCCATGTTCTCTTTATAATCGCTTCATAGTCTGGATCTTCTAGCCAGTAGGCTTCAAATCTGAAATCTCTCTTTTTTCTCTTATTTTCAGGATGCAACACCAAGAGGAGAGGGCTATGGTCTGAGCCGATTGCTGGTAGCGCCTGTACTTCAGCAGCAGGGAAGGTAATTCTCCATTCCATTGTACATAAGGCTCTATCTAAACGTTTTTTGACATGGGCCTCTCCCTCTCTATTATTGGACCAAGTGTAGGCACACCCTTTGCTGTCCATATCCATTAGGGAACACTCATTTAATAGATCTCGAAACGCTGCAATTCTATGGTTATCCGCCTCTCTTTTCCCCACTTTCTCCCAAACGTATAATATTTCATTAAAGTCTCCCATACATATCCACGGGAGAAAGTTTGAAGACTAAATCTCCTTTAACTTTTGCCATAGTTGTAGTCTCTCCCCAAAGTGCGTCGAAGCATGAAGGAAGGTTATTCTCATTTGATAGCCACTAACTGGATCTGTGCAATCCACATCTATATATTCTTTGGAGCTGTCATTTACCTTTAATGCCACTTCTTCACTCCATAATACCGCTAAGCCTCCAGCAATTCCCTCCGGATCTTTTAAGAACATATGTTGGAAATTCAATCTCCTTTTTATTCCCTCCACCATCGTTGCTTTGTTCTTTGTTTCCATTAAAAAGACCAGGTTGGGCCTTTCAAGAGCCACAAGGGCTCTTAGCTCTTGGAATGTCAGGGGATTGCCCAGCCCCTGACAATTCCAGCTTATGATTTTCATGTCGTCGTCGGTGGCTTATTAGGGCTAGCCACCACAGCCCATTCATTGCCATCTTTAATCAACTGGATTGGGGTCTCCAATAGTTCCGTATCATCAAGCATAAAAGGCCTTTGTTCTGCTATACATTTCTGTTTTTTTGCCTTATGCACTTTCATACTTTTTTTGCTACTTTTCCCCACCCTGGATAGAATCGGCTTGTTTGCTTCGAAACATACAATCTGTTTGCCATGATCTGTGGTTTTCAGTGTTGCGTCTGCTGATTTTTCTGGTGGTTCCCCCTCTTCATAGTTTTCTGCTCTCTTCTTGTTGCAATTTGGAGCTGCTGTGTTTTCAGTTGTATCTCCATCCACTTGGTTCAGTTCATAAGTCATGGGTGGGGCTTCAAGTACCGTTTCTTCCACAGTGAACTCATCTTCTAATTTTCCATAGAAAGCGTTCCAGTAGGGGCTATGTTCTTGCACTTCCGTCTTAAGCCATGGACCATATTTTCCCGCTTTGTTTTCAGCCCAAGCAGTTTGTTCATAAGGGAATTCTTCACAGTTTGTTGCATAGTGGCCAATTTTTCCACATGAATAGCAATAGTGGGGCAGTCTTTCATATTTGAATTCCACCCAGAGCTTTTTGTTTCCAATATCCAGGATGGCTCCTGATTTTAGAGGAGCTGATAGGTCCACTTCCACACGTACTCTGCCACTTTTCTGTAGTCCACTGCCCTTTGGGTCCACTTGAATCTCCAGAACTTTGCCCACCTTTTTTGCTAGATCGTTAAAGACATCTTTTAATAGCCATCCAGGGGGAATCCCTCCAATGCGCACCCAAAAAGCACAACAAGTATAGTCATAACAGTGCTCTGGGATGTCAGGTACGCATTGTTTGAGAACTAATAGGTTGTTGTTGAAGGACCATGGCCCTAACTTCAATACTCTCTCTTTTTCCTCCTCCGACTGAAAAAGGAAAGAGAACAAACCTAGTTCCTTTTGTGTGCATATCACAGAGTTTGCTTTCCATGCTGTCTTCATAGTTTGACATAACGCTGGGAAGTTGACATTAGGTTTGGAGTAGAGTTTTCCGAAGAGGGTTCTATTACATTCTGCTCTTTTTTCAGGGGGAATATCTTTAATCACTTCCACTATATCATTCTCCGACCACAAATGTCCCAGGCTTTTGCATAAAGCTACTAGACGCAATTCATTCTCATTTGCCCCTTCCATTTTCTAGGTCTTCAGGTGCTGATTTTGACTGGGTTAATTTGCTATAGGAAATTGTGATGGATTGAAGGGAGCTCTATGGTTGGAAATTGCAGGATTGACAACGAGTTGTGGTATTTCACCCTCAATTCCACCTATTATCTCAGCAAGGGAAAAACAGGGGTTCAGTGCAAAACTTCGTGAACAACAGAGCCCCAAGGCCGATCAAAACAGTGGTAATCTCCATTCTCAGCAAGGAAAAAACGACAATACAGTTCAACACTCCGTCAGAAGCAAGACCCCCAAGCCGAACAACACGGGATGATCTCCATCTGCATATTCCAGCCGACACCCATCCGACTACAGAGGAACTTGTCAAACCGGAAAACCTCCATGAAAAAATGGCAACATACCGTCGCTCCGAAAGGCCGAACTTCAATCTACGAGGCTTCGACCACGCCCATTCCACTACCGAAGATTCAACCAGATCGGAAGACTACCAGAGGAAGGAATAGCAACACCCCACCTTGAACTCAGCCAAAATTGCTGGTCACCCAAACTTTATTGAAAACCCCGCTAATGGGTGGCGGTCCTGTTCCATTGCTCCGCTCTTCACGATTCTGCGACTAAAAGACGGCATTGAGGGTTCCTGGGAAATGCTTAATGGATCAGTGATTCTTTTGCAAGAAACGTGCTCTTTAGTAAAAGGGGAAACTCCATGAGAGTTAGGGTTTCTACCACCATGGGTAGGGAAAAACTCTCGACGTCGAGAGAGCTGGAGGAATTGATATCAATTTTAGTTCATTTGTAATTTTGATCAAAGAATTGCAAAATTGCTCATTTTAGCCATTAATGCTCAATTGTGTGTACCTATGGTTTTGGTCCGTTGATTTTTACAATGTCAATAAGAAACCTATAGATTGTATCTACAGAATTTAATTAGCTTAATTTCGTCAAAATTAGACAATTCCTCCTCAAATCACACGACTTTTCTCTTCAATCTGGTCCATAAAGGACTACAAGGATTAGAACCCACAAGGATTTCACGGATTAGAATCGGCAAGGACTAGCCAAAACTAATCAAGAACCAATCAAACCAACCAAGTAGGCCGATTTAGACCCTGTCAACCAGTTTTGAACCTTTGGCGATTGGTTTCGAGATCCTCACTATGTCAATTTTATCCCCCTGCCTTGCATTTTCATAATTTTACAAATAACCCCTAAATTTTGAAAAATTGCAATTTAGCCCCTAAATAGGCGCTTAAGCACAATTCTTGTTTTACATCCCAATTTTTGCAAATTGAACCCATTCAATCGGTCATTCAAGGATGATTAAACTTTTACAATTTTAATTTGGCCCTTAGATCAATTTTTTTACAGTCAAATTAAACCAATGGCCAAGATCAGCTGATTTGGAACTAGTATAAAAGTATTTTCCCTCCATTTTTTGAAAGATGGCTCATTTTCTATAGAATACTCCTTCTATAAGATCAAATTCTCTCTCATCTCTCTCTTCCCACCTCTCTCCTCATTTTTCTCTCTATAATCGAATAGGCTTACTACCGATTTAGGCTCGTTGACTACCACCCAACCCTCGTAGCCATCCTCTCTATCTCCTTGAGTCTCTCGTAACTTGAGACCAGTCGGATGGTGATCAGAACTAATCTGATCACCCAAGCCCCCTCTTTATGCTCCAAACTAGTTTGATTGGGATCAGTTTCTTCGACCACCTAATTCGGCCATTAGCAGCTACTCAGCAGCCACCCTAGTTGGTTTGATCCATCCCTAGGCCCATCCCGACCCATTCATGGTTGGGGTTTCATAGATCGGTCATAGGAATAGCTTCGGTAACCTCTTTCCTCTCCAACACTCGAAGGCCGGTCCATCCTTGGACTTGTTTTACTCAATCATCAAACCAGTGGTCTAATCCTCCCCGTGGTGGTTCGTGGGTGATCCAATCTACTCCTTGAAGATCCAATCATGCTCCAATGATGATTATTTCGTCCGATCACATATCAAAACCAAAGAAAATGCAAAAAGGTAAACACCTCAAACTCAAATCCAATGAGGTGAGATCGGTATATCCGATTGAGGCTAGGGTTCAAGATTAGATCAATATAAAATACTTAGATCTGATGTTGATGAGCTTGATTGATGATTTGCTTAAGTTGAAGTTCATTAAGATTGAACTTGATGTTGATTGGATGAGATTTATGCTAATCCGTAATTTTCGTGCATCCGTGGCATGGTTACTATTTGGCCTGAAATAAGGACTTAAATGAGGTTATTTGATCTTGAGCCCTTCTAAACTTAGAAAGTATGCTTCGAGACCAAGTCACACGTCTCGAACAGGGGACGTTTGACCCTCAGAAAACACGTCGAAATTTGCTCGATTCTATAGTAGTTAGATAGGTTTTTAGTTATGTTCTTATTCTGATTCTTATTTTTCTATTTTCATGCTGATTTTCTTTTATTGAGTTTTCCTAAAGTTGTCTAGTTAGATAGATATTTGTTCCAAATCATTTCTAGTATGTCCTGCATTTTTTTCTAGATTTTTTAGAGATGTTTTGGTCGGTCAAAATTGCTTGAAATTGAACATATGTCAATCGACCATGCACCAATTTGAACTGCATTTTTGTGAAATTGAGCATGTAGATGAATCCATTTAACCTTAGGATCTTCATGAAAATTGAAATACACTTGTACATTCCAACAATATATGATTCACATGATTTTATTGTTGTTTGGTATGTCAATTGCATGTTCAAATACATGTAGATTTTGTTGCAATTAGAATGTTTGGTAACATGCATCTGTTTTACCATTTTCATCAAGACTAGGTTTCTATACCTTAATGAGAAATGTTTGTTATTGTGTGTTCTATATGTCAAATTTTTTGTTAGATTTTTGCTATCCTTAGGTTACTAAAATGGAACATGTTCTATGATGTTGATATTAGATTAGTTACTAAAATCGAACATGTGTGCATTTTATTATGCTTGTTTGGGTCTCTTAAAGACCAAATCTCGCATTGATGCCTTCTTGACATTTAAAGTGTTCATTTGGTATGTGAATATTATGCATTAATTAGGCTTGTTGCACTTTGAAATCATTAAGCATGTGATTCTAGTTTTAAGTCATTTTATGATGTCATTGACTCGTATAATTCTTTTGCATTCTGACTTAGGATTAGATGTTTACCCGAATCATTTGTCGCATCCAAGTCTTCATCATATGTGAATTTCATGCCACTTATGTATTGTTTAAGTGGCTTTTGAACTCACAAATGCATAACCATGTTCTGTCTTTTTTAGGGCTAACATGTATGCTTTCACAAATCTCAATTTTTGACTCTTAATTTGTCCTCGATTGAACTTGGACCCTTCTAGGAAGTCCTAAGGTTCACTTAAACCTTTCAAATGCCACGATTTTGCAAGATTTGAACCTCGTTAGGCCCACTTTCCATTTTTTTTCCAAGATAGCTTGGACTTGATTAAATTCGTAACCCTGTTAAGTCAACCTTTTTTGATTCTTATGTGATTTTTTCAATAAGGATTCTTGAGTCAATCCCTAACAGATTTTCTTTCGTCCTTTTATCTTCATTGTTGTGAAATTTCATGATTTTTAGAGTTTGTTCGATGGGTCAAATCTTAGTTGTAATAGCTTAATGTCTATTTGTCAATTTCCTGATGCGATAATGTGCATTATTAGATTTTTGTAAATTCATGCTTAGCTTTTCTCAGAGAACTTTCTTCATGAAGTTTGTTCCTTATGATGATATGCACGTTGTGTAATTTTCTTAGGGATAAATCATGAATGGATTATTTTTCAATTTTGCTTAGTTGACTTGCCTTGTCTGAAATGTTCTGTTGTAGATCCTTGTAATGATTGCCTACCTAAATTTGTTAGGACAGTTTATATATGAAATTAAGACTCATAGTCTTCATGAAATTTGTTCCAAATTCTTTGATCTTCATTGTCAAAAAATTTCAATAAATGAAGTGGCCTTTTGGTTGCTTTTTCTCCAAAGTTGATTTGAAATGTTGATTTTGTACATCAAAATGGCTTCGGTTCATGTGATTTGAAATTGAGATTGTCGTGGTTTGGACCATATTTAAAATGTCTGCGACGTTTGTGGGTGCAATTATGTGAGCCCCAGACTAGCTTTGGCAATTAAATGCGTTCTATAGCCAAGATGTTCCATTATCTAAGTGTTCTAAAATCTTTCAAATGTTTTGATTTGGCACTGTGGTTGTCGAGGTTTGGCCCACATTTAAAATGCCCACAATGTCTGTGAGTGCAATTTATACAAGCCCCGAACTAGCCTTGATAATTAAATGTGCTCCTTAGCCAAGACGTCTTATTCTCTGAAAAACCTCATTTTTTATTATCGATAGTTCAAGCTCGAGGTTCAGGGCATGACATCCCCACCCGAACCAAGATTTTCGACAAAAATTCAAAGTAAAGTTATTTTGGACCGGGAAAATCCGGGGGCCATTTTTGGTTGTGTTTTTGGGATTCAAGTTGGTTCAATTGATGAGGAAAAATCATAAGAGGGACAATGGAACCTTGGCTGAATTTTAGGGACATCAATTGAATTTATTTGAAGATGTATTGAATGAAATTGAAGGGATTTAAAGGACAAATGTACAAAATTCGTAGGCCATGGTGGGATGCAACATTTGGGACACTTGAGAGGCTTGCTAAGAAAGATTTGGGAGAGAGAAAGTGGCTGTGAATGGCTGAGAAGTGGTGGGGGCAGCCACTCAAGTGTTTGGACATGTGTTGAAGCCTTTGGAGGCCAGTTAGGGTCTCCCCTTCAGCAGCCACCTTCTTCTTCCTCTTGAGCCTTGCTTTCTCCATTGTTGTATTTGTTGGAGAGCTCAAGACCAGTAGAAGAACTAGAGGAAGCCATGCCACCATCGCCGTCCAAACCGCCGACCTCTTCCTCCCCTGTTTTCTCCTTCTTCCTCAACTGACCTTTTTTCGAAAACTTGAGTTGTTCGTTACCTTCTCGTTAGAATCAGCTTTCGTGCCTTCCACCATCGCGCTCAGAAGTCCCAAACCGTTCAGGAGGACCCGACTGCTTGTCGAACGAAGCCACCGACCGATCCATCCACCGGCCTGAAGTCGCCGCTCGCCAGTCTGTCGGTCTGCCTGGCAACCTGCACTACTCCGCCTGTTTCGACCGTTTCAGCCATTTTTCTCCCATTCTGACCCAGCCTCCACCCATCCCAACCACCAGCAAGTCCCCCTTGACCCCCGGGTACCGCCGATCGCCGGCTAACCCCTCGTCGAAGCTCCAGCCAAGCCCGTTAAGCTCTGTTTCTCCTCCGGCGACCAGTGTTTTAGAGTTGTAGAGGGAGGCAAAGGGCTTTGTTGCTTGTTCTAAGCTTGGGACTGCCTTGGATCGTTGTGGCTGTGGTTCCCAAGCATAGCCACCGTCGTCGCCGCCACGTCCATGTCTCTGGCCCGCTTAACCAGTGAGTTTAGCTCATAATCCTTCGATTAGTGCTTAAAATTGCTTAGGGTTGGTTTAGTTAGATTTAATTCTAGTTTAGGAGATTTAATTAAGTTGCATTAGCCCTAAGATATGTGGTTAGATGGATGGATTAAATTATTTTAGCTTAATCTTATTTTATTTGCTTAATGATGCTTATGTGTTTAATTAAGCATGTTTAGCTTTCATTGATTGATTGTTTACTTTAATTAATGTTTAGATTAATTTATGAATTTAAATTATTACTTATTTAATTCTGAAAATTCACTGTTCACGCGACACTATTCACAAATTACTGTTCATGTGCACTGTTCATCCAGAAGTGAAAAATGGTCTAATTTTATGTTTTAATCCTATGAAGTGAATGGATGTGTAAATGCATGGGCATCCACATGAATCGAGTGATTTTCATAAAAAGGGAAATATGTTTATCCGATGGACATTGGAGATGGACCGCATTTATGAGAAAAGGATGTGAGGGGGGGCATGTTTGTGTGATCATTAAGTTGAATCTGTCACCCATTGTGTGTTGGGTATTTGTGCCTGAGTGGCGGTATTTGTGCCTGTGTGGCGGTATTTGTGCCTGAGTGGCGATAATCAATCGGAACGCATGATAAGTCGTGCTTGTGTGGCCGTATTTCTGTGTATCAGGTAGATCGTGCCTCTGTGACCAAAATTAATTGGAATGCATGAGTTGAGCACATCATTTATGGCGCGCACGCATGAATCGATAACTTGCAAGGTGTGGCAATGGCTAGGTGAGATCGCTTGTGACATGACTTGTATGTGATTGATGAATTGCATCACCTAATGGTCATGTGCATTGCGTGTATCGTGCTAGCTTGCAACGTGCAGGGTATGGCATATCACGTAAGATTGCATGCAAATCGATGTGTTGGTTGTTAGTCGTTGCTTTGTTTTATGGGGTGGTTCTAAAGAGATACCCTGAGTCGAGTTGGTGCACTAATCGGGGTTTAAGGCGTGAACTCGCTGAGATTTATACCTCACCACGTCATGGGCTCAACATTTTCAAGTCCTTATATGGTAGCTGTGGAGGACCCAAAGCTCCGAAGTCTATGGAGGTGGAGACCAAAGGATCGACAAACGTGTCTAACTAGTTGGTCATAGAACAATTCCCTTTTTGTTGAGCTGGTCTTTTGTAGACAGCCTAGTATTGTATATAAACATGTGTGTTTATAAAAGTCTTGTTTTGGTTGTGAATTGCTTCTCGTTTTCCTATCCAAATGCTATGTAGTGTTAGGGGATTTGTTTCGCTTCCACATGCGCAATAAAATGAATGGATCGATGATAAGTCCTAGGACGTCTCCTTCTATAGACCAAGGAAGGGGATGTGCACACGCTCGAGGTTCGGGGCGTGACATCCCCGCCTGAAGTGGTATCAGAGTAGGTCAATGTTTGGAGTGATAAGGTGCGATGGGTTTTGAGATAGTTAGTAGGAAAGGCTTTTTCCTTATGCAAATGCCTATGATTGGCTAGCTAATTGGTAGTATGTTTTGTGAGGGTCACTTAGTTTTCTTAATTCTGTGTGAAATTAGAAAGCAGGTTTTGTGGAGATCCTGTAGAATAAGTGATCCGGATCAGAGGACCATGGGTCCAGTGACTCGGGGTAGTACGCCGACCATGGTTGATATAAAAGGTGGCCGTGGTAGAGCACAGGCTGAGGCCAACGCTAGTGGAGTAGCACCACCTCCTGTTGGTGTTAGGGTAGCAGTCCCTAGTGATCCTAGAATCAAAGGGATCATGTAGGCACTTGAGGCAAGGCAATGAGAGACCTGATAGGACAACAGGCGCAGGATCAAGCCGCCGCCACTACCGTTGCCACTACTACCGCCATTGCCGCCGCTGCTGAGGCCGTTGCCGCACTTGCCGATGTTCCACCTGGGAACATGGTCATGGGAGGCCTATTCATAAGCTCATTGAGCAATTCTTGAAGTTGAACCCGCCGAGGTTCACTGGCACAGGAGATCCCGAGGCTGCATCACTCTGGATCCAAGACCTGGGGAAGGCCTTTGCACTTCTAATGTGCACTGAGGAGGAGAAAGTTGTCCTGACTGTATACCAGCTACAAGGTAACGCAAATACGTGGTGGAGAGCCACTAAAGGCACAATTTTCGCAATAGGCGTAGTTCCGGTGTGGAACGCCTTCCTTAGAGACTTTAATGGCAAATACTATTCTGGTAACGCCCGAGAGCAGAAGATGGGGGAATTTCAGCACCTCCATCAAGGAATGCTGATTGTGGATCAGTATGAAGCCAAGTTTGCGAAGCTGTCTCAGTACGCTCCAAGATTGGTGGAAGACCCTGAAGACAAAGCTCGAAGGTTCAAGAACGACCTCCAACCAGAACTGAGGATTCCACTAGTGCCATTAGACCTAAAGGATTACAACGAGGTTTATGGTCGAGCCCAACTAATAGAGAGAGACTTGAGTGAACAAACTGCTGCATCTGGTTCAAGGTTCAATTCGAACAGAGATGAAGATCGGTTTGGGAAGAAACCGATGACTAGAGGAAGGTCTTCTCTTCCGCTCGACAGGAAAGGTAGGATAGGCAAGTCAATGCCGAATCATAATGGAGTGTGCCGTTTTTATGGGAGACGACATGGATCGGCCCCATGTTTTCCTAGGACTTTACGGGTGTCGCCAACACAGCCACCTGGTCAAAGATTGTTCGCATAGACCGATAGGACCACAGCAGCTACTACCACTGCCACCGATGGAACAGAACAAAGGAAACACTTTGCAAAATGCATCGTAGATAGGGCATCACTAGGATGGCGAAGGGGACGGGAATGAATCAAGCCATGCACCGATCAAGGGAAGAATGTTTTTGGGAAAATTTTATCAGAGTGGCACATTGGAATTTTTGGTTAAGCTTGTAGAATTTCAGTTTGTTAAAATGAAGTTGTTAAAATGAGAAACACTGGCTAGAGTTGTGCTTGAATATTTTGCTTACGTATAACTTTGATATCCTATATATAAAATAAAATAAAATAAAATAAAGTTTGGCTTAAGGAGCATCTTGTTGTAATGAATCGTGTGATCAATGAGTATTTGGATTAGTTGGTGAATGTTTTCTTTGACGACATCCTAGTGTACTCAAAAAGTCTTGAAAAGACAAAAGACAGTTGAGGACAGTACTTTAGACTCTACGAGATCATGGATTGTACGCTAAGTTCAGTAAGTGCGAGTTTTGGTTGGCTCGTGTAGCGTTCCTAGGCCACGTGATTTCAAGTGAAGGAATTTCCGTGAACCCAACCAAGATTGAAACAGTTATCAACTGGCCAAGACCGACAACGGTGATAGAGATCATAAGTTTCTTGGGTTTAGCAGGTTACTATAGAAGGTTTGTAGAAGGGTTTTCAGCTTTAGCGTCACCATTGACTTGACTACTGAAGAAGGAAGAGAAGTTTGTATGGACAGACGAGTGCGAACGTAATTTCCAAAAGCTTAAGCAAAAGCTGACTACCGCACATGTGCTGACCACACCATCTAGTCCTGAAGGATACGAGATCTACAGTAATGCGTCATTTAGAGGATTGGATTGCGTGTTAATGCAACATGGTAGGGTTGTTGCATATGCGTCCCGTCAGTTGAAACCTCATGAATCGAATTACCCAACGCATGACTTGGAACTCGCAGCGATTATTTTCGCTCTGAAGATTTGGAGACATTATTTGTGTTGAAAAAGATTCCAAATCTTTACAGACCATCAAAGTATCAAGTATTTATTCTCTCATAAGGAGTTGACTATGAGACAACGTCGCTAGATGGAACTCTTGAAGGACTATAATTGTGATATTTTGTATCGCCCAGAAAAGGCAAATAGGGTCGCAGATGCGCTGAGTCGGAAGTCTTCAGTTGCGCATATGATGGTTAAGGAATGGACTTTACTTGAGAAAGCTCGAGATTCGGTTTTCAAATTTGAGGTGGGCCACCTTTTAAATCTTATGGCCACCCTTAGAATTGAGCCCAGTACATATCGAATCAAGACGCCGCCGATGCACCCGTGAGATTCGAAAGATCCTGCAAGAGGATAACGAAAAGAGAAAGGCTGACTTTTAGATTTTTTAGGATGGAACACTGAGGTTTCGAGGATGATTATGTGTACCTGACTTTCAGATTTTTTAGGAAGAGATCTTATCAGAAACTCATCGTAGCAGTTATAGCATTCATCCTGGCAGTATGAAGATGTATCAAAATCTGTGTCAACACTATTGGTGGTCTGGTATGAAGGTGGACATCGCCAAGCATGTCGCCAAGTGTCTGACGTGCCAACAAGTGAAGGCACGACATTGTAAGCCGGGAGGACTTCTGTAACCTCTCGAGATTCCTGAGTGGAAATAAGAACACGTCATAATGGACTTTGTGATAGGCTTACCAAGGAGTCAGAGGGGTAATAATTCCATCTAGGTAGTGATCGACAGACTGATGAAGTCGGCTCACTTCATCACCGTATGAAAAGATCTTGGTTTGGACAAGCATGCAGAGTTGTACGTGCATCAGATAGTTCGTCTGCATGGAGTGCCGATGACGATCACCTTTGATAAAGACTCGAGATTTACAGCTACCTTTTGGAAAAGTTGGCAAATTGCCTACGGAACGAAGCTGCAATTTAGTACGGCTTACCATCCGCAAACGGATGGCCAGTCTAAAAGGACAATTCAGACTCTCAAGGACATGTTGAGAGCGTCTGTGTTGGATTTCAAAGTTAGGAGGAACAACTCCATCTCGTTGAGTTTGTCTACAATAACAGCTACCAGCAAAGTATTCAGATGGCCCCTGTTAAGTTACTTTAATTGAGTTTCCTTTATTATCAGAGTTTTATTTCCTTTTTTACTTACATAAGGGTATTATTGTCATATACAATTTATATTCAATATAAATGCAATGGGTGTAGGGTTTCTGTTACTACATAAATCTACAGCCCCTCTTTGTTTCTTTCTTTTACATTCCCTTCTTCTCCTCTTCTCTATTCCTTCTCTCTTCTTCTTTCTCTCTTACTATTTGCTGCGGGTTCTCTAATCAGCTTTGTGACATGGTATCGAGCATCTAACTACCTAATTACTTGATCCTATTGCTAGTTTGAGAGTCCCCTAGTAACCCTACTCTAGTGCGTAGCCACCTAAAGCTGCAATTTTTATATGTTTTCTCTTCAAGTCTTGATACATATGAGATCAGAAGATATCATATTCATTAGGTTTGGTTTTATGAACATGGATTACAACACTTACTGATCAGCGGATTCAAGAATCAAATTACTCTATTAATTATGGTTGACTAGTCTTGCTGGTTTTCTGTCGAACATATAATTATTTGAATCGAGATTTTAGGTTAGATATTTTCTTCTATACAACAGTCTCTGTTTATGAGTTTTCAGAACCCCTTTGGTTAATTGATGGAGTCAATTACATCTAATTATACATTAGTGTTGCTGCTTTGTTTCTTGCACTAAAGTTTCAGCCTTCTTGATTAGTGGTAGATATATTTATATTGAGATTATCATCATGAGTGATATTAAGGCTCCTACAGATAGTGTCAATGTTCAAATTACCACTATTAAATTAAATGGATCTTCCAATTACTTGTTATGGGCCCAAGCTGTGAAGGTCTATATTAATGCCAAAGGGAAACTTCATTATCTTACCACAAATCCTCCTGTTGAAAATTCTAGAGACTATAGTGATTGGATGAGAGAGAATGATACACTTTTGGTGTGGTTATGGAATAGCATGGAACCATCCATCGCTGCTAATGTCATGTTCCACACAACTACTAAGGGAGTATGGGATGATCTTATAGAGACTCACAAGACAAAAATATGTCTAGAGTATTATAGTGCTTTGAAAGGTATGTGGGAAGAACTCAATCTTTATCAGCCCATTACTACTAATCTTGAGAGACTAAAGACACAACGAGCTTAATTTCAATTGGCCAAGTTTTTATCTGACTTGAATGCTGACTTACAGCCTGTGAAAAGTTAGCTTCTTACTGGAGAGAGAGTTCCTTCTATGAATGAAGCATTTTGTCGAATTCATCGCATCGTCCCTCTGTCTTCTACGTCATCTAAGGACAATTCAACATTTGTGGCTGGTAGTGGTGGTCATGGCCGTGTTGGATTTTCCAATAGAGGTCGTGGTTTCGGGGGAGGTTGTAGTCGTGGTGGTGGATGTAGTGGACAAAGTTCTAATTGAGATAGCCGTCAGTGTATACACTACGGCAAATCCGATCATATTGTTGACACTTGTTGGGCCAAGCATGGCAAGCCTGAGTGGGCTCAACAATTAGTTACTGCAAATACTGCTGTGTGTGAAGGGAGTGCTCGAAATGTGTCTTACAGCGACATGAACCCATCTATCTCACCTGGGGGTAGTTCTTCTGAGTCTACGGCTCGAGATGATATGGTTGCACAACTCATCAAGCGTGTCCAACAACTAGAGGCTTCCAATTTCTCATCCACTGCCACTCTTTGCGATTGATGCTTCAACACTCGAAGAAAACAGGATCAGTTGATATTCATCCCACCAATCAGCAAAAGTGTTGATGACTCCAAGAATGAGGCTGTTGATCTCATTGTGACAAACGATAGCTGCTTCTCACCAATGACTAGCGCTAGGTGAAAAAGGAAATTCCATTGAATAGACAGCTGGCATAAAAAATTCTTGGGTGAGCCTAATCAAAGGGACAAAACTAAAGTGTCCTATCAATACTGGCCTCCTTCTAGCTAAGAAAGTATCCCATCTTGAGATGTCATCCTTAGATACCATTCATAAAAGGCAACGTCAGAAGAAAGAAATCCTCTAAATCGTTGAGATTCAGCAGTCCAAAAATCCCAGATGGAAGATTTTTGGAAAGGGAGTTTCTTTGCACTGAGACAAGAAAAGGAAGATCCAGGATCATTGAAAATCTAAAAATGTTGCCTAAAACAGGGGCCAAGAAGAACATCATCAGGATATTCCCTAGAATAATTCTGGAAATCAAAATAACAATCGTCACAATGCTCGTTGTCCAGCAATTTGTCAAATTTAACGATATAATCTGCAGAGGAATATCTGGGATTAGGAGCCATGGAAACGGCAAAGTCAAAGACAACAAGAACCTTGACGCCAAGGGTTTAGACCAGAAGAGGATTAGAGTTTAAGGCTGAAGACAAATAGGGAAGTAAGATAATAACCAAATCTTTGCCGAATATATTCTTTATGAAAACGGGCCAACGATCCATAAAGATATGATCAATAATGATGACGGTTCGTGGATCGTGTCGATTGAGGTGACGTGTTATGAATCTATGAGGTAGCTGATTGCGGACAAAGTATGAAGCGTCGAAAGTACAATATGCACCCTAATACTCCCCGTGGAACAGAGACCTATACATTTCGGATTTTTTTAAAGGAAATTAAAATTACTTTTAATTCTTTTAAAATGGGGCATATGTCTACACCAAAAATTAACCAAGACGTGCACGTTGACAAGGATAGGCACATGACCATAGAGCAGGTTATCACTAAACACGTAAGCCATTATCGACGACCATAAGAATCATTATCAATATTGATCGACATCAATGATCATTAACCAATTGTCGATATACCACGTATAGTTATTGATAGTTGATAAAGATATCGATTAAAAAGCGCCACAAATTATCGATTGAGGCTTCAAGAGGTTGAATACCGAGAGCGTAAGGAAGCAATTACAAATTTTCAAAATTTGAAATCTTTGATGTATGAAGCATCAGAGTCCAAGAAGCCTTGGAGTAACAAAAACACGAATTTAAGGGAGTAACCGCTTGAAGATAAAATCATGACACCGTGAGAATATGTGCACAAGATTCTCGGAGATAAAGAAATAGGGATCTCAAAGACAGTTATAGCATAAGTGTCACGACCCCAACTCCATTGCTAAGGCCACGAGCAGCAAAAGTTATTTTTGCGACATCCTAGGCACGTCACCGTCCCATTTCTTTTTATCTTTTTATTAAGCACATACGGAAGCATTACAAACAATACCTAGACAACAACCAGCAGCCAGGAAAACAATCAATTTACAAACATACAATTACATCAGTTATATTTACAAGCCCTTTTTATCACGGCCATTATATTTACAACCACTCATTTTCTATGCTCAAAAGGTTGGAGTAAACCTTAACTCCTCTAGCAAGACTGCAACTCCTTCATGCCTACAATTCTAAAAAACAACGGGGTGAGTCATGGAACTCAATAAATAAAAACCCGTAATCCTACTATAAGGATATCTCATCATCAAAATCTGGTAGGTATAACACTCACAATGCAATGTTGATGGTAGATCAATAGCAAACTTATTGCTACACCTCGACTACATGCAGATGTCCATTGCAGCATGCTTACCTCTAGCTTGTCAATGAACATATAAACATATCATGCTTATGCATAAACCAGCACTCATGCAAATTCATTTATCGTCGTCCTAGCTCAACCAAGCCCTCTTAACTCAATCAAGGCATCCAGCTTCAAGCTAGGCATCCTAGCTCAACCAAGGTGTCCCGGCTCAACTGAGGCATCTTGGTGCTAGATTACCAAGGCACCGAGCTCAACCCAAGCATTCTAGCTCAACTAGGGCATCCCGGGGCTAGCTTACCCAAGTCATCCAGGCTCAAACCCAGGCATCCTAACTCAACCAGAACATCCCATTCAATGAACGAGGCATCGTCATCAACGCTATGTGGCAACGGGCGCTTTTTCCTCTTTAAGTGCATGCATAAATGCATCATACAAGCCGGTTCTTATCTTTTCTCTTAGCCGACACATGTATGGTCCGAAGGCATGCTCATTCAAGTGAGTGTGTCATGGCTCTTAACATCATGCTATATAATATGCCGGGCACGATTCTTGGTTCGTGGCTTGAGTCGCATGCTTAAGCCGATGTCTGCACCAAGCAAGACTTGGAATCGGCACCCTTCAATACCAATCTAAGGTCTCGCAGCTTAGGCCATCGTGACTTGACGTTGATTCCGAGCCAAACGAACCTCGACCTTATCTCGAGGCATGAATACACTCAAGCATGCAAACATGAGCAAACCACATAAAAGAACATTACAACATACATGCAACTTACACAAGTGAGTACACTTCTAAACTTGATGACATAGGTTATCACCCTAGTTGAGAGATAAAGATTCTACTTACCTTCGATAAACCTCCATAAACTATTGGTGGTTTTACCAAGAGAGGATCATCTTGTGAGGTAGTGGGCGAGCAAGGCCAAGAGAGGAAATGGATGAGGAAGATAGGCGAATGGCAAGGGGTGTAAGGTGGTGGAACTAAATGGGAGCTCCTCCTATTTATAAGGCAAGCTTCATTAATAGCCTTAACTTATTTTTCAGAGAGGATCCTATCGTCATGATTACCGAATCTTCTCCCCGCCACCTAAGTTAGTGAGTCATACCTTCATTTAAGGACTAGCCTTCAAGGAACATGTGCTACTTATTCTCCAAGCCACTCCTAATTGATCCACCTAAGCTTGTTAGTCACCATTTCATCATTACTAGGCCTAACTTAATCTTCAAAGAAAATCTTATGTAATGATGATCAAATCCTCAAATGGCCACCGAAGCCAGTGATTTATCCCTTCATTTAATGCCTAAGATATTACCATCATAAGTCTTGGATTTTTGGAAAAAATTTCATGGTTTTTCTTGCTCATTAAGTCAAGCATTCTAGAACCTTCTATAGTATGGTTCACATAAACCATAAATCACTAACTTAGTTACCAAGGCAAATCTTTTGGTATTATTACATAATCTTAATATGGACACCTAAGATGTTGACAAGGCTTCCTCCGCAAGTTAAGTGTGCAGCCCTCTTCCCCTCCAAGTTGGGGCATGTGGTTCTCTCATTCTAAGGTGAAAACAGTTTTGAGCAACTTTCAAAATCAGTACCATTACCTTATCAAACAGGCTCAGAAAATTATAAAATATTATGTTGTAGAGAAGACCCTAGAAAGCATTTTTCTTGAAGGAATCCAAGCCAAATTTTTTCTGTAAGAAGAGAAACAAATCATCAAACACAACCCAAAATTCGTCCGTCGAGCAGATTCAATGGTCATAGAGAGAGACTCATTTCAAAATCCAAATCTCCACAAAATTCTTTGAAATTTTAATATGTTGTAGATATGAATATCATTTAAAACTTTTATGAAGGAATTATGTCTAAATTCAAAAGGGAATATTTTATAAAAATCAAAAAAAGCAACTTGATTACCATTTTCACTATACTAGGCAAATTCTATATAGTAATTGATTGAGCCTTCGCCTCAACTATTTCACCTTAGAAAAATATGAAATTTAAGTATGTTATAGGTTAAGATTTTTTGAACAACTCTCATGAAGAAAGTTTTACCAGATTTGAAGCACAAAGAGCTTTATAAGATTAGAAAGCAGGAAAAGTCCAGTAGTTTCGAAAAAACTGGAAAGTCAAAACCTATTAAACTCAAGGTGGCAAATCTATAAAGGAGAGGTGGCGCTCGACTTGCAAGATCACTTGCTATCATTTCCTTATGTCATGGTCACTCTCCCTTCATTAATTACTTGAGACACATAAGCCTCCACAGTCATCGTCATCATTTAATGCTTTTCACACTGGTTCACACTTATTTTCTAGGAAGCTTTGACTAATCGAAGGTCTATCTAGCTTAGCCTCCTAGTTTTGACCAAAATAAAGGTTGAAATCAAGGATGTTGCAATAAGCACCATTTGGAGACATCCCACGCAAGTACAAAAACAAATATGTTATCATTCCATTATCTTTACATTCTTGTACAGTAGTTGTAGTTTTAAACTTTCATCATTTATTAAAACTCAACATGTTTCTTAGGTGTAGTTTCAAATTCGCAGCATCGGTTAAAGTCCGACATACATCTTTACTATATATCCTTGGTGCCTCATCGTTAATTAATTTCCGACATTGCATCCTTTACGTTCTTAGGTTTTGTTGCTGATTAAATTCTGGCAAAATTTGTGCACATCTAGTTCCATTTGAAGTAGGCTTTCTCATCACTTAAATTGTGCTATAGTTTGTGTACGTTTGATTCTGCTTGGAGTAAAATTATAATTCTCTTGTTTACTTATGATATTTCCTTATTCAAAGTTACCACAAAATCTGTTAGCTTTAATTAAACTAAAAAACAACGAAAGATATTTTATTGCTGAATCTAATTCGTGAAATGTAGAACCAATGTCTCAACTGTAGTTTTCCATTTTTGCATCCTACACTACCTTGTGTAACTCTTTGTTTGCATCTGTATAAATGACGTGAATACATTTGAACTTTGAGAAAATTAGTTATATTTTTCAAATGCACGTGACTTCATCCACGTCATTTTAGGAAGAAATTTTATGTGGGCCGTCAATTGATTTCCTTTCCTCTCTTACTGGCCTCAGTCCATGGGCTCACTTTATTGTCGTCATATACTAAATGAGATTTTTCCATAGTATTAAATTAATTTAACATAAATTACCGAGGTTAAATTTATCATAAATATATCAGTTTAAAAATCTTATTGATCGAAAATTAACTTGGGGAAATTTATTATAGGTGTACTAATTTGGGAGTTTTTCGTGGTATTAACTTATTTTTCGTATTTTTTGAAATTTTTTCATTTTCAATTTTATTTTTATTTTTATTGTATCTTTTTATTCTAATAAGAGGGGACTCAGACTGGGGCCCTTGGGCCGAGTTAGAATATGGACTGATCTAATCCTACCGATCTAGGCCACAGTTACAAATTTGGGCTCTAACTGGACTTTATTATTTCAAACCTTCCCTGACTCTATACTTTCAGAGCACATCTTCCAAATTAGCTCAACTAAGCCTATGACCAGATGAAAGTTCAAAGCCCAACTCTTGTTAAAACTAAAGTTGGCCCATTTCATTAGATCAGCACTAAAGCCTGAATCTACCAATACCCATTCACGACTTTCTCCTTTTTCTTTTCTAATTTTTTTTATTGTTATTTTCTTTTTCTTGCTTCCGTCACCCTTCTCCTAACAATCATAAGCCTGCACAAACTATGCATTAAAGTCTATGTGCTTTTCATATATCGGTTTGAGCAATTAATAGAATTTTCTTTTGACACAAAAATTAAAAAACAACATTGATCACAAAACACCAAATCCTCATCAACAAACCACATCTACTCTATCTTGAACCGAAATGATATAGTTCACCATCAACCACCTCCAATCGCCAGACCATTATGTACCTTCATCCATTAATGGCGTTCAGCCTTCACATTCCGATTACCATCTCCAGTCACTGCCAACGCTAGCCAGGCAACGACGAGTATATGTACTCGGGAATAGTGGAAATACCAGGAACTAAAACAGAAAAGGTGTCAACTTTAAACATCACCGTAGGTGAGAACTCAAATCGATGATTTTGGATCATGGCGTCTTTGATGACCACCATCGAGCGTCACGTGAATGCATGAAACATGGAATGAAAATAGAAGAAAAACACGAGATCAGACGTCAGCTTCATAATGATATAATATGACTTGAAGGCAGCCCTAAATGTTTACAACTCAATCATTAACAAGCTATTTACACCAATTCGACTATAAATCGAACAACATCGTGAACAATTTTTTTTTGGGGTTGCGTCTCAAAGGCGTTTCATCAAACAGGATATATGCTTCCTTTAGGGGACGAAATGAGGCACTAATGAACTCAGATCAGAGACTACGTCCATTCAATACCAATCAAAGATGTACGCAATCATCAACACACCCTCGAATGAACCGAACATGCACAATTTCCTCCTAAACATGCTGCAATCAACCAGCAGAACATTTCATGAATTTGCTCACTTATATCACTCGGGATTATCGTTGAACTTATGGTTGGCATCTCGATTCAGTAATCTAAGGAAAGATTATGCCTACAATTCGTGTTTATATCCATCACAAATGCAACAAAACAATTCCAGATCACTCATAAACTCGAGTCAGAGACAATTTTCACACAAACCTCGGCTGGACTCCATTGTCTCTGCAATGTATGAAATATAGATCCGAAAACAGGGCACAAACTCCTACTAGTTCAAGAACAGGGCTCAACAGAATCTAGCTTCGACATTTCATTGAACAACCTCCGCACAAACTAGACTCCTCTTCCACAGTTCTGGAATGTATGGCTCCCGGTTGATGGATTTCATTCATGCCGAGATGCCTCGAGCCGTAGGGAGATAACCCAAACTGCAATCTGTCGACGTTGAAACAAATTCAAGCCTTAACACCAACGACCCGCTGACTAGGAAGACTCATCACTTCAACCCCTCGTGGCAAAATACAGCCTCCACCAACTCTTCGGAAAAGAACGCGAGCCATGGTCCTATATTGTCGAATTCGTGTAGCTCTGGAATGTCTCACTTGAGAAGTTCTCATTGAATCAGCTCCGGATGGTGGAAACGTAGAGGAAATCCGTAGTCCGCGATAAGTTGAACAGACACTAAAGATGGCGATGGCAATGAGGAAAAGCTTGGTCAAGGATTTAATGGACGATTCTTAAGGCGTGTTTGATAACGATTTTGTTCCTAGGAAAATATTTTATTAAAAATGATTTTTTTTTCTAATTCTGCTCTCATGAACAATTTTTAGTAAAAGAATGTGCTTGATAATTACACAAAATTTCTATTCCTGAAATAGAAATGCATTTAATAGATTCTCGAATTATTTTATTTCTTTTAATTTTTTAATATTTTTATTATATTTTATTATATTTTTATTATTTTTCTCTTCTTCTTTTTATTTTCCTTTTTTCTTTTATCTTCTTCTTCCTCTTTCTTTGCGGCCGATCGCCGGCCACTACTTGGGCGAGGTTCGGCAAGTTTGCCAAAGCCTTGCCAAGCCAAGGCAAAAGCCGCATTGGGCGACAAGGCCGCCTCACCTTAGCTAGGTGAGGCACGGCCTCACCGATCTGGGCTAGTTCGAGATCGCCTAGCCACGGTGAGGCTCAAGTCAACAAGCTTCATCGTTGCTCGGCATCACCAGGCTAGTAATGCTCCAACAATGTCGCCGGCCATGGCCGAGGCCGACAACTAGCCAAGAGGAAGAAGAAGATAAAAGAAAAAAATTAGACTTTGATTCTAGGAATTATTTTTGGAAACAAGAAACAAATTTTTTTTCGCTTCTTAATTCTCGTTTCAAATTTATTCCTGAAAATAAAATTTAAAAATTGGATTTTTATTCCTAGGAGCAAAAATTTACCGAGCAAAATTTTTGTTCCTTTTATTGTTCGCGGGAACGAAAAAACAGAATCAATTATTCCCGAGAGCATTACCAAATAGGCTCTTAGTAAGGGTTCGAGTTCCTTTGTTAACGGGCTTAATTATTTCAAGCTCTATAGGCCGAAACAATGAGTTTGGGTATAGGCCACGCAAATTAAGACGGGGCTGAACACGAGTTTGACCAAGGTTGTGATGGGCCAATTGGGCTAACAAATGAGTTTGAAATAAAATGTGCTTTTGTTTAAAAGAAAATACTTTCCAAGAAATCATTTTTTTTAAATGATTAGTTTTCCTTTATTTGGTGATATGTGGCCGAAAATATTCTTCGGTGTTTAGATCTCATTCGAAAATTAATTACAATCTCTGACTTTATCTTAGGACAAAAAAAAATTGAATTTTTGAATTATTTTTCTTTCTTTCTCCTTCTTCTTTTGCCAATTGTCAGGCCTCCACAACAATCACAAGCAAGCTTGCAAGCCTCATGCCCAAACTCACCAAGATTAGCTAAGTTGCGAGCTCAAGCAAATCTAGCCGAGCTCACCGGCTTGTGTCATGGTTGGTCACCAAGCTATTAGTTGTTATTGAGGCATGCGGCTATTGAAGGAAGAGGAGGAAAATAAGGAAAGAAAATCAGAAAATAAAAGAAAAGATTAAAATTAAATAAAAAATTGACTTTTAAAAAAATATATTTTTATAAGAACAAAATTTTTATTAACCAATGACCTAAACCCAAGCATCAAGGATCCACACATGGTCTTTGTGGACTCGAGCCTGAGGATTGGGACCAAAAACGAGCATTGAGGACCCAAGCACAGCTTTTATGGATTCGAGTATGGGTGCCAGAGCATTGGGTACGACCACCAGGGGTTCGGGCTCGACATCAATGGACTCAAGTGTGGGTGCCAAGGGCTAGGCCCAAGAAGCGAGATCTAGAGCACAGCCTTGATGGACCCGGACTTGGCTACCAGGAGACCTAGTCTTGAATGCCGGTACTCGAGAATCAATGTTTGGTTTTCTATGCCAAACATAGAATTTCAAGTTCAAGCGTCAATACCTACTCCCAGTCATATTTTATACAACTGTTTTTCAATTCTTTCAAAAAAAGAAATTATTTTCCTGAATTTAAGTGTCGGTAGGTAAAACACTTTCTATTAACTGAAAAAACATTTTCTGTTGCTTATTCTTTTAAGCAAAAGCAAACGCTGGAAAATATGTTTTTTTGAAAAATATTTAACGCAAAACAAACGGGCACAAAGATAGGTCTGAATTTTCTGGGTTCTCTGATGGGCGAGGTAGTGAATCTGAGTCGATGGGCTGCAACTAATGCCGCCGAGCGAGGCGTGCGTTGACGGTAGCTTATAAGGCTGCATTGATGAGCAAAATGCACAGAAGCTTTGATTCTCGTGGGCTCATTTGTATATGTTTTCTGTTCTTTGTACCATTTCTTTCTTTTTATTAATGTGCGCTCGACTATCGATTCAGGTGCGTGGCGTCGCCCGGGCTCCAGATACAACGCCAACGGCAATCTCGCTTTAGGCCCAATTATTAAATAAGTGTGCCCTTGTACCAGAGAAAGTCAAAGAATGTTCTAGGCTTTTTTACGTACATGCACATTTTTTTAGCTATTATTTGATTTTCTTTGTATATAGAATTAAAATGAACATGCTTTTTATATGCAACATTTGCAAAGCTTTTGTACGTTGGAACTTACTTCGATCACAAGACAAAGGCTACTTTCTTTTGCAGGGTCCCAACGTGACTAAAGTTGAAGGGAACGGGCACTATGTAGAGCCGCTTGTGGCCCAAAATCTGCACATCTACTCCTACCGGATCAAGACCAACATCGTGGGCCAGAATGCCACGGCCACGACCCCTTCTGGGCTGGCCGTACTCAATTACTACTCGAACCACCCTAACTGATCTTCTCGATCTGGAATGCCATCACGCCGCGATTGGCATAGAGCGTGGGGATCAAAGCCCACCAAAGATACATCCACACTCCACCCCAAAATCGGACCAAGCGATTGTGTTCCTCAACACACTGAACACGATCGACGGTTATTACCGTCGATCTGTGTACGACATGTCATTCAAGCTCCTGCATACACCGTACTTGATCGCTTTCACAGATAATCTTTGTCATGTGTTCAATCAACACCGTACTTGATCGCTTTCACAGATAATCTTTGTCATGTGTTCAATCAACACCCGCCGCCCGATCAATTATACAACTTCACGAACTACAACATCTCCAAAAAGCAAACAACACTAATGTTACCTCTAGTGACGTGATCGAGAGATCGAGATAGAGAGAGACTCCTTGTTTATTTCTGTGTTATGTGAGCTGAAATGAGCTAATGGGTCGTCCAAAGTGTAAGAGAGGGAACTAGAGTGAGAAATTTGGAGGAGAAAATTTTTAAATCCCCTGATCTTAGCCCTTCATGTCACCCTTAATCTAACGGCTATGGCTCATTTCTTAAAAGTTGAGGAAGGCTTTCGCCGGCTGTTACAAGGGCACATGTTAGGATTAAATGTGAACGAATGGCCACGATGACGGTGCACTTGGATCAGTTTGGGTTTTTGCCCTTGAATCCTGATAGTTCATTTAGTTTAAGCGATGCTTGTTTTTGGCTAATCTCAAAGGCTAGATCAAAGAACTATTACTTTACACCTTACATTGAAACTAAAATATTACTTTTACATTGAAAATTAATAAAGCTTATACACGACTCTACATGCCGAAATTCGAAACAAAAACCCCAATATTTCATTCTCATGTCAGTAATATCCAGCCACCGATACATTATTTGGCTCTTTCTAGTGGGTCACGCTGACAACTTTTTCTAGTTTTCAATTGAATAATCAGATCCTCCTTGTAACATCCTCAAAATTCGATCATATTATAGATATGATAAGGGATTTGCTTTTATCGATATGCAATTAGTAGAGTTAGACTTTGAATTAGTTTGTGAACCATTCAAAAGTGTTAAACCTTTTAGGAAAGACAATTTAGGATTTCAACACGCACAACTAGAGAACTCAACCATAGATTGACAATTCAACCATAAGGATCGATAAAGGACAATCTTAAGCTGTTTCAAATTGATCTAAGAACGGTTATAGATCAATTCAATAATAGTGTATGATCGGATTACGAATGATTTCGCATGATTACTATATTAACAACGAACAATCCTAAACCAATTCCAAATGATCATGTACTTCAAAATGAGCAATTGACCTCTCATGATTACATGACAACCAAGGATCATCCATAAATTAAAAAGACTCAAATGTGGGTTGATATCGAATCAACCACGTGTCGAACTCACGAAACCCCTAAAAGATGTAAGTTGGTTTCAATTATGCTAAAGCCACATTTGATGGATTCCAACCACAAATTCTAATTCGATTAAGGGTATCAGACTTTAGAGGATTAAGAGACCACCATTGGATATTGCTTCATCAAATTCCTTATTTATCGATAAACCCGAATTTTTGGATAAGTGAAAATGGACCACGAAAATGTCAAGAAGGTTATTCTAGGGTAAAGACTTGAATTCTCATTGACGGAACGCGGAAATTTGAAAAATTGGGAGCAAGCCACAAATGAGGACTCAGGTGGGCCCAAGCCGACAAAGGAAGGCCCAAATGGGCCACACCCATAATGGGCAGCCCAAGGGCCACACGCCCAAAGAGTGGGCGGCCTAAAGGAGAGCTATGGACCCTCCAATTTCATCAAGCCATCATTACAAGATCTATTGCACTCAAGTATGTGAATACTGCATGAATAGTGTGCAATCTTGATAAAATGACTGAATTGCCCTCTCAATCAAGTAAAGATAAAAGGGCAAAGGTAGAATTGGCCAAGGTTGGGCGCCTATGTGCATGAAGGTGGAGATGAAGAAGACACCCTAAAGCCTAGCCTACCCCCCCCAACTCTTAAGTGCATATCTCTTCATTAATGGCTTGGATTTTTTGACCTTGAGCTTGACCAAACCACCCCTTGACTATTTACATCTCATTGCAAGCCATTTCTCTCTCATTTTTCCTCACTAGAACCACTAGCAACTGACCACCACCCACCACCGTTGAGCCGCCCCTCCGCACTGCCATTTCCATCACTAAGTTGGAGTTTTGGAGACGAGGAGGCTGCTATCCAGCCTTGCCACAACTCTCTCTCCCTCATTTCTCTCACGATTTAGTTTCCCACGATGCCCAGAGGTCGTCTACCACCTAGCTAACTGCCATGCCACTGCCCAAGCTGTCGACCAGCCCTCCTCATGAGCTGTTTAGTGCTGGTCTAGCAACCACAGCCGCTGTCCAGCCTCACCACACCTCCCTTGATGCTTTTTAAAGCTTGTATTTGGGTGTGAATGGTCTTCTAGCCCTTAATTAGGGCTGTTGTTGCATCTTGGAAGTAGTTTATGGTGAGATTAAGGTTAAATGGTGCTTTGTTAAAGTGATAAGTGAGTTTTGAATGATAAGTGATCATAGGATTCCAATAGGTTATCTCGATAGGTTATCCAATTTTTACCATAAGCTATCATGTTTAGAGTGATAGATTATCGAGTTTTTGATGATAAGTTATCGAGTTTTAGACAATAGGTTATCGAGGTTTGCCAATAGGTTATTGAATTTTTACCGATAGGTTATCATATTTTGTTTGATGAGTTATCATTACATGATAGGTAGTTACACGATAAACTATTAGGATATAGTAAGTGGACTATAATAAGGTGTTATGATGTGTTAAAATGAGGTGATGAATTATTTTGTGATGATACGTGATGTGTGATTTGTTGTAATAATAGGCAAAGGTGATAACTTATCTTGTTAGATGATAAGTAAAGGTAATAGCTTATCTTAAATAGTGATAAGAAATTGTGATAACTTATATCCTAAAATTGATAAATACTTGTAAAATATTATTTTGAAAGGTTATGTGCTAAGGTTTTTCGATTTGATATTGTTGGATTGCTTATTCTATGTGATGTTGTTTAATATTAATGGCAATATATCATGTATGTTGATTGGAAGTAGTTGTTATACATATGTTATGTTTATTGTCCACGGTTGATGTGTGAGAACACCCCGAGCCTTCAAGACGAGATGTACGATGGTTCTTAGACATGCAAGGAAGCACGCCAAGTCAAGTCTCTCTCTTGGAATCGGTGATATTAAGACATATCGTTCCCAAGCTAAGTTTGGTACTAGGTCGGTGATCATATCACAACGGATCAATCCTTTCTTAGTCTCAGTACAATACTTAGATATATCGTTTCAAAGCCGAGTTTGCTACTAGGTTGGTGATCATGTCACAATGGATCTATCCTTTATTGATCTCGATACAATATTGAAGCTGTTGTTTCCGATTCGGATTGGATTTAGGACGGTGCTCATTGTAAAGGGTGAAACATGGATTTTCATTTTGTGCTTAGCATATTTATTGATATACCATGGATTAGTCATGAGACACTCCATCTAGCACGCCATAGAAGCATTCATACTAAATTATTGAGAAAGATATAAAACTAGTTGTGTGATGATATGCCCGTGTGATCATCTAAAGATCCTAATGCGTTTACGCAGGATGGTGAACTCATCCTAGTGTGTTTTAGGTGGGATGATGCCTGACTACTTTTAGATGCCCCCAAGTCAACGAGATGGCATTATAGAATAGATTTCGGAATGAAGCTCCTTATGGGAATGCCGTTTTGATGCGTTTCACATGAGATGACACCATGTTCAATCGGGCAAAACGATGCCCAGTTACACCAGATGACTGCGAACCTTCGAGTTGGCCTTGAGCCCTACGTAATCGTAATAATCTGAAAGCATGATCTCGAAGGTTGCATAGTAATATCGGATACCATGCGATTCTTGAGACGCCACGTGTGTAAAGTGCATGAGTGCATGAATGCATACTTAGAGAAGTGATGATATAATTGGGACAAGTGTGACTTGAGATCTATGAACAATTCTAGATTATTGCATGGCATGGGTGCAGGATTATAATATGGTGCACGTTCTTGTGTTTGACTCATGAATATGGAAAGTGTTAGAAGAATTGTTTACATGCTTTGTTATGATGGCTTGAAAAGCTAAGATGATCATTCCTATTATAGTTAAGGAAAAACATGAGTTGCTTTGTTATTAATCTGCCATCAATAGATAAATTACGTGTTTAGAGCGTTTCCAAGGTGAATGGCTTCCCTACACAAGGTCTAGGAAGTTGAGTTAATCTCATTGTCATTTGTTAAATGTTTTACAGACCCTAAATATGTTCGAGCCGTGCCGCAACATTCATTTTGGTGTGCCTATAGATTAGGACACCAAGGTGACCTCTTATTCGAATAAGAGTACGAACACTAGATACGAGAAGCATGTGACCACCATTTGGGTAAATGAAGAGCTGCTTAACCTAGTGGCCCATAGGTTTGAGACCTAATACGTTTGGTTTAGAGGGGAGCATTGAGGCCCTCTCTAAGGATTTGATGGAGCATTAGGTGGGGAATTCGAGGGTGCTAGTTGAGGCCCCGTGGATGGGGATGCCCTCGACGGTGATGTCATTAACCCTAAGGTGAATCCGAATCCCAAGTAGGATACCAAGCCAAAGCTGGGGCTTTATAACCTAGATGCATAGGGGATGCCACTCATTTGAAGTCACCTCGTAGTATAGATGTGCTAGGCCAATCCTAAATCCTTTTTGAAAGCGCATATCTTGCTAAAACTTCTGGGGTGTAATTAAAGTTAACTTGTATTGGATAATGAATGTATTTATGAAAGTGTTTGTTTAGGTGTTCCTATACTATCCCTATTGTTTGATAATAGTTGGGAGATGTTTATTCAGCTTCTATTTGCATATAATCGAAAGATAAAATCAATGGATTAGCAATGCTTCTTGGGACGTTGCAAGCAAATAACTTAAGTGAAAGTAATAACACGGGTTGTCATGAATCTAGAGCAAGTCGAGGCATAACACCCCTCCAAAAAGTTTAGGGATAATCACGAAAAGTTTAGGCATGACCTTCTCTTTTTTAAGGATGGTGCTATAGAATAGAAAATCTGTCTTTTCATCGCTAGCGGTGTAGGGTTAAGCTCCCTAGAATGAATCAACAATACAGGTGGGAACATATCAACATAGATATAGTGTACACATGAATGCCCAGATCATGTAACTTCTTGTATGGACATTGATTGAAAAGATCTTATGTCAAGTATATAATCATAAAGTTACTCTATCACTACAAGAAATATCACATATTGGGACAAAAGTTTTTGCTATGACGCTATTTTTGGTCACGAAAAGTGTATTCTTGTAACGAAATTTATTATGTTAAGCTCAAAAACAAATCCTTCTTTAATTGAGGGTGTCTAGCGAGCTGCCTCAATTTTGACATGGGGATAAATTAACATAAACCGATGCTTAATATGTTGGTGTATAGATCAAAATCATGCTCTTGCATTGTGTCTTGTTATTGTGACATATTTGAATTATCTCAATCAATATATTGTTCGCTTTGACCAGTCCCATATCTAGTCTAACAGTTGTCATTTGGCTTCTCCCACTTGAACATGCTTAGCTTTGGAATTCTAATATCAAAAAGCACATCCATAAATTATTTCTAGCTTTCACATATATATTCCAAAATCACTCTCCTCCTGCTCAATACATAGTTTAATTTATTCTTGCCCCCATTACACATCCTAAAAGTATGTTAAGAGCCACACCTTGTCAAAACCCTCTGACCCTAGCGACCATTCCCCATCCTCATCGAACCGGATCGTGACAAACCCATTAATTTCCGCATGGTTGTCCTCAAACCGCCCACCTACTAGAAAGGGTCCGGCTCTAATATCATATTGTGAAATCCCTAAATTAATAGTTCGTTCTAGCTTGTTCCATATCGAGCCCTACGATTTTCTCATTTAGCGTACAAATGGACACTTTCCTCTAAGGTCACCATCCTAGTAGTGCTCAGACGTAGCATGCTTAATTTTAGAGTTCTACAATTAAGCTTTGTCGTTACGTCAAAAAGCACATCCATGAATTAATTCTAATATTCACACACACACACACACACACACACACACACACACACATATATAGATATATATTACTCTCCCCTCATTTTGGTACACAACTCGATTTACTCTTACCCCTTTCGCCAGGAGCCGCTCCTTATGTAGGTTCTTTAGCCTAGACAATCACTCCGCACCCTTATTAGACCGGGTTATTACAATTGTTCTATGTCTTGTCATATAAATTTCATTTTATAGCCACCTTGGAAAAATTTACCTCATGATGTGTAATATGAAAGGGATTAACAAAAACACTAGATTTATATTTTCTATGGTGTGATAAAGTTGTTAGGTTATGTATTTTTGAATATTGGAGTATATATATTTATTTACTTTATAATTATGTAAAAGAAAGTGAGAAATACAAAAGATGAGGAAAATAGAATTTGAGGAAAAATAAAATGTGAAGAAAACGATATAAGAATCACAATGGAAGCGATTATACGACTTTTCAAAGTTTTGGAAGCTCTCCTCTTCCGATCTAGATTTATATTTATGTGCTTGTTCAATCCCTCTCAATTTAGATCTAATTTGAGAGCATATTCAACTTATTGTTGGTACTTTTCATATGGTGATAAGAGTTGAGAAAGCTGAATCTGTGTATTGGCCACTAGGCAAGCCATAGTTATTAGAGAATGAGATTATCCAAGATTTAATGATTAGCCGACATTCAGTCCATTTTGATGCTGACATTGAGACAGATACATCTGCTTATATTATTGGGCAGCAGCACACTGTAGAGATGACCTATGCTCGAGTGGACTACACCTAATGGACGGATACAGAGGTAGCATCCAGAAGGATCTCGGGACTACAAAAATTTGGTTCTAAAGGATGATTCGCCACCTTTCTATCATTATTTTTTAATCCAACAGAAGACAGCGATACTGCATGATCTGAGTGACGCTAGGTTTCCAAGTCAAAAGGTGTCCTTTCTTTTTGCGAGAGGGAATTTAATGATTGTCAATTCGTGAGGAAGATCCTGTCGCCCTTATTTAATTGGTTTTCCCGAAAGAATGAAAAGGGAAGTGGGGACAAAGTCGGTGGACCGCGACGAAAGTCCTTCCCGTTTATTGGTAAATTCAAGCAAGCAAGATGAAGCGATCAATTTATTGATTTCTTTTTTTCTCGCTGAACGTGTGACTGCGAATATTTTACATTTTCTCTAAAAGAATTGATATAAAATATAATATAAAATCCAAGTCCCTCACCCCCGCGTGTTCCTCCTCCTAAGTTGTTATTATTTTAATTTAGAAAACCGGATGATTGTATC
Source organism: Eucalyptus grandis (assembly GCF_016545825.1). Taxonomy (NCBI): domain Eukaryota; kingdom Viridiplantae; phylum Streptophyta; class Magnoliopsida; order Myrtales; family Myrtaceae; genus Eucalyptus; species Eucalyptus grandis. The sequence goes on from NC_052620.1 coordinate 7,548,141, forward strand.
GCGGTTGCATCCCCACTCGCGTCGCCCCGCGTGCACACGACGCGCCGTGGACCGGGTGGGACGAGCCTACCTTTTCGGAGCAAATATTCAGTAATTTATTCCCACTTTATCATCATCCTACCGTTCATGCATTTTATTGCTTCTATCCAATCAGCAGTTGACGCAGACAAATGAAACAAATTAAAAATCCTTTACTTTCTCTCTCTTCCTCTTCCTTCTAGCCCCCGCTCGGCCGCGCATATCAATTGCAGTCCCCGGTCCGCCGCAAAACCTCCATCCACGAGCTTACCCCGCCGGCGGCGAGCTGAGTTCCCCCCCACGTCACACCGCCGGAGCCCAATCACGGTCGGGATCTCGACTCGCTTGTCGCCGCCATGGACGGGGCTCTGCTTCAGATCTGGAACTTGGCCGCCGGGAAGACGAAGCGGAAGACGAATAGAGGAAGTCGCGGGCAGATTGTGGATTTCTGGGTCACTTTAGCATTCAGAGTTTGGATTTCTGGGTTCAATTTTTCTTCCCCTGTTCTGGCGACGAGCCGCGCTGAAAATGGGAGGGCTTCAGCGTTCAAGTTTTTGGGTTTCTTCTTTTTCTCCCTGTTCTGGCGACGAGCGCGATGAAAATGGGAGGGCTTCAGCATTTAAGTTTCTGGGTTTCTTCTTTTTACCCCGGCTTCCAGAGATTTCCCAAAACTCAAGTTGTTTGCGGCCATATCTTCTACCTTTCGGCTAAAAGGACAAGCCGAGAGACCCACTGATGTTTTATCCATGTTACTCTGTAAGCCCCTTCAAATTTCAGATCTTTTGGCTAAAAGTACAGGCTATAGTCGAGTCACAATGACGGATATCAAGTTAGAAATGATCTACTGTTGGACATTATAGTCAAGTCAGAACTGCAGATATCTCGAGTTCAGTAAGTGGAGTCAAAAAGCTCTTCGAGCATTATTAATGCCGCCACTCTGAAGTGCGCGGAGATCTAGGTTACGGTCTTGTGTTTGGTGCTTCCGATTGTGGAAGTGGTCAGCGAGCATGACGTTGATATATTGTAGATACTGCATCTTAAGGGTGTGCAAAACACTTGGGAATAGCTCGGAATCGGATCGAAACCACCCGGAACCGGCGGTTCTTGAGGAAACCGGTCCGGTTCCACTTTTTGGGAACCGGTGAGAACCAGTCCAGTTTCCGGTTCCATAGGCGGATCCGTCCACTCGGACCGGACCGATTCCTTTTTAATATTAAAAAAAATTACTAAAATTGAATACAAAGCAATTGTTTTGTGGCAATTGTTTCTGCTGCAGGATGAATACAAAGCTGAATATTGGGGATTCTCATGCTTTTTGGTTGTTTAGTTTATTTATTAATATAATGATAAAGGTGATGTATTCAATAAAGTCTTGTTTAGTTGGACTTCCTTTGTTTTCCTGTGTTTGGATGGTGCCTCATTTCACCTCCTTTGATTTGTCTATGCGACTTGTGATATTTTGCCAAACCTGATAAGGGATATATGTCTAGTTCATAACTTTAAGAGAGATCCATTTTTCCTAAACACTTACTACTCTCTCCACCTCTATATCAACTTATGTACATCCATTCTTTTATTGGTTGCATTTATAGTTGCAACAAATGAATTTTTGTTCCACGTACTTAAATTTGGTTTTTCTTTTTTTGGCTTGCTTTGATGTCACATAATCATTCTATGTTGAAAACCAAAATTGTTTCGCGTCAAGGTCGATTTCCACGTGGTGATAGGATTTTCCAGGTTGTGGACACCTAAGGGGGCATCATCTTAACAATCTAGATAGTATCACCAGATAGAGATGCACAATGGATATGCTTATTATGTGGCTTCCATGGGTGGAAATCCTCAATGTTAAGCTCAATATCTCCCTCAGAACTGTCTTATATGGTTTACCTATGATGCAGTACTATATGACAGTATATTGCCATCCCATTTTCATTCATCAGGAACTTGTGCTATGCTTTAGTTTGAGAAGATATGATGGGCTGACTTGACTTGTACTGAGAAAGCTTCTATGATTTTCAGCCAAAAAACAAACAAGGCTGTACCTTTACCCTTTTAGATAATCAAAGCTGATTATACATGGGACAGATCTTATGGTCTTAAATGAAATAGTAACTGGACAGGAAGTAGATTCAAGTATCTAGTATTCTCAAATCTATTGTCCCTCTCTGCTCCTGTGATTATCTAACTTGTATCTTTTATTTAAACATAATGACAATAATGAAGACGGACTTTCTCTGACAGGGATTCTCAACTGGTTTACCAGAGCAGCTGCAGTTGCCTCTCCTGAGAACTTTACCTGGACTCGAGAATCGTTCAATGCTAAGGCCAGCTTATGCTGTAGAATACGATTACTTACCTGCTTATCAATGTTGTAGGTCTCTGATGACCAAAAATATTGAGGGACTTTTCTTCTCTGGTCAAATAAATGGAACGACAGGCTATGAAGAAGCTGCCGCACAGGTGATTACTTACCTGCTTATCAATATTGAGGGACTTTTCTTCTCTTGTCATTGACTAATGTTATGAATTTTCAGCACTCTGAATCTTTCTATTAGAGAGGCAATGGTGACAGATGTCTTGCTTGGGAAGAATGACAATGTGGAAGGTGTTCGTACATTTTTTGGGATGAATTTTAATGCACCCTCTGTAGTCCTCACAACTGGCACTTTCATGAGTGGTAAAATTTGGGTTGGTAGAACCTGTACGTGCCGGAAGAGCTGGTGAGTCAGCTTCACATGGGCTCACAGAGAATTTGCAGCATCTCGGATTTGAAACTGATAGATTAAAAACTGGAACTCCAGCACATGTGGACTCTCGTACTGTAGATTTTTCTGGACTGGAACCCCAGCATGGAGATGAAGAGGTATTTCATTCATTGTCCTATGTTGGATTTAGATATCAAATAAGGTATACTTTTGCAAGTAATGCACAGTTCTTGTTGTGGCATACAGCTTCAGTGTGGCACCATGATAACAAAAGACTGATTTAAGTCTCTTTTCAGTTACTATTCAGCAGCTTTGGGATGTTCCTTATCCTGAGATACAACGTAGAATACATATATAAAAGACTGATCTTAGTCTCTTATTAATTACTATTCAGCATCTTTAGGATGTTCCTTAACCTGAGTTGAGTGCATCTTAGAAATTGCATATTAATAGATAAAGATAAGTTATACTGCAACTGTTGTTACTGATCAAAACAGTAAACAAGAAAATAGAAAACCAGAAGCTATATTTTCATATGAGGAAGAGAAGCGCAGAGAAACAGGACACAAACTTGCATACGTCTGTTCTAAAGGAAACTGTCAAGTACAGGACAACTTAAACAAAGAAAAACTGCTCACGTACGTGCAACACATAACTGCACACAAACGTGTTATTAACTTCCTAGAAAATAGCAAAAACACTAAATACGTAAACAAATGAACTTGGCTGTTTTTTAATAATAAAAAAACAGAGTAAAACAGAGTAAAAAGAAAACGGAAAACAGCAGAAAACAGAGACATTATAATCCAACAAACTCTTCCTTGGATCAGTTGTTGCTGCATACTCCAATTTTCTTTCTTAATACTTCAATTCTTCCAGCTTGAAGTGGTTTTGTGAACATATCTGCAAGCTGATCTTCAGATCTGCAATAGACCAACTTAACTTCGCCACTTTGTTGCACCTCACGCAAAAGAAAAATTTGACTTTGAAATGCTTGGTTTTGCCATGAAAAATTGGATTCGTGATATTGCTAAGGCAGCCTCGATTATCTACATTAACTTCAATGCAATTACTGGAATTCAACCACAAATCCTTCATTATCTTCTTCACCACAAAGCTTGATTTGCAAACGCAAAGAGCTATAAACTCAGCCTCTACGTGGATCGAGCTACAATCTCTTGCTTTTGGAACACCAAGAGAAACAAGCGAACCAAGATTGAAACAATACCCAGGACGTACTTTTCATGTCATCCACTCGAACCAGCCCGTCACTATCGTAAAATCCTTGCAAATTAAACTTCGACATTTTTAAACTTCACACAAAGAACAATGTTACTTTGAGATATCTCAATATCCTTTTGCTGCAATCAAATGTAATCCACCAAGACTAGTCATAAACCCGGATAAAACACTCACAAGAAATAGAATATCCGGTCTGTTGTTGTAAGATACATAAGACACCCAATTAGACTTCTATACATAGAAGCATCTACGCATCTGTTCCATCATTCTTCTGACTTCTCTTTAGCAGCCATAGGAGTGCTTACACTTCAACAATCTTCCATCTGAAACTTCTTTAGAATTTCCTTCATGTATTTTTTCTGACAGATGAAGATCTCATTTGACTTCCAGACCCAAAAAATAAGACATCTTTCCCAAGTCTAACATCTAAAAAAACTGCAAATAAATCTTGCTTCACCTTCTCTATCAATTCCATATCATTCCCCGTCACTAAAAGATCATCTACATAAAGTGACAGAATTACAACACCGTGATTCACCTTCTTGACATAAAGAGTAAACTCACTTAAGCTTTTTACGAAGCCAAAATCCCGCAAATATCGATCTATCTTCTCATACCAAGCTCTTGAGCCTACTTGATCCATATAGAGCTTTCTTCAACTCCGTATACACTCTCTTCTTGCCCTTTAATACTGAAACCTTCAGGTTGTTCAACAAAAATCTCCTCCTCAAGCTCTTCATTCGAAATGCAGACTTGACATCTAACCAAATATAGGCCACCCCTTCTCTCGCAATAGCTAACAAGAACCTTATTGTATCAAGTCGTGCAACAGGAGCAAATGTTTCAGAATAGTCTACTCCCCATATTTGTGCATAGCCTTTCATCACCAATCTAGCTTTATGTTTATTAACAAAACCATCAGGATTAAGTTTTGTTTTAAACACCCACTTAACCCCAATTACATTCTTATCAGATGGTCTGTCAACAAGCTCCTATGTGTGGTTTTTCTGGATCATTGCAATCTCCTCCTGCATTTCTGCAATCTACCTCTGATCCTCTTTAGCTTCCACAAAATTAGATGGTTCGAGCATTGTCACATTGCTTCTTTCATAGATTTCAGCAAGTGACCTTGTGCCTCTCACTGGTAAATCATCCACACTGTCTTCCAATCCATCTATAACTTCATCAACCTCTACATCTGTTGCAGGTTGTTTTTTGAACTGTTGATGTTCTGCACTCTTTCCTTCCGTCCAATTCCACTCATCTTCCTCTAGAAAAACATCTCTACTTACAGTCACCTTTCCTGTCATAGGGTGAAAAATTCTGTAAGCCTTAGATTAGAGACTGTACCCGATGAAGATTCCAAATTCTGCTTTCTTATTCAGCTTGTCCCTCTTGATCTCAGGAACATGAGTGTAACACAAACACTTAAAAACCTTCAATTTTTCACAGAAGGTTTAACACCATACCAGACTTCAAAATGTGTTGACCTCTTTAAGGCCTTTGTGGGCAATCTGTTCAACAGAACACCGCAGTATTAGCCGCTTCAACCCGAACTTCTTAGGCAACATCTTCTCCCGCATCATACATCCGCCATCTCCATAATACTTCTATTTTTCCTCTCACCGACCCCATTCTCGTTGAGGTGAATAGAGCAATGAACTGCTGCACAATTCGCTTGCTCATAATTCAACTTAAACTTGTGAGCAGATACTTAACCATTATCGACACGAGCATTTTAATTTTCTTCCCACTCGATCCTCAACTAAGACTTTAAACTTCACAAACACATCAAAGCAACTTGACTTGGCTCGCAGAAAATAAATCCAACTCATCTTAGTCATATCATCGGTGAAGGTAATGAAATACACCTACCATTGAGAGAAGACTCGAGACATAGGTCCACATAAATCTGTGTGGACTAATTGCAGCTTCTCACATGCTCTCCAAACCTCCTCCTTTGAAAGGAAATCGGCTTGCTTGCCAAGAAGACAAGTTTTGCATTGTGGAAATTCCTCTTCCAAACTTGGCAAGTCATCCGCAAGCTATTTCTCGCATAAATGACATGCTCTTCCCGTGAACATGCCCAAGTCTTTTATGCCATATCTCTACATTTTCTTCTTTGCACTTTAAAGCCATTTGTTGCATCTCTTGTGGCTTAAACATGAAACTCTTGTCTTCCATTGGAATTCTTAGCACTTCTTTGCTATCTGCATTATTAATAAAACATTCCTTCCCTTCGAACTTCACTTTATAGCCCTTCTCAACTAATTGACCAACACTTAACAGATTATGGTCAATATTTAGCACAAAGAGAACATCACCGATCGACTTCACCTCCTGATTTCCTTCAATAGCCACTGTACCCTTCCCTTACACTTCGATATACTGTCCGTTGCCAATTCTAACTCTGGACCTGACTGACTTGTCTAAACTCCTAAACAGTTTTGAATTGCTAGTCATATGATTGGTACAGCCACTATCCACCAGCCATGCATCATTCCCAACAGAAGATTCAGAAAAAGAAGCTACAAACAAGTGCTCTTCCTCGGTTTCATTCACTGCTACTTGTGCTTTTCCCCTTGTTGGTAATTTTTTCTTTGCGAGATGGCTTCCATGTGACCCAACTTGTTACATCTTCGCATCTAGCATCGCTTTCTCCAACATCTAAAAACTGATGATTAGTTCCACCACACATTGACAAGGCTTTTTGTTCATCTTCCATTTGCTAGACCCACCAGAATTTCCTTCTTTCGCTACAAATTTGGAGTCACCGGCATTTTCTCTAGACTGAATCCATTTCTTCCCTTTGCCTCCATCATTTGACTTTACTCTAGCTTGCAAACGCCCTCTACAAACTCTTCTCTTCTCATCGGTCTTCAGGCTCCCGTGCTGCAGAGCATTTAACAATTCTGCAAGCTTTATATCGGTAAATCTCTTGTGTTTTCCAGAGACGCTATGGTGGCTTCGAACTTCTCCGGAAGAGACACCAGGATCTTACCGAACAAGCCTTTCATCCTTCAAGTCAGTCCCAAAACTCGATTTTATCAGCTATCCCAACCAACCTATCGAGTACTCCTTCACCGACTCGAATCCTTCATCTGCTGTCTCTCAAACTCCCTCAAGAGATTCAGCACCTTCATGCCTCTTATCTTCTCATCTCCCTCGTATTCATCCTTTAAGAAATCCCATATGGCCTTTATATAGTCATACTTCATAATTCTGGTAAAGATGGTAGGCGAGATAGCGGATACGAGCAAGATTTGGCCTTGGCTTTTCTTGTGGTTCTCTCTTTATGAAGTTTGATTTGATTCATGGTCGGATTATCGGAAGTGGAGCAACTTCATAATCATCCTCCACTTCCCCCGATCATGACCCTCCAAAATGCTGTCATCTTAACAGCCCATGTTTGATAATTCTCTCCGCAAATACTTGGAGAAGCCATCGCAGAGAAACCACTCAACCCCGTTTCCATCACCCTTTAACTTCTTTACACTTCGATACTTGCTTCACTTCACAGTCCCTCAAGATCAATCATGCTCTGATACCACTGTTGTTACTGATCAAAACGCTATATTTTCATATGAGGAAGAGAAGCGCAGAGAAACAGAACACAAACTTGCATACGTTTGTTCTAAAGGAAACTGTCAAGTACAGGACAACTTAAACAAAGAAAAACTGCTCACGTACGTGCAACACATAACTGCACACAAACGTGCTATTAACTTCCTAGAAAATAGCAAAAACACTAAATATGTAAACAAATGAACTTGGCTGTTTTTTAATAAAAAAAAACAGAGTAAAACAGAGTAAAAAGAAAACGGAAAACAGCAGAAAACAGAGACATTATAATCCAACAGCAACTCAGATTTTATTCCTTCTGAACACTGATTTATAAATGGAGCTGGTTGCCCTCATTGAACTCTTCAACTGCACTCCCTGGTGATCAGACATGGTTCGTCTTATTGGTTAATCTGTGTGGAATATGCTCCATTCCAATGTTTCCGTTGAATGTCCACATCAGGTATGAGTTGACGTCATGCCTAGTTGTATAGTACATTTAAGATGCAATTGTGTTTTACCTGAACATAGGTTAAATTGTTGTTTGTTTGTTTGGTGTATTGTTGAGATTGAATAGTTGAGAACCGGTTTCTATTGTGGGTTTTATCACATTCGGATTTGTAGGCATGATTAAATCATTCTTGAGCTTACTGTGCAATTTATTACTTTTATGGGAACGTACTCTTTAACTATTGCTGGCATAATGTATGTAGTTGACATTGGAAGAGAAAAGGTGAAGAGCTACAACTTTTCCAATGGGATAAAGATGCATAAGATACAATGGATAAGTAAAGCATCAGCTGCCCAGTGTGCTGGAAGAGCTGGAAGAACTGGTCCTGGTCATTGCTACTGTCTCACTCCTCTCCAGTCCTTATTAAAACATATTTTGTGACTTCTCCTTGGCTAAAATATCTAAATACCTGTTGACGGGGTTGTTGTTCTTATGAAATCTATGGGTATCAATAAGGTAGGTCCTATGCAATCATGCTCTGCTAGATAATAATATGATTTTCATGATGAAGTACAATGATTTGTACCTCTGCATCGTGAATGTCCATGCAGGACCTTTATCTCATGCAGCATTGCTAAATAAAACTGCCTCCGCAAGGTGTTGCTGCATGCCCCTTTTTATTTATGCTTGTGTTTATTAAGTACACCGTTCATTCATGACTACGCTCCTTAAGCTGCTACATCTATGATGGTCATTTTTTTTAACCTCACCATTGGGTCTTTCATTATTTAGAGTTGGGCTTCAGATTGATTGCTTGTATTCTTTGCTTATTTAGGTTGCAAATTTTCCATTTGCAGCACAGCCTGAAACAACAGCCTTGCTTGAAGCAGAGTGCAGCCTGAAGGCTCTTGAAGCACTTGACAGTAATGGGAAACTGACATCCTTTGGGAAAGCCATGGCTCGTTATCCAATGAGTTCCGCCATTCGAGGATGCTCCTAACTGTCATTTAAATCATATAGATGGTTGATAATTGAGCTTGGGTAAGTGGACTTAGTGTCTGGTGACTGAAGGGATTTTGGTAGTTTTCTAGTGTCTCATCAAGATGGAAATGTGAACTTGACAAAAGTTGCTGGTACCACCACCATATTGAAAGTACATTGTGCAAAGGGCAATGTTTCAAAGAGCCATTTCTTCTTCTGTGAAATGGTGGAGAAGGGATTCTGAATATCAATGAGATAGTGCTGTTAATTAATAGATTGTGCAAAAAGGTCCTTCCTTTCTTGCTGAAATCTAAATTTTCTTTCCTATCAAGTGTTATGATGTCTTACCTCCATGTTAACCAATATGTGACCCAATGCTTGATGTTTACCGTGAACACTGCCACTGAAAATCAGTTTTGCAGCTTGTGGGCAAGATGATTAAATTTGGCCTACTTGCAGATTAATTGTGGGGACTCCATCTTTGATGCCCTGAAGCTCTTTGCTTGTATAAGCTTGCGTAAGAGGTACAAATTCAGTCTGTTCATGCATCATATCTCTGTCTTTTCTTAGAGCACTAGTACTTGGAATGAATCTAACTTCTGCAGTCTAATTCTTGTCATGCATTCTTAGGTCATGGTTTCATGTTCGTGAAGAACTCATTGATACAGTTCTGTTGATTCTGCTGCCTTGGGTCATTCCTTGAACTGCATTTTTGTGATGATCAGACTTGGTGTTCCTTATTGGTCAATTGGTGTGGAACTCACTTTTTCTAAATGACTCTTAAGTAATTACTCACGACGAGTTCAACTTCATGTAAATGCAAGTGTGAGGAAGTTTTAGCTGGAAAATCAGTCGAATTGGTTTAGTTGTCTGTTTGGAGTGCTATTAAGAATATAAACTCAGTTTTGGATTTTTAGTTCAGCTCTCTCATCTCATCCAGTTTGGATGAGGTGCAATTATGGCCAAGTTGTTGATAAATAATGAGGTGCAATTATTGCAAAGTTGTTGAACCATTGTTTTTTATTCTGACTAATGAGACCCTAATCTTAGGTGAATGCTCAAATTCTTTGTAAAAGTGCATCAACTATCCTTGCAAACTACATTAGCCACCTTTATTATTTTTATTCAAATCTTAGGTGAATGCTCAAATTCTTTGTAAAAGTGCATCAACTATCCTCGCAAACTACATTAGCCACCTTTATTATTTTTATTCTAATCTTAGGTGAATGCTCAAACTCTTCGTCGTCGCCGTCGTGGTCTTCGTCGTTGTCGACGACTTCTCTTTTCCCTTAACCTTGTCTTTGTACATGAGATGTTTATGCCCTAGATTGGCATTGTGCATGACTAAATATTACAATTCTCTGCTGCTTAACTACATTACCAAATGCACCCATGGTACAGTTTTCATTGTAGTTTCTGTGAAGTTCATGTGTAATCATTAATGTACTTTTCAGATGTTTGGCTGCTTTGTTTTTGAAACTATCTGACGGATACACATAAAAGGAGATGAAAATGATTTCACCTGAATTGCCACTCTCTTGTCTGCTGCAGAATCTTCGCCCTTGAGATATTGTCATTGCCAGATGGCTCATTCTATGTAGCATCAGGCACTCATGATATCGACGTCACCATTCCTTGAATCACTAAACAACGCTAATTTGTGGGTTATATATCTGCAGCATCCGTCGCCCGTGTTGCAGTTTGGTGCATTGTTGGGAGGGGAATGACCCTTCTGCTGTTGTCTCTGTTGCTGGCGGCGAGAGCAACGTGGTCTCCTCCTTTGAATCTGTTGGGGCCCTTCTTTCGATATGTTACGTGAGGATGCACTTATGAGTACATGGGCATTACCAATAAATGCCTGCAAGGCGAAGATAGCCTACGACTTATCTAAGCCAAACAAGGCATAATAGCAGTTTGAATATCACCCTTCTTTCCTGTTTATTACTCTGTAACTGGGTAGACAGTTTATTTAGTCTTGCTCAGCGTAGGAAAACAAACTTTCCACCAAGTGCAATTAACGGAAGCCGATATTTTCTTTTTGCTTCGTTTGTATAAGATGAAATATAGAGGTGACGCTATCCGCCAAGAGTTCTCTGTTTTGACAAAAGCTTAAGAGCCTTGTCCGAAGAGCTCGAGGCCACCGCTTAATCTCATATCAATCTTCTGAAGATTCAAAGTATCTTATTCATCAGTCGATCAAGATCTGTGTTAGTAATATATGAGAAGGTTATTATTTGGGATACGAACCTTGGTATATATCATGATTTTTTGTTAAAAGTAGGTCAAAAGAGTTCGGCAAGCTATATTAGAATCGTAAAATGATGTTACTATAATTTTACATCAATTGTATAGTAAACAAGTAAAGGCTACATTTAGACCAAAAAAAAAAAAAAAAAAAAAGGTAAAGCCTACATATTACAAATACGGCTATTTGAATTATGTAATTTAATAAAAGAGTCTTCTCAAATAAGTGAATTTCGTTACTAATTTATACTTTTCATTGAGAAATCATTAGTGCATTGCATTTATTTAAGAAAATAATATGAAATTAAGGCTTCGTTCGTTTAAGCGGAAAATATTATGTTTCCGGAAAACATTTTCCTGAAGTCATTTTTCCTAAAATGACTCATTTTCCAGAGTGTTCGGCCAAAATCTAAAATTTGAGTGGAAAATATTTTCCGCCGTTTGTTAGCTCATTTAATTGTTTAGAAAAATTATCACAAATTAAATTTTAATATTTTTAATTGACCACAAAATTTATTTAATTTATTTATATTTTTAAATGATTTTTTAATTATTTATATTTTTAAAAATCGAAATATTATTTATTATTTATTTTCTTTTCCTCCTCCTTCTTCCTCCTCCTTCCGCCGCCGCCACCTCCTTCTGCTGACAATGGCCGGCCGCCCGGCCGACCAAGACTGGTGGCCAAATTCGGCGAGCTCGAGGCTCGGCTGATCTCACCCGAGCTCGTCGGATCCAACGAGCCGCGAGCTCGGCGACGAGCTCGAGCTCGCCTGGATCCGGCGAGCCGCGAGTTCCGCCGTCGATCTGGCAAGCTTGAGGCTCGGCCGATCTCACCCGAGCTCGCCGGATCTGGTGACGAGCTCGAGCTCGCCCGGATCGGGAGCCCAAGCTCGCCGCTAGATCCGGGCGAGCCACGAGCTCCGCCACCCGATCCGACGAGTTCACGGCTCGCCACTGCACGACGAGCGGCACGGACGGCGAGCTCCCCACGAGCCTCCGGCGCCGCCGCGGTGCTCCTCTTGAGCCGGGATCCTCCGTGCGGCTTCGAGCCCGGGGCGAAGCGGCGCGCGGCGCGCCGCGCGCCCGTCGGAGCGAGGCGGGCGGGAGCGGCCAAGGAGGGCGGAGGCCGATCCCGAGAAGGACGTCGTCGAAGCGGCCGCAGCGGGGAGAGCAAGAGAGAGAGAGAGAACGCGAAGAAAGAGAGCTCGTGCGAGAGGCGAGAGGCATGGAAAATGATTTCCTCTTTTCAAAAGAGGAAATCATTTTCCAAGATGTCAAGAATGAATTTTTTTCGTTGACCGGAAAATATTTTCCTTGACCGTGATTTTCCGCCCACCCGAACACCGGAAATTTCGGAAAATATTTTCCTGGAAGTTATTTTCCGCGAAACGAACAATGCCTAAAAAAGGAAATCATATTTCGGGTATGTAAATGATTTTAACATTTTATAATTAAAGAAAAAGACATGAAATAAATTCATAATTGGAGTACAAAGTATTTCTATCGAGTTCAATATACCATATATTTTCACACGTATAATTCAGTACCCCCAAAGGTACGAAGTATTTTTCATTAAGTTCACCAAGCCAAGTGTTTAAACCAAGTGTTTAGGATACGAAAGTTTTATTCACTTTCTTCTTTTTTTCAATCATGGTCTGGTGGGCCTCTACAGTCGCCCAACCCAACAATGGCAAATGCCTCCTCCTCTTCTTCGTTGTTGAACTCTCTCCCTCTCGGCACAGCTCGGCTCCCCCGCCCACCTTAGCTCCCCGCGCCCATCTGGGTAGTCGTTGGTCGTCCGGCGAACTCGTGGGTCATTCGTCGCCGCCACCTTGCTGCGAAGGTCCTCGCCCCCTCGTCGCCGGCGCGCTCTCTCTCTCTCTCTGTCTCTCTCTCTCTCTCGGGTGCGTGAGTGGGAGTGCCGCCGCCCGTGTCTGAATCTCTCTCTGTGTGTGCGTGCTCATTTGGGCAGGTGGGTTCGGCGACTGCTTTGAGGCTGTTCACGTATGATGTCTTTCTTTCTGTTATTCTTGAAGAATGTTTAGCTGGGAGGGTTTAGGGTTTATGCTTTGTGAGTTTTGTCGTTTCGAATTTGTTGATCACATATCTTTTGTGTTCGTTAATTGCAATGCTTTTTGAGAAATGGGTATTTGCTGACGTCTCTTCTTGTGAATCAAATATAAGGAATGGATACTGTCTCTTTAGAGAATTACATGCTTTCATCATGAGCTGCCAGCTAATTAGTTCTACTTACCCCATGATATGATCTGTATTGCTAAATTTGATCCCTTTTCTAGTTGATTTTTCTGCTAAATTTAGTGGTTGGCTGATCTTCCAAGGTTTCATATGTTGTTCCCTGCTTTGGACTGCTAGAAGTCTAGCATCTTAATTAGCAGAATCGCCCAAATGAAGTAGGTTTGTGAGGATCTTGATTTTCGCGAGTGACTGTTTAAACTGAATGGTTGCTCGGGTATGTGAGCATTGTGAATTCCTCTTTTATTTTATGAAAGTCCGGTTTTGAATCTCTCTGGCTGTTTGCTCTTTTGATTCGTTCTGGTTTGTTACCTGTTCACAATCCAATGTCAAGGTGAAAAAATTGATTTTCTTGCCATTATTGCCATGTCTTGTTTTTTCTTGAACCCATTTTGCTTCGGCTTGTTTATGTTGAATAGGTTATTCCACAGAGAGTATTATGTGAAGCTTGTAATTCTTGTTCGTGACAAAGATAATAGGAAAACAAATGAGATGAACTTTTGTGTTCCCACCGAAATGGGTTTCCCTGTGAACTATGAGAATTAACAGAAATTCTTATTATTGGAGCAATTATCTTGTTTTTGTTCCATTATGTATCTTTCTCCTATGGCAGTCGGCATCTATAAATGTAAGTTGATATGGACTGTGTTTCTATATCAGATTTGGAAAGAGAAACCTTGAAATCATTCTGTCTTGTAATGTGGTGGTGGGCAACTTGTTAAGTGGAGGTTATTAGCAATTAGAACCTAAGTAGTCTTGTTATTTTTTAAAGTACATTGGGTGGTAAAGCGACCCATACAATAATTTTCTTCATTGATTTAGTCTCGACTCTTGTGATTGAGTAGTCTCACTCTTACCCCACCTTCTCTTCTTCCAGCAGACAGCAGCAAGTTCTTTCCAGCTTTTCTACTTCGCCCTTCTTCTTCCTCAACCTATGACTACCATGAGCTTGGCTGACCTCCCTGACGACATCGTCAAGCTGATCCTAATGCGATTACCAGTGAGATCTCTGCACCGATGCAAGTGCGTCTGCAAGTCATGGCGAGACAAAATCAACAGCCCTCATTTCATGGAGCGTTACCTCCATGCCTCCAATTGGCATCTCGTGTGTGTAGAATTGGGCAATCCTCCCCTGAGCTGCGATCCTCCCCGGAGCCTGTGCTATATTTTCTCCGGTGAGTCTCTTTCTCTAACAAGAATGGAAATCCCATTTGCTGGCCACATTGGCCAATGTGCCCTCATTGGTTCATGTAATGGTTTGATCTGCGTCGCAAACCGTTCCCGAAATGGCTATGTCCAGCGGATGTATCTGTGGAATTTATTCAGTACAAAGTACAAGGAGGTTCAACCATACCGTTCGGAGGGTGAAATTCCTTCCGTAAGAACTTCTCCTATAGTTCTAGGGTTTGGCTTCCACCCTGAGTCGAATGACTATAAGATTGTGATGATTCTCCATCATCAACTATATTATAATTATCCAAGCGGCAACAATATAAAGCATGGAGTACATATCTATTCACTCAATACTGATTCCTGGAGAAGTTTGGAGTGTAGGGTTCCTGCTTTCCGTAGCTCTAGTTCCGCGGTATGCTGGAATGGGAATATGCATTGGCTTTTTTCCAACAGATTAATAGTGTTGCTCAACTTTGAGGTGTTCGAAGAAATGGCTCTTCCAGAAGAGCTTTTGCACGCTAAAGTTGTGAAGTTGTTAGTAGCAAATGGCTTGCTGGCTGTGTGCAGTGTTTGTGAGGAGGCAGCAGTTGGGCATGTTCATGAGGAGGCACAGCGTTCAGATTGTTCGGTTTGGGTTAAGGATGAGTACCACATGCCTTGGGAAAAGCGGCATTCTTTTCAAGTTGATAGACAAGTAACAGGATTTGACGACTTCATGAAGAATGGTGAGCTTCTGATGGTAGTAGATGATGATGAACATATTTCATGGAATCCAACCACTAGACAATTCACAGATCATCCACTAGAGGTTGAGGTGGAATCCGATTTAGTCACATTGATAGAGCGCTTTGTTTCACTTTAGAGATGATTTGGTTGCTGCCACATTTATGTGTATGACAGACTGATTCTGCTTGCAGAAGAGTTGAGAGACATGTGAAGTGAGGTGGTGGCTGTTTACTTTTTGCACTTCTTGCAAGCTTTAGAGTGTGTATGTATTTTCACTTGAGGTGAAAAGGGGTTGTTGTGGACTATTCCATAAAATCAAAATCGCAATGGACTATTCTTCCTTCGTCTCGGTTGTTGTGGTTGTTATTCCATTGAAAAGGGGTTGCCCTTATGGTCAGTTGTATTAGGTCTGCTTGTGATTCGGTGTAGACCATATTTCAAACTCGGACCAAACATTTTAATATAAAGAAATTTCATTAAAATCCAAACTACTAAAAGAATCATCTACGAACCCCCGTAACAAGAGGGGTACTATTTTATAGAATTTAACTAGCGAATGCCATCTTTTCATCAAAGGGCTTCTTGAAATGTTCATACGAAAAAAGTTACATATGATTCAATCCAAATCAAAAATCTAATTGATATGCAAGGGAAATTTAGCGAATAACTTGATGTGACAAAGATATAGAAAAAAATTAGAAGGATATAGAGCAGGTTCAATTTGGAAACACATCAAATTAACACCAAAAGACTAAACAAAATAAGTTCAATTTGTGGACTCCTTGATCTCTCTCTCTCTCTCTCTCTCTCTCTCTCTACATCTTTAAATGCCTTTAATTCCGAAAAATGGCTCGTATAACTTGTTTAAATTATGTTGGCTGATTGATTAGACAAAATGAGATGCTTCCTAATTTCTTTTTTCTAAAAGGGGTTGCTATGTTTTAAATTCCGAGTCAGGAACTCTATGTAATTATTCTATGCGTCAAGCTCTATCAAGTTTCCTTATAGTAATGTTGTACTTTTGTGGGTTTTCGATGCAATTTCGACTTAAAAGTCTCGCGTAAAGAATTCAAGGGCAACAACTCTTAGGTAGTGTAAAAGTCAAAACAAGATGAGAGAGCTCAATTATTCCATTTACCCAGCTCTTAATATTTCCTTATTATTATGTCGTATTTTTGAAGTTTGATTTAATGAGTTTTCGATGCAATTCGGACTTAATAATCTGGCACGTAGAATTTAAGGAAGATGACTCTTAGCTAGGATAAAAGTTGGAAGAGGATAAAATAGCTCAATCAAGGCATCATGGATACGGTCTTCTTATTTCCACAACGAATCTATTTTGATATGTACCAAGGAGAACAAATAAAAATCGAAACTTTCATAGTCCGCTGTCCGAATAATTTCCGGTTGCCACCGCAAGATAAGGCCGCAGTCGTTAAAGGCATGGGTTGGCGCTTCTCCTTCTCCTTCTCCTTCTCCTTCGTCGGTCGTCCCTTCTTCTGGCCTCGGTTTCAGACGCTCCCATTGCTCTCTGCTGCAAATGCAACTGCGAAGACCGATCGAATTCTCCTTTTAAGAGCGTTGGGGCGATGGTGGTTTTGTCTCCGCACGGCCTCTCTCGAGCTCGGCTCGCTTGCCACTGCACCCTCTCCTCCTTCTCTCTTCCCAGGCCCCTCTTCTCCGGCCGTCCTTTCCTTTCTCGTCCGAGCGCCGCTCGCCTCCCGTTCCGCCGCAAGCACGGCCGGAGCTTCACGTTCTTCGGCGGCAGCCGCCGGTTCTCCGTCTCCGCCGCTTCCGGTTCTCCAGGTACTGATGCCGGGCGTCTTAACTGACCCTTGTCCGTTGGAAATTCTGTTGGGCACGTGCGTGGTAACAATTTCGGATTTTGAAATATCAGGTATAGCTTTCTTGGCTGATGTTGAGGTGTTGCTCTGCTTTGGTCCTGAGAAATTGGATAAATCGTGATTTTTATTGGGAACAGAATTTGTGTTGGCTGAATTGAGTGGTTCTTCGCATCGAATTATTCAGGAATTCTCAGAGATTTGGACTGGGAGTGACTTGTAATGTGTAGCTGCTTTTTCTTCATCAGAATGCAGTAGTATTATTTTTTCATGGTTCTTTCAGTCCCCTTCAGCACATTTTCGTGTTCTTCCCCCCTCTCTCCCCTCCACTTTGTAAGTAGCAGTTCGGTGTTGTCATTTGCTTCTAGTCTGACATGGTATACTGCTGACCCTATTTGTAATTAGACTGAGGTTATCTCTGGAATTCTTAGATGGACCCAACCATTTATGGAATCATCAATGAATGTGATTTTGGATGCTCTAAAGGAAAAGCTGTAACAAGTGGCTGCCGCAGTTGTCTATTACCTGATCATTGAGTGAAAGATTTCAGTTCATCTTAATGGGTTCTGAGATGTACAGAGTTGTCTAAGAAATAGGCTAAGACCCAGTTCTTTAAAACATCCAAGATCACATTCATTGATGATTCCATAAATGGTTGGGTCCATCTAAGATTTCCAGAGATAACCTCATTCCCGGCAGAATGGAAGTTTGTGTAAAGGAATTTGGAAAGATCCTTTTTGATATCATGTCCCGATAGACCATAATAGCTTTTTGAACTTCTCCTTGCTTGCAAAGCGAATGGATGAGGATAGAATATGTCACTACGTCTGGTCGCACGCCAGTAGCTTCCATTTCATAGAGTGCTTCCACAACTCGACCACTTTTGCACAGGTTGCTGAGCAGTACTGTGTATGAGATGCAATTCAATGGCAAATTCAGTGAAAGCATCTCCTCCCTAAGCTTTAAGCCTTCATCTATATTGCCCGCCTGGCAATGTCCGAATATAAGAATGGTGTACGTTACCTGATCAGGATGCAACCCTTTGAGCAGCATGTTCTTAAGGACGTTCCCAGCCCCACTCATTAGACCCAGGAGATGAAATCCTTTAGCAAGAATATTGAATGTCACAACATCAGGACCCAATCCATTCTTCTCCATATCATTTGCAAATTCTATTGCCTCTTCCATGGAACCTGCTACACATAAACCATGGATGAGGATATTGTAAGCGTATGCATCAGGTGGAAAACCAAACTTGAGCATCGTACAAAAGAATGACTGAGCAAAATCCAGAAAACCCAATTTACAAAACCTTGACATGAGGGTATTAAACGACACAACCGAGGGCCCAAATTTCATCTTATCAGTCTCCCAGAAGAATTTAACCGCATCTTGAAATCTCGACTGCCCGCAAAGGCCATCCAAAATAATGGAATGAGTGTATTCACTATGAGGGATGCCACTCGCTTTGATCTCATTATATACATCCCACATGATATCAGTATGCCTCAAGTTATGCAATAGACTATTTTATGCCATTGTAGAAGCTCGCAATCTCAAATCCTTCATCTTGGCGAGGACAAAGAGGGCGTCATGCACCATCCCGGCTCTTGAATAAGCAAAGGCAAGAACATCCCACACAACGCCACTCGATTCCCAATCGCGGAAGCTACTCGACAAAACCTCACAAAGGGCAGGTGCGGAGCCAGAGCCTACACAGAATCAAAAGCAGCGACATGAGAAATCCTATAGACCTACAACTAGTTCAAGCTCCTTAGGAAGCTAAACTACAAACAGAACATCACCCAAAATCTGCAAAATCTCAAATTGGTTCCTCAGTCGGCACGAAACAGAAAAGGGCATTTGGTAGCCCATATATCTTGCCCAAAAACAAAACTTTCAAGAGCATCGCCCGGCTCAGAGAACCTAACAGAAACCCACAACATGAGAAAGCCCTTGTTACTCAAAATTTACCTTCTTCCTCCACCATTTGATGAAGAACCCAACGCAACCGCCCCAGCTCCCACTTCCCAGCCAAGACATGCGAGACCAGCAACCAAGAGAACCTCGAATGCCGAAACCCGTACCCGTTCCTCAAAACGTCGAAGAAAGCGACCGCCGAGTCCGGGCTCTCGGCCTGCAGAGCACCCACCACCCGGTCGACCTGGAACCCATTCAACTCCGATACCACGGCCCCGAAGCGAGCGAGGAGAAGCGAGAAGCCCTCCACTCCCGAACTCCTCGACCCAGCAATGACTTCACGAAAAGGGTCGTCGGGGCTCGAGGCGGCGGGGACAGGGTCGTGGTCGCCGCCGCGGTCGAGCACGGCGGCGGCGGCGGCGGAGGGCTTGGCCGCCGAGAGCAAGGACGGCATGGAGAAGAGGATTGGAGAACTAGCGGGGAGGCGGAGGGGATTGCATCGGCGAACGCGGGCGAGCATGGAACTTTGGGAGCTTCGAAGTATGCACAGAGGGACTGCCGCGCTTGCCTGGCGCTGCGAAGGTTTTTGTCTGGGTTTGGGAGTGGCAAGCTTAGCGAAGGGCAAAGAAAGGGTAGGCAAATCAAAGATTTGAAAATTAATTTGGCCAATTCAACGGTAGCACTTTTAAAAAATAAAATAATAATAATAATAATGATTGTATTGTTTGAAATAATTAATTAATATTAAAAAATATTTTTATTCTCAACAGTGATAATTAATTTTCATGAACGGTAAAAATATAATTGGTAATGAAAATTTTTTGACAAAAATAAGCAAAACTAGTCTAGCTATAATACCCTTGAAGAAGTCAGATAGGGAGCGAACGATGCGAGACATTTTGCATCGCGCACAAGGCGGTGACGTCGAAGGCGCCAAGCCTGCCATGGTTTCGTCGGTGGATCCAGTAGGGGTGTGCATGGTCCGGGCGGCGGTTCCCAACTTAGAACGGGGAACCGCCGCTGGGCCGATTCAAAAATGGAACCGAGATCCACCCGTTTGTTGCATGGATCCACCCAGGAATTGGACCGCCTGTCCGATCCGATTCTTGGATGGATCCATGAAATCGATCTTAACGCGAAACAATTTTGGTTTTCAACATAGAATGATTATGTGACATCAAAGCAAGCCAAAAAAAGAAAAACAAAATTTAAGTACGTGGAACAAAAATTCATTTGTTGCAACTATAAATGCAACCAATGAAAGAATGGATGTACATAAATTGATATAGAGGCGGAGAGAGTAGTAAGTGTTTAGGAAAAATGGGTCTCTCTTAAAGTTATGAATTAGACATATCCCTCATCAGGTTTGGCAAAATATCACAAGTCGCATAGACAAATCAAAGGAGGTGAAATGAGGCACCATCCAAACACAGGAAAACAAAGGAAGTCCAACTAAACAAGACTTTATTGAATACATCACCTTTATCATTATATTAATAAATAAACTAAACAACCAAAAAGCACGAGAATTCCCCAATATTCAGCTTTGTATTCATCCTGCAACAGAAACAATTGCCACAAAACAATTGCTTTGTATTCAATTTTAGTAATTTTTTTAATATTAAAAATGAATCGGTCCGGTCAGTGGGCGGATCCGCCTATGGAACCGAGAACCGGACTGGTTCTCATCGGTTCCCAAAAATTGGAACCGGACCGGTTTCCTCAAGAACCGCTGATTCCGGGTGGTTTCGATCCGATTCCGGGCTATTCCGAGGTGTTTTGCACACCCTTAGGATCCAGTATCTACAATATATCAACGTCATGCTCGCTGACCACTTCCACAATCGGAAGCACCAAACACAAGACCGTAACCTAGATCTCCGCGCACTTCAGAGTGGCGGCATTAATAATGCTCGAAGAGCTTTTTGACTCCCACTTACTGAACTCGAGATATCTGCAGTTCTGACTTGACTATAATGTCCAACAGTAGATCATTTCTAACTTGATATCCGTCATTGTGACTCGACTATAGCCTGTACTTTTAGCCAAAAGATCTGAAATTTGAAGGGGCTTACAGAGTAACATGGATAAAACATCAGTGGGTCTCTCGGCTTGTCCTTTTAGCCGAAAGGTAGAAGATATGGCCGCAAACAACTTGAGTTTTGGGAAATCTCTGGAAGCCGGGGTAAAAAAGAAGAAACCCAGAAACTTAAATGCTGAAGCCCTCCCATTTTTCATCGCGCTCGTCGCCAGAACAGGGGAGAAAAAGAAGAAACCCAAAAACTTGAACGCTGAGCCCTCCCATTTTTCAGCGCGGCTCGTCGCCAGAACAGGGGAAGAAAAAATTGAACCCAGAAATCCAAACTCTGAATGCTAAAGTGACCCAGAAATCCACAATCTGCCCGCGACTTCCTCTATTCGTCTTCCGCTTCGTCTTCCCGGCGGCCAAGTTCCAGATCTGAAGCAGAGCCCCGTCCATGGCGGCGACAAGCGAGGTCGAGATCCCGACTGTGATTGGGCTCCGGCGGTGTGGAGGTGGGGAAACTCAGCTCGCCGCCGGCGCGACGACAACAGCGGGGTAAGAGCTCGTGGATGGAGGTTTTTGCGGCGGACCGGGGACTGCAATTGATATGCGCGGCCGAGCGGGGGCTAGAAGGAAGAAGAGGAAGAGAGAGAAAATAAAGGATTTTTAATTTGTTTCATTTGTCTGCGTCAACTGCTGATTGGATAGAAGCAATAAAATGCATGAACGACAGGATGATGATAAAGTGGGAATAAATTACTGAATATTTGCTCCGAAATGGGGGCTCGTCCCACCCGGTCCACGGCGCGTCGTGTGCACGCGGGGCGACGCGAGTGGGGATGCAGCCGCGATACAATCATCCGGTTTTCTAAATTAAAATAATAACAACTTAGGAGGAGGGACACGCGGGGGTGAGGGATTTGGATTTTATATTATATTTTATATCAATAAAAACGGTAGGCTGATGACAAAGTGGGAATAAATTACTGAAATATTTGGTCCGAAAAGAGGGGCTTATCCCACCCGGTCCACGGCGCGTCGTGTGCACGGGCGGGGCGGGGCGACGCGAGTGGGGACGCAACCGCGATACAATAATAATGACAATTTAGGAGGTGGGACACGTGGGGCGTGAGGGATTTGGATTTCATATTATATTTTATATCGATTTTTAGAGAAAATGTAAAATATTCCGCAGTCACACGTTCAGCGAGAAAAAAGAAATCAACCAATTGATCGCTTCATATTGCTTGCTTGAATTTACCAAAAAGGGGAAGGACTTTTGTCGCGGTCCAATGACTTTGTCCCCACTTTCTCATACCCCTTTTCATTCTTTCGGGAAAACCAATTAAATAAGGGCGACAGGATCTTCCTCACGAATTAACTTCGAAACCTAGTGTCACTTTTTTTGTTTTTTTGGTCGAAACCTAGCAGTATCGCTGTCTTCTATTGGATTAAAAGATAATGATAGAAAGGTAGAGAATCATCCTAAGAACCAAGATTACTTTTACAATCCCAAGACCTTATGCTACTTCTGTATCGGTCCACTAGGTGGAGTCCACCCAATAATATATGCGGATATATCTGTCTCAATGTCAGCAACAAAATGGACCGAATGTCGGCTAATCATTAAATATTGGATAATCTCATTCTCTAATAATACAACTCTATCGGCATATGAAATATACCAAAAACAAGTTGAACATGCTCCCAAATCTAGATCTAGATTGAGAGAGATTGAACAAGTACATAAATCTAAATCTAGATCGGAAGACGAGAGCTTCCAAAACTCTGAAAAGTCGTATAATCGCTTCCATTGTGATACTTACATTGTTTCCTTCACATTCTATTTTTCCTCAAATTCTATTTTTCCTTGTCTTTTGTGTTTCTCACTTTCTTTTACATAATTCTAAAGTAAATAAATATATATACTCAAATATTCAAAATACATAACCTCACAACTTTATCTCGCCATAGAAAATATAAAATCTAGTGTTTTTGTTAATCCCTTTCATATTACACATCATGCGGTAAATTTTTCCAAGGTGGCTATAAAATGAAATTTATGACAAGACATAGAACAACTATAATAACCCAGTCTGATAAGGGTGGAAAGTGATTGTCTAGGCTAAAGAACCTACATAAGAAGCAGCTCTTAGCAAAAGAGGTAAGAGTAAATCGAACTGTGTACCAAATGAGGGGAGTATATATATATATATATATATGAATATTAAAATTAATTCACGGAGGTGCTTTTTGACGTAACGATAAAGCTTCATTGTAGAACTCTACAGTATGAGTGTTGACACCTAAATTTTGACTAATCATGTAGTATTTAATTGCATAGAAAATTAGGGATTAATCTTTAACTCCTTTAAAAAAATAATAAAATTGCATTTCATGTAGTCGCATTTCCATCGGTACTAAGAGGACAACAAGAAGCAGGGGCTCGCGGTCGATTGCATGCATAAAAGGATGGTCCCTCTTTCGCTGGTCTGAACACGCATAAGAAAAAAATGAGAAAAGAAGCTCTCGCACTTCCATTGTCTATTCCTCATTAATGCATGCACATGCACATGCATACACAAATTCGGTGGACGTGCGGATTTGGGAGAAATCTTCAAAGAAGCAAAAGCAGCCCATAATATATTATATAATATGTCCATATTGTATTATTATAATATGCTCATAATATTATATAATATGTCAGCTTTGGTGGCGCAATGAAAACTCACCCAAGAAGAAACCTCCTCATTAATGCATGCACATACACGCACGAAATGGGGGACGTAAAAATCCTACAGGCGCCTGCAAGAAGATTTCCTTGCTGAAGAACAGGGGGAGCGAAGAAAGAAAAAAATTCCATTGTGAGGGGGGCTTCCCCTTCGGTCAGACAAGGGGGAAGAAGAGTGTCAGAGAAAGCTAAAAAATATTCATTGTGAAGGGGCTCCTCCTTCGGACAAGAAAAATGAAGTCAGGGGAGGATATTAAAAAAAGAGATGAATGGAGAGTTTGTCAGAGAAAAGAAGGTGAAGTCAGAGAGGGCAACAGAGAAAGAGAAAAGAACGTGAAAGAAAAATAATAAAAAAAGAAGGGTTGTCTTCTTTTTTTTTTTTTTTTTTTTTGAACAGGGGTTGTCTTCTTAAAGGGAGGCTTCGAGCAACGCAGGGGGGGACTTCTGCAGCTGCCCAGGACGCCAGAGCCCCGAACTCTCTCGCCGTCGCAACCCGCTCGGCGCCCGCAGCAGCCCGTCACCACGCCAGCAACCTTCCTCCTTCCGGCGAGTTCCGAGCCCGTCGCCGCCCCTCTACTCCTGCGCGCCACCGTCCCCGACGCGAGCACCCTCCAGCCCACACCCACAGTCGACCTGCCCCACCTCCACGCCCGCCGCTGCCTCGTCGTTCCACCAGCACCCGGCTCACCCTCAAGCTCGCACCGCCGCTCGTCGCTCCTGCTGTGACCGCGACGACCCCGCACCTCTGACCGCTCGAAACTCCGTCGCCGTTGCCCTTGCCGTTCCACCAGCAGCCGAAGCTCCGCCTCACCCGCAAGCTCGTGCTGTCCTCTGCACCAGCTCTGCACGAGCGTAGACCCGACGACGCCTCCGCCCGCGTCGCCCACCACCTCCGCTCGAGTCAACACCCGACGACGTTCCTCTCTGCCTGTTCCCGACGCCGACGTCCCTGCTCCGCCTCTGCCGTCGCCGATCTGCAGCGCCAGAAGTCCCGAACGCCGAGCTGCTGCTCCTCCCTCGCTGTCGCGCCTCTGTCCCTCTTGCGACCCCACGCCACCGGAGCTCACACCGCTGCTGCTCAGCCGTCGATCTTCGCCCCAGCAGCTGCAACACGACGCCCCTGCATTCTTCGCCTTCCACTGCTCCAGATCCGGACGCCGAGCCATCGTACGTACGTCCGATGCCCTACCTTCGCCGGTGATCTGCTTCAGCCGACCCAGTGCCCGAGCTCCACCAGGGACGCCCTGCAGCAGCCGAGTTTCGCCTGCTGTTCGTTCCTGCTTGCTCGTCCGACGCCCAGCAAATCCACTCCGAGCCTCCTCCGCGAGAAGTTGCCTGCTGCTCCGCCCGTGCCGCTCCGACCAGCGACCCGACGCCTGCAGCGCACCCCCGCGACCTGCTGCTGCCGCCGGTCCGCCCGCCGCCGGTCCACCTGCCGCCGGTCCTCGCCGGAGCTCCGAACGCCGGTGACTAGCTGCCCCCGGCGAACCACCACAGTTGCCAAACACCGTGGAAGGCCAAAGCAAGAAAACAAAAAAAGAAAAGCAAATTAGGTAGTTTTTTTATCTACTTTATTTTGTTGTTTTATGTTACTTTACCTTTTTAGTAGAATTATTCCTTACTATAAGATTAAGAATGTTCGACATGAAATAGCTTGTGAAATTTGTGATTGACAGTCCGATTTTCGCGCCCGAAATCCGACTCGCAATTGCTTGAAAATCGCCAATCCGATCTCACGCACGAGATTCGATTTACGATTTATTTAAAATTAGCTAACCCGATCTCATGCGTGAGATATGGTTCGTCAATTTGGACGTCAATCTTGCTCTGATTTACTGTCGTGCCGTTTAAGTTAATTTCGCTTTCATAAAATAAAAATAAAAATAAAAATAAAAATAAAAAATGTAGGCTAGAATTAGGTTTATTTCCTGTTTTAAGGTTTGCATATTTAGAATAGGAATTTCATTTCGAATTTTAAAAAAATAAAAATCAAATCAATCAATTTAGGTTGCTAGTTGTTTAACCTAGGTTTCATGTTTAATTACTTGACAATTTTTAATTTCGAAATTAATACAAAAACAAAAAAAAAAAAATATTAGAATTTTGGCACTCTTCGCATGTCATTTTAGGATTTTTAGATAGATTGCATTTTAGTTAGGAATTTCTAAATTAGGATAACATTCTAGTTTAATTTAGGATTTGACTTAACCTCATTCCTAATACAAATTAGATGATATTTTAATTTAGATAGATAATTTTCACATTTTTCTAATTCCGAATTTCATGAAAAATACCAAAAAAATGTCTTAGAATAAATTAGTTTCAATTTTTAGGACAAATTGCATTTTTAGGAATAGAAATATCATGTGCACGTCATGTAGAATTAGGCTTATATAATTAAAAATTGTCCGTCATTATAATTAGGTCATTTTGATTTGCATATTTAATTATTGCATGTTCATTAAGAAAACACAAAAAGAATATTTTACTCATGTCATGTAGTTTAGAACACATTGTCATGACATTCCATGTTAGATTAGTAGCATGCATTGCATATTGCATGATTCTCATTAAATAAGTAAAAAACCAAAAAAGGAAATTGCCTGTTAATTAGAAATCATATTCTTGGTCATTGATGTGAATTATGATTTAACAATGCGAGATGTTTTCGTTGCTATGAGGTAAGTCCTGCATTTATTCATCGCTTTCTTGGGTGTTAAATTGGTGGTTTGCGCATCCGCATGATCACCTCACATGTTAGGAGGATAAATTAAAATCAATTCAAGCTGCCTGCAAAATATTTTTGAACAAAAAGAAAAGAAAAGAAAAGGTACCGAAAGGGCGTTAGAGAAATCTAGCATAATCAAGTCCCCGAACTCACAATCTACGGTTCGTAGGAGTGAAGTAATTCTCCCATTACTTTACTTGGGTTTCTAATCTACCCACCCAAAATAGATTAGTGGCGACTCCTAATTGAAAATCATTTGCATGTTAAGAACTTGAACCTAAGTCGCGAATTGGTATGGGCTTGGGAGAGCCCGAGTTAAGTCTAGGCTTAACAATCCATTAACCTAAACCGTAGGTGGTGCACCTGAAATTTGGGTCGCGACAATGAGCAATACTAGGATGGTGACCTTAGAGCAAAGTGCCCATTTGTATGCTAAATGACAAAATCGTAGGGCTCGATATGGAACTAGCCAAAACGAACTATTAATCTAGGGATTTCACAATATGATGTTAGAGCCATACCCCTTCTAGTAGGTGTGCGGTTTGAGGCCAACCGTGTGGAAATTAATGGTTTGGTCACGACCCGGTTCGATGAGGACGGGGAATGGTCGCTAGGGTCAGAGGGTCTCCACAAGGAGTGGCTCTTAATATACTTCTAGGATGTGTGAAGGGGGCAAGAATAAATCAAACTATGCATTGAGCAGGAGGAGAGTGATTTTGGAATATATATGTGAAAACTAGAAATAATTCATGGATGCGCTTTTTGATATTAAAATTCCAAAGTTAAGCATGTTCAAGTGGGAGTAGCCAAATGGCAAAACTGTGAGACTAGATATGGGACTATCAAAGCGAACAATATATCGAATGAGATAATTCAAATATGTCACAATAACAAGACACAACGCAAGAGCATGATTTTGATCTATACACCAACATACTAAGCTTCGGTTTATGTTAATTTATCCCCATGTCAGAATCGAGGCAGCTCGCTAGACACCTTCAATTAAAGAAGGATTTGTTTTTGAGCTTAACATAATAAATTTTGTTACAAGAATACACTTTTCATGACCAAAAATAGCGTCATAGCAAAAACTTTTGTCCCAATATTTGATATATCTTGTAGTGATAGTATAACTTTATGATTGTATACTTGACATGAGATCTTTTCAATCAATGTCCATATAAGAATTTACATTATTTGGGCATTCATGTGTACACTATATCTATGTTGATATGGTCCCTCCTGCATTGTTGATTCATTCTAGGGAGCTTAACCCTACACCACCAGCGATGAAAAGACAGATTTTCTATTCTATAGCACCACCCTTAAAAAAAAAAAAAGTCAATGTCAAAGATGGAGAATTATATTCTCGAGACTCAATGTCGAAGACGGAGAAATCATTATATTCTCGAGACCATCACATTTTCGTGATTAGCCCTAAACTTTTTGGAGGGGTGTCATGCCTCGACTTGCTTTATACTCACGACAACACGTGCCATCGCTTTCACTTAAGTCATCTGTTTACAATGTCGCAAAACGCGTTGTCAACCCATTGATTTTATCTTTCGATTACATGCAAATAGAAGCAGAATAAACATCTCCCAACCATTATCAAACAATAGGGATAGTATAGGAACACCTCAACAAACACTTTCATAAACACATTCATTATCCAATATAAGTTAACTTTAATTATATCCCAGAAGTTTTAGCCATGCTCGCTCTTTCAAAAAGGATTTAGGATTGGCCTAACACCTCTACACTATGAGGCGACTTCAAAGGAGTGGTATCCCCTACGCATCTTGGTTATAAAGCCCCAGTTTGGGCCCGATATTCTACTTGGGATCCGGATTTACCTCAGGGTTAATGATATCATCGTCGAGGACATCCTTATCCATGAGCTTCATGAATGTTCTGCCCTAGGAGAAAACCTTGAGTCATGCTGAGGTGGCGTCCCTTTTTGTTCGCAATTTACGCTTTACACCCAACAGAAAAAAAAAAGTATCACAATTAGACACATATCAATTGACATGAAAAAGTAAAACAATTAAAAATCTGATTTTTACTGCCCTTTTTCCGTCAGCAGTGCCTGAATCCGCATCCACCAGTTCTCGACCCCGCGGGGGCCCGCTTCTACAAGACTGGACACGTGGAGCGCAATATAATCACGAGGTAATAAAAGAAGAATAAATGGCACGCACGTGAGGGACCCATGGGAGCACACGGATTTTTTTTCTCCTTTTTGTGTCAGAGGACACAAATGTTGAAACATCAGTTGAATTCACCGTCGTCACCTTCCTTAAGAGGATGTCCTTGGATTTGCCAAAAAGGGGAAGAACTTTATCACGGTCCGACTTATCCCGGCTTAGTTAAATCGTTCTGTCGTTTTCACTTTTTGCCTCCAATTTAATAAGGCTTGGATCATGTGCAAATTAACAATTATTAAATTCATTCTCGCATAAAACAAAGATACTTTTCGACTTTTTTTTTTTTTTTCGGTCGGTGATACTTTTCGACTTTGAAAACTAGTTTTACTTAGAATATGCATATAAATTTTCTAATTAAATCAAAAGGATATAGGGATAAGTTAATGTCATTTGACTTGTAGATATTTTAATGAAACCGTTTCATTTGACTTGGAGATATTTTAATGAAATCATTGCTATGTGGGATAGGTAAACTGAAATAACCAAAGAATTGAAGCAATAGCTGTGTGATTAAAGTTGTTTTCCTTTTCTTCTTTTTTTTGAAATAAAAGAAAAGCAATGGACTGAAATTTTCTGTTAAATATAAGACATTAGTTCATAAAATCATGGATCCACGTAGCTCAACCATCAACTTGTTTTAAAAAGGTTCATGAAGTTTTCTTCATCTTCTATTTAGGATGGGCTATTTTCAGAAATTTTTTCTTAGAAGTCATTTTTCGGGAGAATGACAATATTTTCCGGTATTCAGCTGAAATCTGAAAAATTCTCAGAAAATATTTTTTGGTGTTCGGTAAGAAAAATATTTTCTAAACTTCACTATCTATGCATGCACTGCTTACCGACTCATAAATCCGTCAAATCTAAACTTGCCTTTAAGGCCGAGCAAACTTGCTTAACATCTTTGTTTCCTCACGATTGGCAAACACTAATCCATTCTTGAAAATGTTAGTATGGATTTTCAACTTCTCTTGAAAATCTACAATCTTGAACAAAAGAGAAAAAGAAGCAAAGGATGTACGGCCCACGTGAGAATCTTCCAGTTGAGTTGCCTATTCTCCCTCCAGTCTTTTGTGTTATAATGAACAAAAGAGAAAAAAAGCAAAGCATATAGAGCCCTTTGCTTGAGCAATGTATAACTACTGGGTAGAGTAAATTAAAAAAAGGATAGGGAAAAGTGCAGGGGCTTTAATTTGAAATGCAAAGTCCATGGTAAGATCACTAGTCATAGAAATGCCAATACAAAACAACTTTACATCAAATTTCATCTCTTGAAGTACTGACAATAAAAACATGGAAAGAAAGAATACATGAGTGTTTTGGCAGTAAAGCTCAATACAATATATCATTGATGATAATCTCATTTGCTTACAAATTAGTCAATCTACACTTTGCAAAGATTCATACTCTTCACCATGAATGCTTTTCCAATTTTTTCATTCTTAATTAGATGGTTAAAAATTGATCCAAGGATAATTTCATCATATACATCCTCTTTCATTACCTCATTGTAGAGTT
Source organism: Eucalyptus grandis (assembly GCF_016545825.1). Classification (NCBI taxonomy): domain Eukaryota; kingdom Viridiplantae; phylum Streptophyta; class Magnoliopsida; order Myrtales; family Myrtaceae; genus Eucalyptus; species Eucalyptus grandis. Next base: position 7,578,466 of record NC_052620.1, read on the forward strand.
GCGAGTAATAGACTTAGGAGTGATTGATGTCACTTTGACCCAATGACTTAATTGTCGAGGCCATTTCTCCAAGTTGTGTTGAAAGTGCAACATACTTGTCATCATTGTCAGAACATTTTTGCCTTTTGTGAGACCTCTTTTCTGAATGCACGGTAGAGGAAGATGTTTTTGAGGCTTTCATCAACTCATCGAAGTCATCACCTAAGTCGATAGGTGAGGAGTCAACTTCCATTGCATTGGTGTCTCCAAACTGCTTGGCAAAGCTTTTGATGGCCTTGTCTCTCCCAACCATAATAGCCATCTTATCATACATATCAATCATCTTATTCAGATATTTTTCATAAGAATGATGAACTTGTAAATGCACAATATTCATTTAGTTTTTGGTTCCATGGCTAGATGTGAAAAGTAGCTATTAAGTAGACAACACTTAGGCTTCAAGCTATGACAGAAACACAATTGAAGGCCTTCTTTTGTTTGTTCTTTTAGTTATTTTCCCTTCAAAATTATGCCTGAACAGAAATTGCATTGTCAATCCTTCTTTGCAAGAGATGCAAGATTAATAAGATCTAAAGCACGAGGCTTTGAAAACGCATATCAATGTCAGAATTAGCAATTCATATGCGACAATGTTTTGAAGTAGAGTCATTAATGTTCTTTCGATACCAACACATATTGAGAGAAAACAACAGACTAGAAAGCATAAGAGTCTTCGACAACACACTATTCCAATTCATTTCTTGATCATTGAGGCAGAAAGTCATCACTACTTGACCTTTTCTAGGTTCTTTACTACTTATTTCTTCAAATGAGGCTCAAGAAGTAATGTATTAAAGCATATTCAAGATCACATTTTCGAGCAATCCCAAAAACGATATCGGGCAATTAGCCCATTTGACATGCCTCGAGTCCAACTAGGCTCTAGTACTAACTTAGTAAGCTCTGGACATTCTGGCATGGTGCACTCTCAAGCTCTCCCCACCTAAATTGCAGAAGATAAAGAGAAAAGAAGCAAACTTTACCAACCCCAATCACATTCCAAAGATACCCAACAATCGAAATCAAAATCGCAGTAGTAAAGGACATTCAGAAAATTTCTAGACATATAAGGGCCTGTTTGTTTGTGCTCTTTTTTGTTGTCATGAACACAATTTCTGTTCTTTTGTTCCTCGGAACAAAAAAAGAATAGAAATGTGTTTGTACGTTTTGTTCCTAAGACTTGTTTCTATTTCGGGAACAATTTGGAACAAAAACAAGAAATAAGAAAAACTTGTTTCTTGTTCCCAATAACATTTCGAGAAACAATTTTTTTTCTCTCCTATTTTTTCTTTCTTTTTCTTTTCTTTTTCTTTCTTCTTTAGTCGGTTGTCAGCCTTGGCCATGGCCTTCGAGGGCCGGCGACCTCGCCGGAGCGTTGCCAGCCGGCGCGAGGTTGGCCTCGTCGGGCCACTGCCAGGTTGCCTCGCTGGTGGTTAGGCGAGCTCGAGCCTCACTAAGGGCCAACGAGCCTCACTATGGCTAGGCAAGGCCACCGGCCCTTGTTGGCTGGTTGTCGGCCATGGCCAAGATCGGTGACCAGCCAAAAGAAGAAAAAAAAAAAAAGAAAAATAAAAATATTTAAAAAATAAAAGAAACAAAAAAATTATACAAGTTTACGAAACGTGTTTCTATTTTTTTCTATTCCAAGAACATAAATTTTGTGCGAGTTACCGGACGCGTTCTTCTATTTAAAAATTGTTCCTCGGAACAGAAATAACTTTTCTATTTCTATTTCCTAGAATAATTTTTTAACAGAAATGTTACCAAACGCACCCTAGGTTACTAGTCTAAAAGTTAATATTAAATTATGCATTGCACTTGTAACAAAAACTGAAACAACATCAACACGATAACTTGTGGCTTCAACAAAATAGGGGTGACTGACAACTCAACATTCTACTTTTTTTCTTTAGTCCAGCATGTTAGGAGATGCATTAAAATTTAAAATTTTTGGCTAAAATGGTTAGGAAATTATCTCTTATATATTGAGTAAGTATATAAAGACACATAGAACTGCTTATATGAAACATTGGCTAAAAGAACGTATTGAGTAAGTGATGAGAAAAATTATCGACACATATTAAGTGATGAGAAAAATTATCAACACATATTGATCAAATTCGTTTTTTCCCAGTTATGACCATCTTCAACTTATCATCCCAACTAAATCCACTCTTGCCATGCACAGTTTGAATTGTCTTCCAATTGCTTTTAACTATCTTTCAATGATTCTCAACATGGTCAGACTCACAACAAACACCAAACTTCTCATTTATTGTATTGATAACTCGAGCAATTGTAGAGGGTTTGAATATGCTCGAAGGCTTGTTTCCTTTACTAGCTTCATTAGTGAGATTTCAAATAAAACACGTTCCATAGGCTTTGACAATCTAAATTGCTTGACCTTCTCATCGTTTGCCTTACTTTTACCCATCATGTTAGCTAGGTGACAATTTTAAATAGCATAATAAGAAAAAATATGATGAAAATGGACACATAGTAAATATTAAAAGATGATTATCATTAAAGAAATGGAAACCACATGTTCAAAATAAAACACTCAAAAGAAATAAAAAGAAAATTTTGGCTTTTTCTAATATTTTGATAACTAATCCACATTGCATGTGCAATCCTATCCCTTTTTTATGCCCATATCCTATTTTCCTCATTTTCAGAAAGTTGGATTTTTGGATTTTCTCTTTGAGATTTCATTTGTCTATTCAGCTCTTCCATGATAGAGTCATTGGGATCAACTCCCATTATTAAATTGTGAATGATACAACAAGTTAATACCTAGGTAGCACCGACATTGACACGTGACACGCGATACGACACGACACGATATGCCAACACGTTATTTCTAAAAAAATAGATTATTTTGACACATTAAGATATGTTGTATATTTTATATATAAATAACAAATTATTATTTTTTTAATTTTTTCAATCAAATTAATCTGATTCAAATTCACAAATAAATAAATAATAATAAATCCTATAATAAATATATACTAAAAATATTAATCCATCATTTATTAATATCTATTGTGAAATATTGCGTTGCAATATATAATAGAGAAGAGATTGAGAAGAGAAAGCAAGTAAACACTAGAGATAGTAGAGAAAGCCAAAGGAGAGAGTTTTATTTCCAGTATCTCACTATTGTTCTGTGTTGTTTTTTTGTACATTAAAACTAAAATCCTATTTATAGGAGAACAAGAATGTACTTATCATTAATATCAATATATTGAATTATACATGTACTGGATAGGAGAGATAAACGTTCATTGTATAGGGAGATGTACTTAGAACATATGATACAAATGTACCATAATAAGTACATTTAATAAGATGAATATAATGAATATTCATTCATGCATTTCATTCATTTATGTATTTTATAACCCTCCCTCTTGAATATTCATTGTATTTATTATGAATGTGCATCGAATGATATTGTCTCATTAAAAACCTTAAGTCGGAAAAATCCAATGGGACAACAACCAGACAAAAGGGAAAAAGAGTGCATAGCATAAATGTATATCTCCCTTTTATAGATGCATTAATTGTCTCGTTAAAAACTCTAAGCCAAAAATACCCTGTGGGAAAAAAACTAGACAAAAAGAAAAAAGAGTGCAATGCATATATAGCCACTGCTATGGCTAATCAATCTTACATCGCATGAACTCGCAACATATCAATGCTACAATACATAATTCATAATATTTCCCCCTCAATTAAGTCATATAGCCACTTCTGGGGCTAATCAATCTTACGTCTTAGTTATAGAGTCAAATAAATAGTATATAAACTTCATAAGCATTTTATAACCATATGAAAGAACAATGAGAAGTAATACATTTAAAGAGAAACAACTAAAAATAAATTATTAGAATCATAAAATTCGAAATTCAAATCATCGTCCACCAATCTGATGCCTCATCAAAGTAATCAGAGGTCCTCAAAGAAATCAGAGACATCTAGAGATGCATTTGCTACTTTAGGAGTAAGAGGAGTCCCACCAATGGAAATACTCATCAAAGTAATCAGAGGTTCTCAAAGAAATCAAAGACATCTAGGGATGCATTTGCTACTTTAGGAGCAAGAGGAGTCCCGCCAATGGAAATATTGTTGGTCCCAACAGTGGTTATAGCAGTAGGATTGATTTCAATGGCATGAGATTCGCCATGCTTGCCCGTATTATTTAAAGATGCCTAGTATAGGTCAACAAAGTGCTTTGGCGTACGACAGGTACGTGACCAATGCCCAATCATGCCACATTAATGACAAATACTTTCATTAATCACCTTTTTCGGCTTCTTTTCTTTGCCATGATTCAGGTCAAAATTAGAATTCATAGGGCGGTTAAATTTCTTACCATCTCTTCTAGAATTCTGTTCTTGCCTGTGCTTATAACCCTTAAAATAGCAAGTATTTTTCTCAAAATTAGCATATACTTCAGGCAATGCTTTGGTTTAAGATCATGATTTTTGAATAACAATTCATTAGTTTACTCAGTAATGAGAAGCACAGAAATTGATTCAGAATATGTGGCAAACTGACGTTGCCGGTATTGCTGTTGCAATAAAATATTCAAAACATGGAAGGTGGAGAAAGTTTTCTCTAACAATTCCACAATAGCGAGTTTGATACCACATAACTCAAGCCGAGAAATAATATCAGATAAAGCGGAATTATAGTTAGACACTGATTTAAAATCTTACAGTCTAAGATTTTGCCAGTCATATTGTGCTTGAGGGAAGATAACAGTCTTGGTATAATCATACCTATCCTTCAACCTCATCCACGAGATATGAGGGTCTCGAACGGATAAATATTGAGTCTACAAGCTCTCATGCAAATGACAGCGAATAAAAATCAGCGCATTTGCTTTATCCTTTTCATTTAAGGTTCCATTCTCTGTAATTGTATTAACGAGACCTTACCCTTGAATGTGCATTTCCATGTCAAAACACCATGATAAATAATTCTTTCCATTTACTTTCAGGATGTGGAATTTGGGCTTTTCAATATTTGCCATAATCCTTGTAAAATAAAATCCTTATTAATTAAAAGGATTTTCAAATATCCACTGCCACTTCAGAAGCATAAGGATACTTTTAGATTTGAAATTGGCTTCGGGCCAATAAAAATAAAAATGAAGAATTGATAGAAGATGATGAAGTATAAGATGATTAATAAAAGAGTACCCACCTTGCAAAATATACTTATTCAGTCGGTAGATCTTCGTGCTGATAACGTGTTGTGAAATATTGTGTTACAAATATATAATAGAGAAGAAATTGAGAAGAGAAAGCAAGTGAACACCAAAGATAGTAGAGAAAGCCAAATGAGAGAGTTTTATTTCCAGTATCTCACTATTGTTCTATGTTGTTTTTTTATACATCAAAAGTAAACTCATATTTATAGGAGAGCAAGAATGTACTTATCATTAATATCAATGTATCGAATGATACATGTATTGGATAGAGGAAATGAACGTTCATTGTATAGGGAGATGTACTTATAACATATGATACAAATGTACCATAATAAGTACATTAGATAAAATGAATATAATGAATATTCATTCATGCATTTCATTCATTTATGTATTTCATAACAATCATTATTTCAATATGAAAAATTCAACTCAATTTCAATAAATCCATAAAAACTTGGAAAGAAAAAAAAAGTTAATTCACATTCTAGACTTGCATGTCAAACGTGTTGAAAGAAAAAACTTGAGGTAAATTGTGTAACACAAAAAGTGACAGTCAAAAGAAAAGAGAAGAAAATATTATTGATTTTTATTTTTTCACATATATATTTTGACCATTCATTTATCAAAATTTTTTAAAACATTGACCCCACATGTTGGAATTGTGTGTCGAAAACTCGGATGTTGAAATCGCTGTTGGAAACTCGCATGTCGAAATTCCGACTCGAGTGTTGAAAATATTGACCAGGTGTTGAATTTTCCGACACATGTTAACCAAATGTCGGAATGTGTCGAGAGTGTCGGAGAATGTCGGACACATGTCGAAATGTCCGACACGACACGAAAGCCCTCAGAGAGTATCGATGCTTCTTAGGTTAAGACAACATTGACCTGTGTTCCAAATGACCAAAAAGGTTCAGAGTCCAATACTAGGAAACGCTTATTTAGAACTCTAAATGCTCTTTCAATAGTAGTTCTTAGAGATGAACGGTGCAAATTGAATAGTTCCTTCTCGTTTTTAGGTGGGCGATCATTGAACTCCTTTAAATGGTATCTAACACCACGATAAGGAGAGATGATGCTATTTTGGATTCCATAACTAATATTAGCAATATAATATTTTCCTACATGCTATAATTAAGTTTATTACTAAGTTCCTAATCTCAATTCAAACAATGTGTGTAAATTCCATTTTCTTATCTCTAGAAATGTTCAATCCATTCAGCTTTGAAAGTGCATCAAACAAAATACATGAATCATGGGCTATGCACTCCCAACTAGCTAATACATAAGAAAACCTCAAATCGAATGTAACAACATTTAATACATTTTGTGTTGTTTCATCCTTCCAACCATGAAATCTTCCTTGAATTTCAAGAGTAATGAAACTTCTCAAGCAATTTACCAACCAAATACTAATGAAACTTCTCAAGCAATTTATAAAGACTTGTTTTTACAAATTTCATACCTTAAAATATGGATAAAACCTTCGATTGTTACTTATCTCAGGAGGAGTGGAATTGCTTGGTTCTTTCACCACATGTGTGATATCTCGAAATTTGACCCCTGATTCGGATATATGAAATGGTTGTTTCGTCGACGCACCTATGGCCATTTTAATTGGAACTGATCACTCACGAGTTAACTAATCTATTAGGTGAGGCCGTTAAGAGATATAAATGTGACAAACTAGAGAATTTGATTAGAAATTGATCGCTCGACCATAATAATCGGCAATGGTTAATACGACACCATTAAAATCGATTAGCGAACGGATATAGGTCGATTCAATGGAATCACGTAGTCAAATTGCGGGTGGTTCCGCATGATTGCGATATTTGTGTCAAATGGCTGTAAACCAATATTCTATCGATATTATACTCGAAACACGTAATTGAAACCTCGCGATTTTATGACAACCGAGGGTCGTCTACAATTCGAAGATGCACAAACGTGAAATGAAAATTATTGACCAGGGGTCAAACACGCTAAATCCTTAAAAACTACCCGATATGTTAGGTAGTACTAAAATTGTGTTTGGTCGATTTTAACCATGAAATTGAATTCAATTTCGAGAATCGGACATTCAAGTATGTTACGATTCATTTATGGGACATCGTCTCATCTTTTGGAGAAATTTTGACGAGTCCAGAATTTTGTGGAAAACTGACTTTTGGAGAGAATGGAAAGATGAAATTCGGATGGCTGAAGAAATGGTCTATTTGGTACCCAAAATGGTTTGATGGTGAGAAATAAGGACTAATTTCTCATTGGAGGACCAATTGACTTTGGAGGATGAAGACTTTGGGGGCCTAGGTGATGATGAGAGAGATATTTTGGCTAAGCATGGGATTGGTTGGACCATTGACTTCATAGCCCTCTTTCTCCCTCCCATTTCCCTTTCTCCTTCTCCTCATGTGGGCATCTCCCTACCACTAGCTGAACAGCCCCATTTTTCTCAGCTTCTTCCCCCAGCCTCACCTTCTTCATTTCCCCTCCATTTTCCTTGCTACCGCTGCCCCATCTTTCATCCCCATCTCCCTACCACTAGCTGAACACTCTTGCTACTCGCGAGGGCTTCTTCGCGCACCTTTTCACTCTGCCTCCGCTCGCACAGTGGAAGAAGAAGCAACAACGTTGACTGGAATCGGTCAGCAGGTGCAAAAACGCTCGAGCTCCGAACATTGGATCCGAAATGCATCGCGGTTTGGATGCCTCGATGGGCCTGGTCGAGCTGGACTCGGCCTGCCGAATCGGGCCTCCTTCCTCCCGGTCCATCGTATGGAATGGCGATCTGCCCGGAGAGATGTAATCGAGCAAAGTCGAGCCACGGCTTGCATGCTCATGTGCTCGAACCGTGACTCGAACTCAATCGAGTGCTGGTTTTCCTACTCCGGCTCGATTCGGTTAGGAAATCAAGATACCTGAACTTGACTCAGTATAATCAACTCATAAATGAGACTCCAGCTTGAGTTTTATAGCCTCGAGTATTATGTAATTTTAAAGGATCCGTGTTTATTTTTATGATTATTAAGTGTTTTGTAAAAAAAAATGAAAACTCGATAGTTGTGACGAGGGTAAATATGACATTTAAAATGCATATCATCGTGTGTGTTGAGATTTATCATATATCGTTTTATGATTGATTTGTGTGATCTTATTAATAATAAGAAATGAAGAATAATCTTGTTTCTTATGATTCGAACATATAAAGTTGGCGAACTCATCACAGGAATTCTATCAATCCCATAAAAATAGAAGATAATGATGATAAAATAGATTCGAAACAATTGCAACTATCTAAACAAGCAACAAAAAAAGAAAAAGTTAGCCTTAACACTAAAAATGCTAAATTCCTAATTGATGGGGATTGTGAAGGGCAGAAATAGTAATTACAAAAGCCAAATATATTGATTGACCGGGCCAATGAATATATATATCATCGCAAAGAGTATATTTATTGAGAAAACCCCATAAACACTGTCTTTTGCACTCCTTGCAATTTGAAATTTTGAATTAGGGCTCTCCCGAGTTCCGGTTTCTTCCGCTCAAAGCCTCTCTCTCTCTCTCTCTCTCTCTCTCTCTCCTCTCAAAGGTTATCTCTGCTTCAACGCTTAGGCTGTGTTTGGTCCACCGGATAAAAACCAGGATAAGATATGTTTTATCCTATCCCGTGTTTGGTAGCTTAGGATAAGGTCGGATATAGAAGAGATATAGATCGGATAAAAAAATCCGAGGAGGGGTGGGATAAGGTCAAATAGGAGTTCTTTTATTCAAAACATAAAACCCTACGCTTTTTTTTCTTTCTCCGTCATTCACCCACAAACGACTTTTTGTTTCCAAAGTATCAACATTGAAGCCTTCTCCTCAATAGCTCTCCGATTCTCATCAAAATTTTACGAAAGTGACGAATTTTTTAAAGGTAAATAATCATTCTCTTTCTCTCTAACGTTGATTTCTAAAGTAGTTGTGCTTGTGTTATTATGCTTATATCGGTGCTTGATTTTGACCTGTTGTGATTCTGTTGCTCTTTTTCTAAATGTCCAAGCGAGTCCCGACAAGTGGAAGAATTATTGAGTCTTTTGGTATGGAAGAAGCATGATTCTTTAAGGGATGTGGAGAGTGGTTGGGGTTTGGTTTCTAGGTCTAATTTTAGTTGAAAGGTTTCATCTTTGTTGTCAGGGGATCGTGCTAAATCAGTGCAATCCGAATCTTTTCTCCACTTGTCTTTGTTACTTAAGTCTAATCGTTTTTCAACTTGAACCAGTTCTGATTTTGTTTCTTGTTTTTCCCTCCATGCCCAAGTGAGTCCCAATAAGTGGTAGAATTATTGAGTCTTTTGGTATGGAAGTAACGTGATTCTTTAAGCGATATGGAGAGTGGCTGGGGTTTTGGTTTATGGGTTCAATTTTGGTTGAAAGGCTTCATCTTCGCTGTCACGGGATTGTGCTAAATCAGTGCAATCTGAATCTTTTCTCAGCTTCTCTTTGTTCGTTAGATCTAATCTTGGCAAATTGGTGTCGAAGTAGTGTAAGTTAAGGCTAGGCATCCTCTGTTGTGTGATATGGAGACCAATGCTAGTTTGATTGATGCTATGTGGTGTGAGTTTGGTTTTCAGCACAAATTGTTACCTATGTATATGTAGTCAGTTATTATTTTTAATGGGTCGTGATCCGTTGGGACCATATTGTATGTAGGCAATAGGATTATTATTTGTTTATTACCAAAGGGATATCTGGATCTAAGCCAATTTCATAGGCAGATGGGAGCATCTCATTTTACTTAGTTAATTCGATATAATCCCGATTGGAAATCTAGTCGGGAAAGGGGCAAATACCCAAAACGAAGAAGCTTAGAATATTTCTTAATAGATCAAAAACCTAGTCTAGCATATTTCAATGCTCAAAGTCTCTATCTAGTATGTGACATCCTGATTTTCCAATTCTTGTTTAAATTGAATAAGTCGGGCATTTCATCTTTGCGTCTATAGCTCTCTTCTCGGAGTTGGCCACTCAAGAGATAACTTGTCTATCAGATGAAGCTATTAATGAATCTAAACGCAATAGACTTGAGAATTCGACCAGGAAACGACTGCTCGATCGTATTAATCTGCAAGTGTCATTACGGCACAGACCGATTAGAGATCGGAGATAGGTCGATTCAACGAAACCATGTAATTCGGTGTGGGTGATTCCACCTAATTGCACAATTCTTGTTGATCGGCACTAAATCAATTTCTCTGTCGTTTTGGTACCCTATGTTCGTATTTGAAACCTTGAGATTTCTACGACAACCGAGAGTTGCCAATGTGTCAAAAATGCACTTTGTGGCTTGAAAATAATCAACCACGGTCAATTGCACTGAAAATTCCTAAAAGCTACCTGGTAGATTAAGACGCGCTAAAGTTACGCCAGATTGAAATTAACCGTGAAATTGAACCCAATTATAGAAATTGGAAGTTCTATCAAGTCACAATTCATTTTAGGAACGTCGACTCATCCTCAGAAGATTTTTCTATAAATCGAGATTTTTGGCGGAAAAGCAAAGTAAGGCCATTTTTGTTCGGGATAGTCAGAGGGCCGTTTTTGATCGAATCTATGGGATGCAAGTTGGATCATTTGACGGGGAAATGTCATGAGAAGGCTGAGGACACATGGGTTGATTTAATTGAGCTTTAATTGGATGGAATTGAGTGAGAATTGATTGAATTTGATGTACAAATGTGTGAAATTCGTATACCATGGGGGGAGAGCTATTTTGCACCTATTAGCAAGGTTGTGGAGGAAGCTTGAGGAGAGAGAGTGGCTAAGGTCATATGATGTCATGGTGGGGGCAAAGCCAATGAGAGAATGGCAAGTGTTGAGCTCTAAAGAGCTCAAGGAGACCCCCTTGCTCAGCAGCCTTCTTCTCCCTTAATTTGTGGCTTTCTCCATTGTTGTTGAAGGAGAGAAGCTCAGCAAAAAGCAGAGAAACCGAGTAGCAATAGCCCTCCACTGTCGCATGCCCATCGGACTCCATTTCCTCCTCTGTTTTCTCCTCGTTCCAATTTCTGCTCCCGCTGACCTTTCGCCAATGATCCGAGTAAAAAGTCGACTTCCCAGATGAATCAACAAACGCTCCACCCACTTCCATGACGAGGACATCCAGCCCGTTTCGAAGAACCCCACCTCTCGCCGGAACAATTCTCCGGCCGTCCCGAAATCCTGAGAGAAGCTGCCGCTCGTCGGACCGTCTGGACTCGCCCGGTTACACCTGTTTCGGGTTTTCTTGCTGTTTCGCCCCATTCTGACCATTCCTTTGCCCGTCCAACCTCCACCAAGACCCCCAAGAGCCACTAGTTGCCAACCACCCGCTCGCCGAAGCTCCGTCGGCCCGTTTTCGCCGTTGAAGTTCTTGGTTTCTTCTCATGATTCAGCCCGATCAAAAGCAACCAGCAAGGTTTTGGAGACTTCGAGGCCCATTTTAGGTGTCTTCCTGGCCTTAGTTGGTGTTGCCACCTTGAGGTTGATCGCCCACCTTAGCGTCACCTTTGCCATGGACTCGCTGGAACGTTAATTCGGTGAGTTTATCCTCTAATCCCTGCTTAGTAAGTTAATTATGCTTAAGGGGTGTTTAGATTAGTCTAATTAGGTTTAGGTTGTTAGATTAGATTATTTTAATGTAAATTAGATTAGTTGTATGATTATTTTAATGAATGTTTAATTATAGCTAATTGTATGATTAAATTAGTGTAATCTAGTTTAAGACATAATTAATTATTTTTAATTATTTATTTATTTCGAATTTTATAAATATTATTTTAATAAATTATATTAATATAATATAATATTTAATTATTAAATTTTCGGAATTAAATTTAATTATTTAATAATTTCGAAAATTTGACGGGATGGCTAGTTGTTAGAATTTCGTTGATAGCAGCAATGCGGTCGGTTTGTGTTAATTGTATATTTAAATTGAGAAATTGAGTGATTGATGATTATGGTTAATTATTCCAAAAGTGTGGCATTGAGTGATATCGATGAAGTTGTAGTATTTAACTTGAAAATACTCGGTGTCGGCTTTTGGCACTGTATTTGGTTTGTAGGACCAGTTTGAATCGATTGATTGATTAGATTGAGTGTATTGACGTTTATGTGGGGATTTATCCCAAAATTGATTAGTGTCGGTATTCAATCGGAATTTAATTGTGAAAGGTTATGAGTGGATCTAGAAAATCATCGAAGCTCGGTTGTACCCTATTGGATCGTGATATACCACCGAATTGGGAATCGGTCGTGCCCACTAGGGCCGTAATTCGCCACCTGACAAAGGTCGCGCCCGTTAGGCCGTAAATTTCCATCCGATAAGGGTCGCACCTAATAAGGCCGTAAACCGCCACCTATTAAAGATCGCGCCCATTGGGCCGTAATTTCTCACCTAAAGATAGGTCGTGTCCTTTGGACCGAGAATTATAGCTGAGGATTGAATAGATTTGGCTCGTTGAGCCGAGAGTAAGATTTGAGTTGGAATTCTTGGGATGACCAGAGAGTGGTTTTATCGACATGTAATCGACTTAGTTGATTGATCAATGCTTTCGATCTGAGTGAATTAATTGAGTGAATGAATTGATGGTTTGGTTGTATCATCGTTTGGATCGATCGATCGATTGATTATTGAAATGTACTAACGTGTAGGAATGGACTAAGGCGAGGTAAGTCCTCTATCCTATTTGTGTGGCTAAAGCGCCCTGAGGTGTATTTTCTTCCTAATCGGGTCTTAGAGGGTATGACTCACTGATACATTGTCTCATCCTAGTTGTGGGATAATATTTTCAGGTCCTTAGATGGCGGTCGTGGAGGACTCGAAGCCATGGACATTTGTGAAGGTGAAGACCAAAGAATTGGCGAACATGTCTGACAAGTTGTTCATATGATAGTTCCCTAGTTGTTGAGCCTGCCTATTTTGTAGACAATCCAGTGTTGTATATAAACCTATGTGTTTATAAGAAGGCTTGTTTGGTTGTGATTAATTGTCTGCTTTTCTATCCCAAGTTAAATGTTGTCAGTGGATTTATTTCGCTTCCGCATGTGCAATAAAAAAAGGGGGGGGTTGGCGACGTGTCCTGGGAAGTCGCATTTCTATCGATCGCAGTGGGATATGCGCGTGCTCGAGGTTCGGGGCATGACATAGTATACCATGAGACAATTGTTGTGGGAGTGATTTGGGACTGGTGGGAATGCATGAATTATATACCCAAATGTTCACTAGGTATGCTTGAAAGTTTGGCTTAGAAAAACAGCCGAAGCAAATCCACGAGATGAAGGATTTTCTCCTTCTTTTGCAAGGAGGAAGGAGAACTTCCTTGAAATTTGCTGATTTGAAAAAAGATATTATTTTAAATATTTTTTCTATTATCTAATCTATTAATTTGCACTTGTCTAATGTTATTTCTTTTTCTCATTAGAAATGGATCAAAATGATAGAGAGGAAATTTTCACCATTCTTATATTAGAGGAGATGAGCCTTCAAATGTTGCTTTTGTGTATGATGTATATGCTAATAGTGTCCACTGCTGCTGAAAGGCACTATCGCAAGCATATATTGAAGGATCGAACATTTATCAGAATCCAAGCTTGTTTAGATCACCTTGACCGCCTCATTAAGAGCAATGACTTCAATTGTGTGGAACAACTTAGGATGGATAGATGTACATTTACTCTATGCGAGTTGGCATGTACAATTGGTGGGTTAAAAGAAGATGGACTTGTAACTATAGAAGAACAAATGGCCATGTTTCTACATATACTTGCTCATCACATGAAAAATCGAATCATCAAGTTCAAATTTATGAGGTCTGGGGAGACAATAATTAGGTTTTTTACTTAGTTTTAAATGCGGTGATAAGAATGCATAGTGTGCTTCTTGTCACATCTGAACCAATTCCAGAGGAATGTGCCAACGAGAGATGGAAGTGGTTTAAGGTATGCTTGTTATGCTATTTCATGGACTAATTTAATACTTTAAAGAGAATGTTATTTTATTAATTTTATGTTTCTAGGGTTGCTTAGGAGCATCAGATGGCACATTTATAAGGGTACGTGTTCCAGAGGTTGATAAACCGAAGTACCGAAATAGAAAGGGTGAGATTGCGTCCAATGTATTAGGAGTTTGCTCACGTGACATGAGATTCTTTTATGTTTTACCTGGATGGGAAGGCTCAGCAGTAGATTCTAGAGTGCTTCGAGATGCTATAGTTAAACCCAATGGTTTAAAGATCCCCGTTGGTAAGATAAGCCTTTATCAATATATTGCATTCTATGTATTGTAGGTTTTAAAGGCTCTAAGACAATTAATAATATCATCATTTGTTATTAGGTAATTATTATCTTGTAAATGTTGGATACACAAATGGGGAGGGCTTTCTTGCTCCTTAAAGAGGTACTCAATACCATCTATCCGAGTGCATAGAAGGTCGTACACCAAATTCACTTGAGGAGTACTTCAACTTGAGGCATTCTCAAGCTAGAATGTCATAGAAAGATGCTTCGGTCTACTTAAGTTACAGTGGGCTATTCTTAGGAGTCCATCTTTTTATCCAATTATAACACAAGGTCGAATAATCATAGTTTGTTGCCTTCTGCACAACTTGATAAAAAGAGAAATGGCTATTGATCCAATTGTGGCACGGTTAGATGAAGTTGCTACCATTATTGAAGATGTGGAAACAATTGATGTTGTTGAGCCGTTGGATCATTGGGCAACATGGAGGCAAAATTTGGCAGTACAAATGTTTAATGAGTGGAATGCAAGTCGAGGACATGGAGGAGTTGTATGATTTTATATTATTTAAAAAAAAATCATTTGTTTTCCATTGTTGCAAGACTTGCGTTATAAGATTTTTTTTTCTCCATTTCTATTAGACCTGTGTAATATGGTGCTGGTTTGTCATTATTGAGACATACATTTCCTATATAATGTTTGAATTATGACTTTATCATTTTAAATTTGAAGCACTATGTTGTCTCTATCATTAAATTTTTAGAGACCGTTTGTTAACGCGATTAACTGTCATTGCATCCTCATGACAACTGAAAAAAAAAAAATGCGAATGAACTTTGGACTTTATGCTTTGTTCTAATTGGGCATTTGTTTGATTTGGTATTGGACTTGTGACAAAATGGAAACAATTGAAAAACTTGTAAGAGAGAAAAAGAATTCATGTTTCAAAGTGAATATATTAAAATTGATGTTATTCTAAAAACGTTCGATGTTGAAGGGGGTATCCAAAAGATTATTTCAATGGAACGAAAAAGATTATTACGATGCGTAATCAAGAAATTCGATGAGAATCTGTTAATTTGAAAAAATATATTGTTTTTGATGATTTTGTGAATATTAAACCTGCAAATTTGTACTTGCCTAATGTTATTGTTTTTAAAATATCTTAGTTTAAATTCGTAGTTCACCAAACGATAGATTGGATAAGATATGATGATATCCGACTTTAAATCCATATAGGATATGAGAATATCCAATTTTAAATCCGTAGTTCACCAAACAGTTGATGGGATATGAAGAAATCTATGGATTTCTTATTCTATCCAATTCAATCCTATCCCGTGTAGAAATCTGGACAACCAAACGCAGCCTTACGGTAATCGATCGCCAAACCCCTCTCTCTCTCTTTCTCTCTCTCTCCGTGCCTATGGAGTTAAAGAATGTTGTGCAGCTTGAAGAATTTGTATCCTCGCGCGTCGTTTGATTCCTGATACTTCGAATTCGCTGCATCGCACGCGGCTCTCTTGGCTTTTGTTGCATTTTCTGAAGTGGGTTCGGTCTGCTTTGATTGTTGGCATGATATATTTTCATGGGTGTGGGTCTGTTTTCCAGGGGTTGTCCTCTTGAGGTCCGCGTGGCAGTGCTCTTCGCGACTCCGCTATAGTTTTCCTTAAGTAGGTATTGGTTGATTGGGCATGGCCAAGTTCTATGTAGTCAGATGATTTTTCCTGTCGTGGGAGAGCAAACACTTGTTGGGTATTTTGGTTTGATGCTGCTTTATGCCTACATATGAACAACTACTGCAGGTTTACTTTTGGCAAATAGTTCAAATTTATTATGTTATGTCTTTCTCGTCGTTGGCCAATCATCTGATTTCAAATTCTATGTTTTGTTGATCTCTATGGTGGACCGTTTGTCCTGCCTATGGCTTCTGCAGATTGTGAATGCCGAGTATCCACCAATATAGTTTTGACTTTCTTGGTAGGATCATCATCTGTCTCGGCTTGAATTTGGCAGCATATTTTCTTGTTTTGCTCTGGAGAAATCTTCCAGAGTATTGAAGTAAATCTAGTTGGAATTGCTGCGAACTTATCCCTTGTATGTCCACCATCTACTTTAATGCTGGTGCTGGTGTGGTTTTCAGCTTCATGCTGTGTTTCTGCTAGAGATTGCTGTCAGAATAGATGTTTTCTTGGCTTGCTATTGTTGGTTTTTATTTGCTTATGAAATTAATGAGTCCTATGACTAGGAGCTTTATGAAACTACCACCTTTTAGTCCACTTGCTAAGGAGTATTACTTCCCTTGAAATTCTTGCCTACTCCTTGTTGACAAAGTGAGCCTACTATTTTTAATGGTTCTAATGCACCAACGTGGTGTACTCATTTTCAAAAGAAGAAATGTGAACTAATGTAGGTCAAGTAGTAGAGCTAAAATAAGAATTACAAGAATTACATTTCAAACATTTATCTAGTTCTGGAAAATATTTCCTATTTTGGAAAGATGCTAACTCAATCTCATCTAAGTTGTCTAGCTGATGCAATTTGTGCAATGCAATTTGGAAGTTTCTCTGCAGAATTGACTAATATTGGCATTTTACTATTTTATCTTAAAATCCCACTTTGTAGAGACCCTTCACTGGCTGTACTTCAATTTTGACTCTTTTCCCCTTAAGTTGCCATGTAATAGTAGTTCTTTCTTGGATTTCAGGCATATGGCATTAATATCGCATTTTTTACTACATATTTTGCAATTCATCATCATCATTTCACTGTTCTCTGCAGCAATTTAGCATTCAAGGATGGCAACTAGATCGGCAAATATGAAAGGTTTCTTCAAGCAGAAGAAGAATACAAAATCCACTTCCAGTAAGAAGGGCTCTTCCAAAAGATCACCAACTAATGCCTCAACTGTTGGTTCTAATGTGACTCAACCGCCTGCCTCGTATCCCATGGCTCCATTGACCTGAAAGGTCTCTCTCTTTCTCTCTCTCTCTCTCTCTCTCTCTCTCTCTCTCTCTCTCTCTCTCTCTCATATTTCATCTATAATGCTAGTTTTATCATAATGTCATGTGGTCCTGTGGAGTGCCTGGTTCTCTACATTGTACTCTACTGGGTTTTCTGAGGAAAATCCAGATGGAAGTATGATAATTTACAAACTGAAACTCGCTTGGTAGGAAGTCTCATAAAACAGTTTGAAGGTGGCTTATGAGAAAACAACTTAATGTTTGACAATTTCTTTTACTGCCCCCAGAAAGTATAGCACTCTTGTTGTTCACTGAAGTGGGTGGCCCATGACTTTGCAGATGATCACGACCAAGCAGAAGAAGTGCTGAGACAGTTTGACATGAACATGGCTTACGGACCATGTCTTGGAATGACTCGACCGTCTCGCTGGGAGCGTGCTCAGAAACTCGGTTTGAACTGTCCGACCGAAGTCGAGATCCTATTGAAAGGTGGTAGAGCTAGTTCTGAGTGTCTGTGGGACGGACGTGTCTAGAACTTTAGTAGGCATCCTCAATTTTCATTCTTTCCTGTTTGTAATATGTTGTAGACTCTCAAACGGTACCTTTAGTAGGCATCCTCAGTTTTCGGTGCACCCTGCTGCGCGCTTCTGTCTCCACAATTACAACGGCCAGTTGATTTATATTTATGATAAATCTGTCTCTAAATCTGTCTCTATGCTTAGTTTTTAATGCTAGTTAACTGAATTCTCGTGCTTGGAGACACGGTTCACTGGTTGGCTTTAGAGATAGGTGAATGAAACTTCTGCGAGATCGATTTGGGTGAACATGAGTACTGATTTTGTTGTACTGAACAGTTTCTTATGACCTCTGGCATCGATTTCAATCAACATTGTACCACATTAGAAGGTAAACCATGTGGTTTTGGACAACTTACAAAGTCAATGTGATGATCATACCTTCTCTTTCTTCTACACGTATGTCGATGTCTATCGCCTCTCATGATGTGCGGTTAGTGTAAGTCTGTCCTCCAAAGACCAAATGTCAAAAAACAAAATAAGACTAACTTATAATCCATGGAGAAAGCTGACCATACTTTTCGAAGATCCAAGAAAAAGTACGTACTTTTGCTGGAAACGATCATTTGTGCACGAACTTATATCCAGACAAAAATAACCTTATTTTTCAAATGACAAAAGAAAGGGTAAATATTTGTAAATGTCGACGGTCATGTCGGACGGCTATTCGCATGTGTTCCAAAGTTAGGGCTCCTTTTTCATTGATCCAATTTCAACATCTTGTACTGCTGAATAGGACATCTACGTTGCTTTTAAACTCAGCTCGATGACTCGTTGAGTGTTCCTTGATATCATTTTGACATCTATTGGTTTTGACCTAATCACACTATAAAACTACGTTTGGTAATTCAGATTTATATTAAGATAAGATAATAAATTATTCTATTTGATACTTTGTGACCTAGACCAGATAAATCCGGATAGATCTAGATAAAATGCTAGGTAAAAAATCTGGGATAGGGATGAGATAAACTCCGAGTAGATAATAAAAAGTTGAAATTAACTTAATAACCATGGTTCCATCAACACGAGGCGCATCCCTCCACCGGTGCCCTCTCCACCGGCGCCCTCTCTATCACTCACTCTGCTCATTGCTCTCTCTTCAAGAACGCCCTCCTCGAGCCCATCAAGATCGTCCCCTTACGACCTATGAAGCAAGGACACGTTGTCCGTGCTTCCGTGTCGTGTCCGACACGTGTCGGAGCATGTCGGACACGTCGACACGCTCGGACACGCAGTCAATGCGAGTCGGGTTTTCCGACACACGGTCAACTTTTATCGACACGCGTGTCGACGTGTGTCCGGATGAAGGGTGGAGGTGAGGGAGGGCGAGGGAACAGAAGTCACGAGCGCCGGCGAGACGGAGTAAAGGCCGCAAGCGCTGGTGAGACGGAGCCACGAACGGACCACCGTGACGGCGAGAGACGGCTAGAGAAAGAGCCGAACACAAAGAAGGGAGAAGGCAAACTCCCGCTGGCGAGACGAAGCCACAAACGGACCACCACGACGGCGAGAGACGGCCAAAGAGAGGTGAGGGCCACCACTATTGCAATGGATTGGCGACGAGAGGAAGAGGAGAGCGGGGAAGGGGGTCGTGCGGCACAGCAAGGAGGATAGGAAAAGGAGGGCTCGGCAGCTCGCTAGGGTTTTTCATAAAGAAATCCGAAAAAAATAAGAAAGGAGGTCTGATGGCGTGAGTGAGGGAGGGGGGAAGTGACAGCTCACCTGTCACTGTCAAGTGGGAGGAAAAAAAGTAAAATAAACATGAGGGTGGAGGGAAAAGGACGAACGAAAGAAGGAGTGGATTTTTGGGATTGTTTTTTAACCGGAAAATTAAATAAATGAAATTAAAAATGATTTCGAAAAATAAAAATATTAAATTTTGAATAATGATAAATTTTGGTTATTGTAGAAAATTATGGATTTATATAAATAAATTGATTCTAATTTCTTATTAATTTTTAGTTTCATCGATAACTTTTGTTAAAATTAAAAAAATGTTTTGTATTAATTATGAATATATTTTTGAATTTCAAATGAATTGATTTGTTAATATTATTAGTATAAATTTATTATAGGCTCTTTTTAAAATTAATTATTTATTTATGAATTTAAATTAAATTAATTAAAAATAAAAATATGCATTTAATATACAACGTGTCGTAACGTGTCGAAATTCTCTATTTTTTAGAAATGACGTGTCGATGTGTCGTGTCGCGTGTCGGTGCTACATAGCTTACGACCTCTCCATCTTTACTGTCAATTGTCTCCTTGTCCCTTGTTCATACAATTCTAAGCACAAGTGCACATATCGAACAAGTAATATAATTATGAGAAAAAATATCACCCCACTGAGATCGATAATCAATAAACTAATTAAATACTAAAATAGATTAATTCTAAAATTTATCTAACAAATCAAAATATAATTTAGAATAAATTAAAATAAAACTTGAAGACTAAAGGTAGTAAAATTAATCGAGATAAATATGTTAGAGCATCGATTTCACCATAACCACTAGATATGAATTTCATATTGTTATGAATACAATAACAATATCAAACATGTGATAGCGGAATTTCCTAATCTATTTACTATCATATCTCTAGATATAGCAAACATACTCAGTTTATTAATCCACTGTATCTCTATGTGAATTAAAATAAACATGAGTGCATTAAAAACTATGAATATTCCCGGTTTACAATAAGTCTTTTAGATCACCTTATCACCGAAAGCTACACAAATAACGCGGTATATTTCTATCCACGTTTAATTTATGGTTATATATTATAATGAGCAATTGCATATTATCACTTCTCATTCTCAAACATGCGCATCGGATCATTCAAGTGGTGGCCGATCACTCAAAAGCATTAAACGCAATAATATATAACTCACATGAATGAAATCAATTGTAAAACATAAAAATCATGAAATTCACATCATCATGGTTAGGCTATATCGTAGCCCTAATAAAAGAAAATTAGAACATAGTAGAAGAAAAAATATAAATATAAATCAAACCCAGCATCTTGAATCAAATGACAAGAATTATATCACTACTTTTGTCTTCTCTTCAAAATACTTGAAAAACTCTCAGAATAATGGAAAACGATCTAACCAAAAAACCCTAATTGCTCTCTCTGTCTCTATTTATAGGATATATCTAAGATACCTATCTCCCAACGCTTGCAGATAACAATAGGGAACAAAATCAAGAATTTCCTGATTTGATATCCATTTTCCACTACTGCTTTTATTTGAATTCCTGATAGTTGCCATTCTTTTCCTTATCCTCTCCATATCTCATTATTCTGCATAAACAAGGAAAATTTAAATAATCAGAAGGAAATCCAAATATTTTCTCACGGATAATGCATTAATTATTGCCTAAAATAGATAAAATAACTCTATTTTTATAGAGTTATCAAACCTCCAAACTTAACATTTTGCTAGTTCTCGAGCAAAAGTAAGACATAACACATACTCAATCTAACAACCTTCTCCATGACATCTTTCCATAATTGCTCAAATTTACAATTCAAAGAAAAACACAAATTTCATCCAAACATTGAAATCAATTTATAAGTTAAGACCAATTCTAACTATATGATCCAAGTGTGTGTGTGAGAGTCCTCATATTTTTCGAATTATATGCAATCCAAATAAATTCACATTAACATGCAACCTCTCAAAAATTCTTAATAATTATGACCAAATCTCATAGGTTTGCTTTTCATTCCTCTCTCTACTAATGTAAGCTAATTATTCAACCAAAAATCAAAAAGACTTTTCTCGGGTTGTAATATAAGGCTGGGCTAAAGGTAAGATAACGGGAATTTTAAGCTCAAATCACCCATCAATACATTGATTTCTAGGATCTAATTAGAGCTAATGTCACTGTCCAATTTCACTCCTTCAAGATAATTTTTCTCCGCCATATATCATCATTCTTTTTTTTTCTCCTTTTCTCTCTCTCTCTTTTTTTTTTTTTTTTTTTTTTGAATTGCTTTATGGTGGAGTTTCTCCCAAAGTCCCTCCTAATATAACATAAAAATTTCCAACCCATTGAGTATCCAAAAGGCTCACTCAATTGAAAGTTGGATAGGGAACCATAAAAGCAATTTTTTTTTTTTTGACAATACACCCCAACCAACCATAGCAATCACTTCTCTTTTTTTTTTTTTTTTTTTTTATACTCCATCATTCCTCCCAAATTTCTATCAAGCTCAAATAATTTTTTTATCCCAAAAAGAAAATCAACGAGTTCATAGTGCATGGGATAATGATATAATTTGATAACGGTTAGGCTCAACATATATGTGTGCCAATGAAAAATTGGGTAGTAATTAAGGCTCAACGAAGTGACTAGGGATAAATAAACAGGGTAGCTTGAAAGGGTCAATCGATCCAAAAACTGCCTAAATCATTTTCTCAGTTAGATTTAGCTTAGGATTTCGCCTCAAGAAAAAATCAAACAAATTTTAAGATTTGGGTGAAATCTAAGAAAATCACATATTTCACATGAATGTTCTCTAGATTTACAAATAATTAAAAAATTAATGACTTTTAGTGCTCGGTAAATGGATCAACATAATCGAGAATTAAGATTAACTCACACATCAATTGCAAGTTTAAATAAAATTTAAATTTTCCTAAGAATTATAAAAATTCACAACCAGGAAATCAATAATAATAAAAAATTATCCAAAAATTTTGTCGCCCCCCAAACTTGAATGGAGCAATGTCCTCAATGCGAAAAATAGAAATAGGAAGAAGAAAACTCCCCTAGTTGTAGGATAAGTCCATAGATGACCTTGATGATTAAACTCTTGAAAGGTGTTCCCTAAAAATTAACTTGGATAAAACAGAGAAAAGTTAATCTTTTTTTTTTTTTTTGCAAAACATAAACTTAAAAAATAAATAAAAACATAATTAAAATGCTTGGGTTGCCTCCCAAGAAGCAAGTTTTAGCCAAACTATCTCGAGATGTCGCTATTCTTGAGGATGAAGTTCAACAGTGGTCTTCTGCTTGTTGTAACCACCTTCGGAGTAGGGCTTCAAACGTTGATCGTTCACTTTGAATGTACCATCAATGTCATACGCAACTTCAACTGTTCCATATGGGAATACTTGTATGTACCATCAGTGTCATACGCAACTTCAATTGTTCCATATGGGAATACTTGTATGTACCATCAGTGTCATACGCAACTTCAACTGTTTCATATGAGAATACTTGTGTAATTGTAAAAGGACTAGACCATCTAGACCGCAACTTTCCCGAAAAAAGTTTAAGACGAGAGTTATAAAGTAAGACTTTTTGACCAATTTTAAACTCTCTTCTGAATATGTGCTTGTCATGCCATCTGTTCGTACGCTCCTTGTACAACTTAGAATTTTCATAGGCTTCATTGCGAAATTCCTCCAATTCATTCAGTTGTAATAATCTTTCTTCACCTGCAAACTGCATATCAAAATTCAGAAATTTCAATGCCTAATATGCTTTATGCTCTAATTCCACTGGTAAGTGATAAGCCTTTCCAAACACTAGCCTAAAAGGAGACATCCCAATTGGAGTTTTGAATGCTGTCCTATAGGCTCAAAGTGCATCATCAAGTTTTATTGACCAATCTTTCCTAGAGGCATTCACTATTTGAAATCTCTACTTGACCACTAGTCTGAGGATGATAAGGGGTTGCAACCTTATGTATGACTCCATACTTACTCAAAAGTGCTTCAAATTGCTTGTTGTAAAAATGTGTCCCCCTATCACTTATGATTGCCTTAAGAGTGCCGAATCGGGTAAAAAAAAAAAATTTCAAAAATTGCACCACAACCTTAGCATTATTTGTTGGCAATGCTACAACTTCTATCCACTTAGACACATACTCCACAGCTACTAAAATGTATAAATTTCCATAAGAAGGTGTAAAGGGTCCCATGAAATCAATACCCCAAACATCAAATAATTCACACACAACAATGTTGTTTAAAGGCATCTCATTTTTTCTTGAAATATTTCCAATTCTCTGACACCTATAATATGAAGCTATATAGGAGTATGCATCTTTAAAAAGTGTAGGCCAATAAAATCTAGATTGTAAAATCTTAGCTGTAGTTTTTGTGGCACCAAAATGGCCACCCGCCTCTCCATCATGACAATGATGTAGAATGTTTGCCTTCTCTTCATCTGGAATACATCTTCTTATGACCTGATCTGCACATACTTTAAACAAGAAAGGTTCTTCCCAAAAATAATTTTTAACATCAGAAAAGAATTTTTTCTTCTGTTGATGTGATAATTTAGGAGGAAGAACATTACTAACCAAATAATTTACAAAGTCAACGTACCAGGGAATTTTTATGGACATGATGGAAAAAAAGTTCTCATCAGGGAACTCTTCCAAAATTGGTCTTCCCTCTTCCTTTGAATTTGGAATTCTTGATAAGTGGTCTGCAATAAGATTTTCAGTCCCCTTCTTATCTTTGATTTCCAAATCAAATTATTATAGCAATAGAATCCACCTGATCAACTTGGGTTTTGATTCTTTCTTTTCAAGCAGATACTTAAGAGCAGAGTGGTTAGAATAAACTATAACTTTTGAGCCAATTAAATAAGAATGAAATTTATCAAAAGCAAATACTACTGCCAAAAGTTCCTTTTATGTTGTTGAATAATTCAATTATGCACCTGACAATGTTCGATTGGCATAGTATATGGTTTGAAAAAATTTATTCTTCATTTGTCCCAACACAGCTCCTACTGCAGAATCGCTAGCATCACACATCAGTTCAAAAGGTAAATCCTAATTTGGTGCTGCCATGATTGGTGCTGATATTAACTTCTCCTTTAAAGTGTTAAAAGCCTGCATGCATTCAACAGAAAAATTAAAAGGAGCATCTTTTTCCAAAAGATTAGAAAGAGGTTTAGCAATTTTGAAAAATCTTTTATAAATCGCCTGTAAAATCCTACATGCCCCAAAAATCCTCTGACAAGTTTCACAGATGTTGGCGGAGGTAATTTTGCAATGACTTCCACTTTGGCTCGATTGACTTCTATTCCGTTTTGAGAAATTTTATGCTCGAGCACTATTCCTTCCTGCACCATAAAGTGATACTTCTCCCAATTCAAAATAAGGTTAGTCTCCTCACATATTTGTAAGACCAAGGCCAAATTATTTAAACAAGAATCAAATGATAGGCCAAAAACAAAAAAATCATCCATGAAAATCTCAATATATTTTTCAACCATATCAGAGAAAATAGCCATTATGCATCTTTGAAAAGTAGCCGGTGCATTACAAAGACCAAAGGGCATTCTTCTAAAAGCAAAAGTATCATAGGGACAAGTAAAAGTAGTTTTCCCTTGATCTTCTGGTGCAATAGGAATCTGATTATACCCTGAATATCTATCCATAAAGCAATAAAATTCATGCCTCGCAAGTCTTTCTAACATCTGATCAATAAATGGTAAAGGAAAGTGATCTTTTCTAGTGGCATCATTCAATTTTCTATAATCCATACACACACGCCATCCAGTAACTGTTCTAGTTGGAATCAATTCATTGTTGTCATTTTTCTGAACAGTCATACCACCTTTCTTTGGCACAACTTGTACAGGACTTACCCAAGAACTATCAGAAATAGGATAGATGATACATGCATCAAGTAGCTTAATTACCTCAGCTTCACTACTTCTTGCATCTTCAAGTTCAAACGCCTCTGAGGTTGGATAGTGGGTTTATATTGCTCCTCCATCAAAATTTTGTGCATGCAAATTGAAGGACTAATTCCCTTGATATCAGCTATTTTCCATCCAATTGCACCTTTATGCTCTCTTAATACTCGAGCAATTTCTCCTCCATCAAATCTGTCAAAGAAGAAGATATAATTACCGGTAAAGAAGAAACTCCATCTAAATAAGCATATTTCAAATGAGAAGGTAAGGGTTTGAGTTCAAGAATTAGAGGCTCTTCAATTAATGGTTTAGGCTTTGTAATGTGTTGTCCCAACTCCTCAAATTTAATTGCATTTTGCCTTGAATATGGTGGAATTGCCTCCATGAAATTTGCGTACTCCTTTATCTCATCATTCTGAATATCTTTGTCCCTTAGTCGAATCAGACATGCTTCAAGTGGATCTTCAAAAGTATTTTCCTGAAAAACCTTATTCACCAACTTGTCAACTGTCTCAACTCTAAAACAAGAATTATCATCAGATGGATATTTCATTACTTTAAAAACATTAAATGAAATAAGATCATCTTGAACTCTAAGGATCAACTTCCCATGTTGTACATCAATAAGAGCTCTTCCTGTTGTTAGAAAAGATCGACCTAAGATAAGTGGTACCTCAAAATCTTCCTCCATGTCAAGAACTATGAAATCTATAGGAAAGATAAATTTGTCAACTTTTACAAAAACATCTTCCACAATACCTCTCGGATATTTAATTGATCGATCAGCCAATTGAAGTGACACTATGGTTGCTTTTACCTCGCCCAATCCTAATTTCTTGAAAACTGAATAAGGCATCAGATTAATACTTGCACCTAAATCACATAATACTTTTTCAAAATAAGAATCCCCAATAGTGCAAGGAATAGTAAAACTCCCTGGAACTTTTAATTTCCGAGGCAATTTGTTTTGTAGGATGGCTAAACACTCCTCGTTTAACTTCACAGTTTCATAATCCTCAAGTTTCCTTTTGTTTGCCAAAATCTCTTTCAAAAATTTTGCATAACTAGGCATTTGCGCTAAAGCATCTGCAAAAGGAATGTTAATGTGCAATTTTTTAAATACATCAAGAAATTTAGAAAATTGCTTATCCATTTTGTGCTCTGGAGTCGCGAGGAATGGAATTGGCAGCACATATGGCTTGGGATTATTTGGAAAAAGTTTACTCTTACTTGTCTCCTTCGATTGTTTATTGATCACATCTTCTTTGTCTATGACAATCTCTTCTTATCCCACTTGTTTACCACTTCTCAGGATAATAGCCTTTATGTTTTCAATTGGATTTTTCTCTGTGTTACTCGGCAAAGAACCCTGTTGCCTTCCTAACATCATGCTTGCTAACTGACCCACTTTCATCTCCAAATTTATGATTGAAACCTCTTGGTTTTGAAATCTCACATCCGTGCTTTTGATGAAGTCATGAGTTTGGTGACTATGTTTTCCAAATTTGACTTTGTCTCTTCTGATTGTTTGAATCCTTGTGGTCTCTTCACATTCTGATTGTTCCATGAAAAATTTGGATGATTGCACCATCCCATTGTATGTGTTGGAGTAGGGATTATTCTGCGACATGTTAAAATTCCCGACAAAAATAGAATTTTCATGAGATTGTTTAAAAGTATTACATACCTGACACTCTGTGCTAACATGTCCTCCACCACAAAAATCACATGTCAAATTGTGAATTTTCATGGCTGAAACACTCATATTATCAAGGTTTTTGTTGAGTGTTTCAAATTGTGCAGCAATTGCAGCAAAAGCATCTACTTCATGAATTCCGCTAACTTTTCACATTGGTAATCTCTCAGTAGGCCACTGATAACTATTGGACGCCATCTCCTCTAATAGATTGTAGGCTTCTTTTGGTGTTTTATTATTTAAAGCCCCCCCTACAGCTGCATCAATCATAGAACGAAGATTTGCACTTGAGCCATTATAAAAAGTTTGTACCTGCATCCATACGGGTAGTCCGTGATGTGGGCATCTCCTAAGAAATTCTTTGAATCTTTCCTATGCTTCATATAATGATTCATTATCCATTTGCATAAAAATAGTAATATCGTTACGCATTTTCGCAGACTTTGCAGGTGGAAAGAACTTACCAAGAAATTTTTGAACCGTATCATTCCATGTAGTAATTGATCCTACAGGAAGAAAAGAAAGCCAACTCTTAGCTTTATCTCTAAGAGAGAATGGAAATAATCTCAATCTAATAGCATCATCTATAACTCCATTATATTTAATGGTGTCACAGATTTCAAGAAAAGTATCGACGTGAGCGTAGGATCATCGCTTGGTAGCCCACTGAATTGCATTGATTGTTGAAGCATCTGAATGAGTGACGGTTTGATCTCAAAGTTGTTTGCTTGAATTGCAAGTTTTCTGATACTTGATGTGGCGCCTTGAACTGTTGGCGCAGCATAATCTCTTAAAAGTCTACGTGGATTTTCATTATCACCGTCTACCATCTTAGCGTGATTTCTCTGTTTTCTCAGTCGCCTTTTAAATGTACGCTCGATTTCTGGATCAAGTTCAACAAGTTCCCTTGTTGGCTACGTGTCATAAACCAATGTACACCCTGAAAAATAAAACAAAACGAAAGCTAGATTAAACTTAGAATTATCTAGTATCAATATTAATTAGTATTAAACAAACGATCCCCAGCAATGGTGCCAAAAAATTGTTCATACAATTCTAAACGCAAGTGCACGTATCAAACAAGTAATATAATGATGAGAAAAAGTATCGTCCCACGGAGATCGATGATTAATAAACTAATTAAATACTAAAATAGATTAATTCTAAAATTTATCTAACAAATCAAAATATAATTTAGAATAAATTAAAAACAAAACTTGAAGACTAAATGCAGTAAAATCAATCAGATAAATATGTTAGAGCATCTAATTTCACCATAACCACTAGATATGAATTTCATATTGTTGTGAATACAAGAACGATATCAAACATGTGATAGCGGAATTTCCAAATCTATTTACTATCATATCTCTAGGTATAGCAAACTTACTCAACTTATTAATCCACTATATCTCTATGTGAATTAAAATAAATATGAGTGCATTAAAAATTATGAATATTCCCGATTTACAATAAGTCTTTTAGATCACCTTATCACCGAAAGCTATACAAATGACGCGGTATATTTCTATTCACGTTTAATTCATGGTTATATATTATAATGAGCAATTGCATATTATCACCTCTCAGTCTCAAACATGCACATCAGATCATTCAAGTGGTGGTCAGTCACTCAAAAACATTAAACGCAATAATATATAACTCACATGAATGAAATCAATTGTAAAACATAAAAATCATGAAATTCACATCATCATGTTTAAGCTACATCGTAGCTCTAACAAAAGAAAATTAGAACATAATAGAAGAAAAAATAAAAATATAAATCAAACACAGCATCTTGAATTAAAGGACAAGAATTCTGTCACCACTTTTATCTTCTCTTCAAAATACTTGAAAAACTCTCAGAACAATGGAAAACGATCTAACCAGAAAACTCTAGCTGCTCTCTCTGTCTCTATTTATAGGATATATCCAAGATACCTATCTCCCAATGCTTGCAGATAACATTAGAGAACAAAATCAAGAATTTCATGATTTGATATTCATCTTCCACTACTACTTTTATTTGAATTCCCGATAGTTGTCATTCTTTTCTTTATCCTCTCCATATCTCATTATTCTGCATAAACAAAAAAATTCAAATAATCAGAAGAAAATCTAAATATTTTCTCACAGATAATATATTAATTACTGCCTAAAATAGGTAAAATAACTCTATTTTTATAGAATTATCATCCCTTTTGGCTTAGACCTCATGGTCTATTCTCGCTTAATCTCCAGGTCTATTTACTCATTAACATTTGTACCATCCTCTTCGGTGTTTTTAGCGACTAGGTATCTTTCAAACGAATTTAATTCAGTTCCCTGAGAGATTCAAAGTACGGGGAATACCAAATCAAGCACAAGTAATGATGAGGATGTGAGAGCCGCAATGGCAAACAAAGAGATGGGAGTCGGGACCATCGGGAGTGGCGTCTTCGCTCATTCTCACACAAACGCATAACGTGTGCCGTCCTCTTTGCAATCTCTCTTTGACACCCACCCTCGCACAAACGCAGAACCTCCTCAACTCGGTTTTCGGATTTTCAAATAGCTGCGACTCGGACTCCAGGCAAAAACCAATTGCAGCCAATTTGGGTCAAGTCCAATTTGCTTGATTTGTCCGTCCTTATCAATGGAGGAAACGTTTCTCATGCTCTTCTCTAACAGCGTTTGCTGAAATGGCTGTGGTGGAAAAGTTACAAGAATTTCTTTTCAACATTTTTAAAGATCTTCAATCATATTCTAAATTAAACCAAATATGTGATGGGATTTTCAACTATTTGGAGGATATTTGGAGGATTTTAAGTCCTATCTTATCCTTAGCATGAGGATTTTAGTCCCATAGTTGGAGGGCGTGCGCTTTGACTGACTGACTAAGGTTATTGAATGATGGAAAGATGAGAAGGAAAGAAAGCATACTAGCCGCCCTTAAATGACAAGAGGGGAAGATGTTCGTTTGTCCGCCAACGATTAGTCCAGAACTCGACCTCTTCACCCTCATCCCTACTACCAACGGAAAGCTGAGGAGCCACGACCAAATCTATTATAATGCCAAAAAACAAGCTTTCAAAGTATAGTGAATCCGTTCCACTCTTGTTTTGCTTGGATGCTGAATGAACTCTTGCACTCCAAGTGATTATCCATTTGAATTATGGCTTGGTCAAGTAAGGTAAAGAACTCCAACCTGTCCGATGCAGATACACATTTTGAAATGACAAGGGAAAATAGCTCTTTTCAAGAGAATGGAACGGCTGCTTTTAGGAGTTCTCTGTATCGGACGTTGAAGACATCCAGCAAAATTCGTTTTCTTTTTTCTTTTGCCAATGTCATACGTATGACCTTAATGCCAATGAATTTCTTGGGTTAATTGTGGACTGTTTGTTGGTCATTTTGCTAGCCTCTGTTACTTAACTTTATCACATGGAAAAATTGGTATCGGCATTCAATTATGAACTGGAATTAATTGAGGATAAATTGATAAATAAGCCATCAAATATTTAATTGATAAAATAATCAAACTGATCAATCGTGGAAATAATTTGGTTATGCCAAAAGTGCGTTACCCTTTTTTTATTGCCCCCACAGGCGAAATACCATAATTGCCACTGGATTGCTTGCTTTTGACTGGAAGATTGACGTCATCTGGTGTATAAAAGTCACATAAAGTATACTTGATTAATGGGCGGATCGACAGTTGTGGCTTTAAGGTTAATGACGCGAATAGAATTAATCCAATGTCAAGCGAAAATGGTGGGTCAGTCTTGGACATCCATTACACCTATTGTTGGTTATGATGGCTAATAAGATTATATTTGTTTTGTGAGATATAAATGATTTGAAATTTTTTTATTATTAAAAAAATAAACGAAAAATATTTTCCCTTCTTGGATCCTGCGTTGCTCCTCCCTCCCTTTCTTCTGGTGAAATCATGGCCAGAGTCCTCCTTTGTTTTTTTTTTTTTTTTTTTTTGGGTCGATGAGTCCTTTGTTCAATCACTCGTAAAGTAACCACCTAACCTTATAGTCCCGTAGATCTTACTTTATGGGTATTGACAATTTTATTCCCTTTCTTATGAGAAATTTTATGATTATTTATTGACGTTATATATAAGCCTTCGTAACTATGGCAATCTTCTTATTTCATGAAAAACATCTCATAATACATAAATAATAAATTATACAAAATTATGATATACAGTCATCAAGAAAAAAGAAATTTTTTCTTGTACAAATACTTATTTTGGTTCATATAGAAACGTTCCTTCACAAAATTTGCAAATTTTCAAATTGAGATTTTGTCGTAACTTGTTAATGACTAATACCCTTTGTTGTGTGTGATTTCATCCAGATTTCTTGTGCAAAAATTTTTTGAACACATTTTGTCAATAAATTTCATGCCCTTTAACCTCAATCATAGCTCCGTCGCTCCTATAGAATTCATGTGGTCTCTTACAATTTGCTGTATCACCCCTTTTCAAATACTTATTATCTTACAATTTGCTGTATCTGTTGGTAGACAATTTTGTACATTGGTTTCAGTACATTTAGCACTATTTTAACACTAGTTTTCTGATTTGCATATTGTGTTAAATTGCAAGACCGCAAATTTTTGTTTGGAAGTACTTAGGCATGCTTAGAGTAATTGGACTTTCTTTCTCTTTGATTGTCTAGCATTGAGACTAACTGATTTGCTCTTGATACGTTTCTAAAAAAGGTAAACAGAAATTGGTGGTCAAAAGTTTATTTTATTTTATTTTGGCCAAAGTCAAAAGTTTTGATGAAAAGGGGCATTTGTGTGTTAATTTAAGCATACAAATGATTTTAACACACAAATAATTAAGTGAAAAACAAGATATTGCCAATGCAGTTTGCACAACCCTGTGGAGAGAATCAATAGTGATATTGACAAACTGTAGGATTTATTTCTGTATGTCTTATAATAGACTTATTATAATTTAAGGTGGCAAATAAAAATGTATGGATTAATCAATGCATCACGTTGCAATTAATCGCGGTCACTGGTTTGGTGATTCGTCCCAGAGTGTAAATTATTTTCTGATTTTTGCGGGAATTGATTGCTGTAATTGGTTCTTCATTACCATATGAACCCACGAGACAAAAACATGCACACGTTAGCAGTGAATTTAGTGAACCAAAGGAAAGGAAAGCAGTTTATATTGTGTTATTTTGTCAATTAATATGAGTATTTTTAATGAGAAAATTATCCAAAAAATCTTAAACTTTTTATAAAATGACCAATTCAGTTTTAAATTTTTCATTTTGGTCAATTTAGTCATAAATTTTTTTATGATTTGCTAATGTATTAATTTTTGTCTAAAATTACTAATACGGACGCTGACGCTAATTATCCTATGTGCTATGCCTAGCATTGATGAGGGTAATTTTTGTAATTTCTTTAAAAAAAATTGAATTTTTTTTATTTCCCATTTCTTTTTTCTTTTTTTATTTTCCCAATCAGTTCGAGGTCTGGATGATGGTTACAATTTTCTTCATTTTGTATTGAGGCTCCAAAGTGGTGGAGGGAAATAGGGGAAAAAAAGAAGCATAACAAAAAATAGAAGGAAAATATATATATATATATAGAATATTATAAAGTAAAATTGCAAAAATCATTCACACGAACACTAGTCATACCCCGCCAAATGGTTGATGTCCACTTTTGATAATCTTCTGACCAAAATTGGCCACAAAGACAACATTGACAAATTATCAAAAGTTTATAACTGAATTGATCGTTATAAATAAGTTCATAATGTTTTAAATAATTATCCCAATTTTGCTTGCCTCATATGCCAATGTTCCGTAAAATGATGATGGTGAATTATTGGCAAAAGAAAAAAAAAAGTAATAACTTGAAAAATTATTTTCAAAGGAAAATTACAAAAATCATCTTTATTTTTACTTCTCAAATAAAACATTTTCCTCACGTCTTAAAACCTACAATTGTCATTCTACAATTTGCATCTCTCGTCCAAATATAGTTGATCAAATTGTAATTTTGCTTTCAATGTACCCCATCGCCAAAAATATCCTATCAACCGCCCATACTCTCTCCTCTCCACTACCCGAGAGGCTTGATCAGTCCGGCACGCCATCTCCTACGTTATTCATTTTGAAATCGTGTTTAACTCAAACAAAAATGTCATTTTTGGTATTTAAGTCAATCCACAACCATTATGCAGCCACATATAAAAATCAAAATGTACTATAAATTAAAAGAAACATCTCTCAACATAGGACGTGTTTGACAACATTTTTGTTTTGAGGGATAATTTCTTTTCATAAATAGTTTTTTTATATTTATATTCCTTAAAATAATTTCTAAGCAAAAAAAGGTATTTGATAACCATACAAACTTTATATTTTTAGAATAGAAAAAGAAGAGAAATGCAGTTGGTACGAGGGGTGATTCGGTCCAGGATAGATAGGGTTTAGACTTGAACTCTGTACATGACCTTGTTATAAATAGCAGGTTAAAAACTTTTTTTGGACCATGTACCCGACTCACCATGTTTTTCGATATAGTTCCAAGGTCAACCCTATTTTCCACTGGAACATATTTTGCAATCTCATGATATTTTATACAACTTCAAATTTTACATTAATACATGAAAAGATAACGTAATTCTTATAATTTGTATTGAGACATTGAGCACTTGTAATAAATAAATACATTAACTTTTTGACTAAACGAAAAAATTAGGGAATCACGGGACTAATTATCATTAAAAAAAAAACTCATAAGGCAAAATGAAAATCATAACATTGCATAAATATTATCAATAAATATGGGTCTAATATTATTATTATTCTCATAATAATCACATGAAATTGTTTATTTATGCACGTATAACTCCTTGTATAAAAGAGAAAT
The DNA here is from genome assembly GCF_016545825.1 of Eucalyptus grandis. Taxonomy (NCBI): domain Eukaryota; kingdom Viridiplantae; phylum Streptophyta; class Magnoliopsida; order Myrtales; family Myrtaceae; genus Eucalyptus; species Eucalyptus grandis. The sequence goes on from NC_052620.1 coordinate 7,612,806, forward strand.
TAGGTAAGTCAATTCACGTGATATAACGTCATACGCACCCATAATTTTCGTGGCTGTTGAAGATCTCCATTGAAACATAAAAATCAGCACACGATGGAAGATTAAGGTTGCGTTTGGTTCAGCATTCGATTTAACTTGGGCCCGAAAGCCCTTGGGAAATGCTGAATCATTGATTCAACTTTGAAGTCGACTTTCAACTTTCAACTTGCCTTCAAAATCTTTAAAAGTCAAAGCTAGTCTACTAGCTTTGGGCTCGGCATTCCACCGAATGTTGAAATTATTTTTTCCTTCCAAAACTACCCTCACTAATTCATCATATTTTTGACTTTGCCCTTGATTATTTTTTTTTTTTTTAATTGAAAAAGAGGTAGCCCTTCGCTAGACCGACCGGCGAAGGGCTACGACCGTCGGTCGACTAAGGTCGCCCGAGGTCGGATAACCTCCAACGAAGGTGGCGCGACCCAACCGAGGGTTGTCGGAGGTCGCCCAACCTCAGGCTGGCGGCCGTAGCCCTTCACCGTTCCGGTAAAGGATTTAGCTCTATATATATTATACTCATCAAAGTTTATTTCGAAAGTTTTTTTTACTTCAACTCAAAGTTTATTTACGAAAATATTTTACCAAATATAATTATATTTCTCAAAATAGTTTTGGATTTTCAACATTTGTATTGAACTTAAAGTCCTGAAGTAAACACGATTTAAGGAAAACAAGAAAGTGATTCACGGTGGAGTGGTTGCGCGCCGCGAATGGTTGGTTAGCCGGATTCGACAGAGAAACCGCTGGCGGGTCAACGACTCCACTGAAAGATGATGTGACGGCCATCAAATCAACAAACCACGGAGGACAAGAAAGTCAAAAAAAGCCATAATTTATGGCAGACTGTCGGCATACGCTTCAAACGTTGCCTAACTTTCCACCTAATTCAAAAAAATGGCCGTACATGGCTGGAAGCAAAAGAGTCGTACTCGAACGGTCCCAGAAGCTTTTCGAGCATGGCCAAAAAATGGCTATAATAAATGAACCACAGAGGAGGTGTTGAAGATTCGGACTGAGCAAGCCGTTAAAATGCTAAAAAGTAAGAAACACCGGCAAAAATCTGCAGCGGGTGAGATTTCACAATTCTAAAATCAATCTTTTTTTTTCTTTGCTTCTTCTTTCTCCTCTAGTGTTCGATATTTTGTTGGGAAACATGGAGAAACGTGAGTAGCCGGTTGGGAATGTCACTTGACATTTTGTTGCATTCTCTATCTTTTCAATATTCACAATTCATAGGAAACCACGGAGGACAAGAAAGTCAAAAAAAGCCATGATTTATGGCGGACTGTCAGCATACGCTTCGAACTTTGCCTAACTTTCCACCCAATTCAAAAATGATGGCCGCACATGGCTGGAAGCAAAATAGTCGTACTCGAACGATGCCAGAAGCTTTTCGAGCACGGCCAAATAATGGCTATAAACGAACCACATAGGAGGCATTGAAAATTCAGACCTGAGTAGGTGCTTAAGACGCTCAAAGGCAGAAACACTAGCAAAAATCTCCAAGGAATGAGATTTCACAATTCTAAAATCAATCTTTTTTTTCTCGTGCTTCTTCTTTCTCCTCAAGTCGTCGTTATTTTGTTGGGAAACATGGAGAGTAGCCGGTTGGGAATGTTACTTGACATTTTGTTGCATTCTCTATCTTTTCAATATTCATGATTCATAGGAAACTAAAACTAAGAATAATGGAGATCAAAACCAAGGAGTGGTAATATAAATTTTAATTGCATTCATGGAGTCATGAAAGAGGAGCATTTAGTGCGCATAACAATGTGTTTAAATCTCCTTCAAAGCGTGTGCTTAAATCTCCTTCAAAGCCACGGGTCTGGATGTTCTGCAAATCAGGGTTTGAACCCAGAACAGCTAGAACTGGGAACTGCCGAAATTCACGCCCTTCTATCTAATGACTTAAACACTTTAAGCAAAATCCATTTGACCTAAATGGAGATAAGTAACATATACTGTCAAATGCAACAATCGTCTTGGAGAATGATCAACTAAATAGATCAAACAGACCTCTCGAAGTAGCCCACATGAAATCAGCTCAGTTTTAAGGCTCAAGTTTTGAGCCATACGCCTAGTGTTTTAAGACACACCAATTCCTACCATTTCATGACCACATCCTTACCTTGGATTACTCTAAATATCCATGGATTTAACTCATTTGAAGATGCACCAAAGCATGGCTTAAATCAGTCATGAAGTCTGAACCAAAACCCATGCACCAGCAAGCATACCCAAGCACACATACTGCCTGATCTGACCTTTGATCAAGCACCATATGGCCATTTCTCAAGCTTCACAGATTTAACTTTAAGATTTTAATAAACACATAATTTTTATTGATCCAAAAGGATATGCATTTCTTCGAAGCCACAAATCTGGATGTTCCTGCAAAACTGGATTTGAACCCAGCACAGCTAGACCCCTGTGAACTGCCCAAATTCATGCCTTTATAGCCAATAACTTAAAAGACTTCAAGCAAAATCTACTCGACCTAAATGAAGACAAATGCAGTAAATGTCTCACAGAATGATCAACTATATAGATCAAACCAACCTCTCCAAGTAGCCCACACCAGATAAGCTCTGTTTTTTAGCTCAAGTTTTGAGCCTTATGCCCAGTGTTTTGAGACACTAATTCCTACCATTTCATGCCCACATCCTTACCTTGGATTACTCTACTTTACCATGGATTCAACTCATTTGAACATGCACCAAAACATGGCTTAAATCAGTCATGAACTCTGGACCAAAACTCATGCACCAGCAAGCATACCCGAGCACACACACTGCCCAATCCGAGCTTTGATCAAGCACTCATATGGCCATTTCTCAAGCTTCACAGATTTAACTTTGATGAAAAAATGTTATTCGCTAGTTAAATTCTATAAAATTGTACCCCTCTTGTTACAGGTTCGAGGTTCGTAGATGATTCTTTTAGTAGTTTGGAGTTTAATGAAATTTCTTTATATTAAAATGTTTGGTCCAAGTTTGAAATATAGTCTACACCAAATCACAAGCAGACCTAATACAATTTACCATAGGGGCGACCCATTTCAATGGAATAACAACCAAAACAAACGAGATGAAGGAAGCATAGTCCATTTTCAAGAAGTCCTTTGACAAAAAGACACTATCAGCAGGGGATTAGAAAACATAAAGCTCATGGCTATGCATATGCATACGCAATTCGCGGGGGATTTCTCGCCAAAATCAGTTTAGATTTCGTTTTTTGTGAGGTGAAACAGTTTTGATATGGGCTACTGAAATTGAGTTCTTCCGGGTGCATACTTTATAAACAGAACACACTTTGCTTAGTCTATGAAGAAAGACTCAAACTGCAAAAGTGCACACATGCATTCTAAAAGCTTGCAACAACAAGTACCAAAGCCAGAACAAGTACCAAATCAATTTCATGCCAGCAGCAGCACCAAAGCCAGATGGGTCGGGATCAATTTCACGCCAGCAGCAGCACCAAAGCCAGATGGGTCAGGATCAATTTCGTATCAGCAGCAGCACCAAAGCCAGATGGGTCAGGATCAATTTCATGCCAGCAGCAGCCAAGGCGTCTCTCTAAAATGAAATGAAAGAAGGCTTTCAGGATCAATTTCATACCTGCAGCAGCCAAGGCGTCTCTCTAAAATGAAAGAAGGCTTTCTCCGACGGTGACCAAATTGAGATTCGCCGACAGTGGAAGATTCACGTATTGGCCCGTCTTCGGATCCCAACAGACTCGTTTATCATCCATTTCCATAAGGACATTCCCATTGCTCATGAAGCCGTAAAAATTCGTCACTAGTCCAGGGGACTTGACACTATACAGCTCAGTCCAAGAATCAGGACTGCAGTACTCCCTCATAACCCAAACAGAACAAGAATGTACACGGTCAGTAACATGAATAAACATGGCCAGAAAGTCATCTAATACCGACAGATGCGCTAATAAATAGCCATTGTCTTGGTGAATCATCTCTTCCGGCAGGGCCATTTCATGAAACATCTCGCCTGCAAGGTCGAACAAAAGTATCGAGTCCCATCCACCCTCCTTCCGCTCCTTCCGCGGATCATCGTGCTCAAAAAGATGCCAGTGTAGATTCCCATTCAAGAAGACTGAAGGTCGGAAAGCGCAGAAAGCAGGAACCTGACACTCCAAGCTTCTCCAGGAATCCATCCTGAGGGAATAAATCTCGACTAGATATGTATCATGTCGATAGCGAATCCTCACAATTTTATAATCACCAGACCAAGCGTCGAAGCCAAACCCTAAAGCTTCCGGAGTAGTCGCCGCGGAGAAAAGGCCCGGATGGGATAGAATAACCGCCTTGTACCTTCTGGTGAAGAGATTCCACACGTACATCGTCTCATCACGGCTATGCTTGGAGAGTTCAGTAAAGCAGATCAAGCCATTACACGAACCGACGAGAGCGTAACCATTGACGGGATTGACGAAGGGGATTTCGATCTGCGACGGGGATTGCAGGGCGAAAGACTCGCTGCGGAACAGAGAGCAGCGGCGCTCGTCGGGACCGCCCCAATCTATACACACGACATACCGACTGGAGGCGTCAAGAGCGGAGTACCTCGAGTGGAGGGCCACGAAAGCAAGGTCGTCGATGGTGGAACGCCACAACCGACAGACGCTCCGGAATCGGAGGAGCGACCTCGCCGGCAACCGCTTCAGAATTTCGATGATAACGTCGTGAGGGAGCTTCGGATCGCCGCCGCCGCCGCCGCCGGCGGAGGAACTCATGTGTTGTAGGGTTTCAGGGGAAGGGCGAGGTAGAAAAGCCGAAGAGAATTTTGCTCCTGTTGGGAACGGCCGCAGTTCCCTTTTTATTGCCACGTGAGATAGCCACGCTTTCAAATGAGCGGATCCAGTCGGATTTGGGTCGGGCGAAAATAATCCGACCTATATTGTTCTCCTTATTCATTAATATTCTACTCAATTTGTATGAAATCGAATATTTTATTTGCATGAAATCCAATCGGATTTCAATAAAGCTAATTAAACGGAACCCATTAATTTGTGTAATGAATTACAATTTTATTAATTTTGATTCATTTACATATAATGTAAATTTGATAACTCATATTTAATTCGACTCATATTATTAAAATATATTAATATTTAACTCAATAGAAGAAAATCCACTCCCACTCTTTTAATCAACTTTAAGCTTTTCACACACATTCATAAATATATATACAGACTGGAATAAAAACTTCACATCAATTTAAAAAAATAAATCAAACAATAAAAATTCGTAAATAAAATAAAAAAGTGAAAAACCTTAAATTGAAATACTTTTGAAAAGTTTTTGATAATAAAAATTTTGATTAGTTAATGATTGACATGAAAATAATATTTATTTATAACAAATAATGGGATTCGCGGAGCCGAGATTGCTCCCCTTCCGCTGGGACGTGGAGAAAATGGCGGACTCGAAGCATGTGCAGTTCATCGTCATCAATGGCAACCCAACAGCCCCGACCATCCGAGCGCAATAGGGAGATACGATCGTCGTGCAAGTCAGGAATGGCTTGGGAGAAAATCTCGTGATCGTTTGGCAGGGAATTGAAAAGGTGACGCCGATCGCATAGAAAAAGCGTTAGGTTATTCGATCATAAGTTTTTGATAAAGATTTTCATCCTCGAATGAAATTGTAGGTCCTCAATCGGCAGTGTAACGGAGCAGATCAACCCATTCCGGCGGGACAAGTGGTTACCTATTGCCTGGCCGCGAAGCAGGTGATGAACACTTGGTTCTTCTTTCTATTGAAATGGCAGAGGCTCTAAAGATGACATCTTCCGACTCGTGCAGGCAGGGGTCTTCTCGTATCAAGCGCAATCCAAGCTTCAGAGAGATGATGGTTTGAAGGGTTCGATTGTGGCTCCGTAGAACGGCGGATAAAGTTAGACGTAATGTTATATGGTCACAAGCTGTTAAAATTATGTCTCGAGTTTTTCGTTGGAAAAGAGAAAATATAAAATAAATTTGTTATGCACACGATATATGAATTCCTTTTTGCTGATGAAGTCCTGTACGAAGAGGTTTCTTTTCTTGGCGTGAACTATGTAGCACGGACATGGCGACGCGATGTGTGACACGACACGTGATACGTCGTTTTTAAAAAGTAGAGAATTTCGACACGTTAACACGTTAAATATTAAATAAATATATTTAATTTTAATTAATTTGATTCAAATTTACAAATAAATAAATAAAGAGTTTACAATGAATTTATACTAATAATATTAATAAATCTAACACTTTTTTTTAATTTCATTATCTCAAATTTATATTTATTTTTCGAAATTCCCCCTCCCCCAAATTTACTTTTATTTTTCGAAACCACCTCCTACACCCAGACTTCCCTCATCTCTTTCCCCCAAATTTTTTAACTTTTTTCCCTCCCCACCACCTGACAGCCCATCACTTCCCCCTCCCTCCTGTCACTTTCCCCTCCCTCCAACACGCCAAATCTTTTTTATTCTTTTCAACACCCTAGCAGCGCGGCACAGCGCCTTCTTCTCCTCCTCCTCGCGTCCTTTTTTATTATTTTCCTTCTCAAAAGTTCAAAAACCTAGCAACGCGGCCCCTTCTTCTCCTCCTCCTCACCTCCTCCTCCTCGCTGCACGACGCCTATCTCCAAAAGCATTGAAGACTCAATCAAGAAAAGCACCAGCATTCGTCGAAGGAGCGGAAAAGGGAGTAACCCAGAAAAAGTTTCAGTGAAAAGGAATTAGAAAAGAAGGCGGAATGCGCGGTCCCTGTGCGCCGAGAGGCTACACACCGCCGCGAACTCCTCCTCTTCCTCTCCTCCCCCTTGCCGCTGCCGCCGCCGCCGCCACCACCCCACTCGACGACGCCGCCCTCCCCCACGCGCGCCTCCCTCCTAAAGTTTCTCCTCACGGCCCTCGCCCTCTTTCTCTGGCCGTCTCTCGCTGTCACGGGCTCACCTTCGCTCGCGGCCTCATCTCTACTCCCTCGCCTCCGCCCTCCATTCTCTTTTGGACACGCATGTCGAAGTGCGTCGACAAAAGTTGACCACGTGTCGACAAATCCGACACGCGTTGACCGCGTGTCAGAGCGTGTCCGAGTATGTCCGAGCATGTCGACGTGTCCGACACGTGTCGGACACAACACAGAGGCATGTGGGACGTGTCCGTGCATCATAGGGCGTGAAGTCCTTTGCTCTTGAAGATTGAATTCACGGTGGGGCCCACGCCATGGGCTTTCTTCATTTAGCCGAAGCCTACAAGAGAAAGGAGTATGCGAAGCCCTGCACGTGAAGACTCAAAAAAAAAAAAAAGTGGGGCCCAAGGTCAAACTGTTGACCTTGGGCCCACACACATGTATAAAACCGACGTCTCCAGGAGGGGTTTCTACTTCTGGTTGCCACTGCAGCTTTACGAAAACCTACGAAGCGCACGTCCACGATCCGCGAGGTTTCCGAAGCCGCAAGTCCTTGAAGCCGCGTGCGTTATACGTAGAGTTTTGTCGCACGGTAATTTTGTGCAGTGAGTTTATACCCAAGCAAGTTGTTATTTATACACTTAGGGTTTGGGGTTAAATTTAGGTGCGGGAAACAGCTTGGCGATTGAAGCGGTGTAAGCTACGATTCTCCGATTTTAGTGGATTATTTCTTCTTCTTCTCTCACTGTGGACGTAGTGCCAAATCTCGGACCAAACCACGTAAATTTCTGGTGTTCTGATTTTCTCGTTTAATTTCTTTGGTAATTTCGCATTGACGTAATTTGCAAGATCCTGTAATTTCCGCGTATTATATCCCAACAATTGGTATCGGGCGTGGGGTTGGATTTCTTGATTCGATTTGGGGCTTTTGCTTGTGCGGTTATTATCTGGAAATTGCATTATTGCGATTATGCGAGAAATGCGAGATTGAGAAGTTTGATGGGAGAAACAACTTTGTGTTATGGAGCATCAAGATGCGAGCTTTATTGACAACATAAGGTTTGGCCAAGGCACTAGATGGTGAGGATGAGTTGCCGATTATAATGAAAGCCTCAGAGAGGGTAGAGCTTATGCAAAAAGCAAAAAGCATAATACTGTTAAATTTGTCGGATGATGTCTTACTAGAGGTTATTGAGGCGAAGGATGCCGCAACATTATGGGCAAAACTTCAAGCACTCTATGTGAAGAAAGGTTTGAACAATCGCTTGTATATGCTGAAGAAGATGTTTCAATTTATACTGAAGGTACGTCTATCAAAACCCATCTAGATGAATTTAATAAACTCATGTTGGATCTTGGTAAGATACTTGATGATGAAAAGCAGGGCATGATGTTGTTAGCCTCTTTACCAGAGTCATCGAAGCACTTTACTAATTCACTGTTGCAAGGGCGTACTACTATTACCTTAGAGGAGGTAAAGTCCGCCTTATTCTCTAAAGAGTGGCAGAGAAAGTTGCGAGATGACAGTCTGGCGAAAGGAGCAGCGCAAGCACTGACGATTCGAGGTAGAGAACAACATCGAGAGTCTAACAGCATCAGAGGTAAAAACAGATCAAAATCACGCAATAGAAAGTCTAAGGGACGCGTGAAGTGCTTTGAGTGTCACAAGGAGGGGCACATCAGGAGAGATTGTCCAAAGCGGAGAAATAAAGTTGATAAGCAAAATGCTACAAGCAGTGTGGCAAAAGTTGCTGAGGGGAGCAATAGGGATGCAGAAGCTATCTTATGTGTGACTGCTACTTCGTCAGGAGACGAATGGGTGTTAAATTCGGAGTGTTCTTATCACATGATGCCTCATAAGAACTAGTTTACTACTTACCAAGCTGCAGATGGTGGTAGGGTTCTTTTGGGGAATAATGCGTCTGTAAGGGTTTGTGGGGATAGGGACAATTCGGATCCGGATGCACGATGGGGTGGTTCGCACATTGACGGATGTGAGGCATGTACCGGAGCTTAAGAAGAACCTTATTTCTCTGGGGACACTCGATGACATCGGGTGTAGGTACACCGCTGAAGGTGGAGTACTAAAGATCTCTCGAGGTGATATGATAGTGATGAAGGGGAAAAAAGTGAATACTCTCTATCATCTACTGGGAGAGACCGTGACTGGAAGTGCTGCTATTTCATCAGGTGAGTCAGACTCTAACTTGACTCAGTTATGGCATATGCGTTTGGGGCACATGAGTGAAGCAGGTATGACGATGTTGAGTGAAAATGGGTTGTTGAGTGGTTAGAAAACAGGGAAGCTAGACTTATGTGAGCACTGCATCTATGGGAAGCAGCACCGAGTTAAGTTTACTACAACTATTCATTCGACCAAACAACCTATTGAATACATTCATTCAGACGTCTGGGGCCCGTCTTCAGTTCCTTCGAAAGGAGGTGCCCGATATATGCTAACTTTTATCGACGATTATTCGAGGAAGGTATGGATATACTTTCTGAAGCACAAATATGAAGTGTTTGATCGGTTCAAGAAATTTAAGGCATTGATTGAGAAGCAGTCAGATAAGCAAATCAAGTGCCTGAGAACCGATAATGGCATGGAGTTATGTGGTAAAGATTTTACCGAGTTCTGCGAAAAAGAAGGTATTGTAAGACACCGCACAGTACCTGGGACACCACAGCAAAATGGCGTGGCAGAACGGAAGAACAAAACTTTGCTTGAGCGAGCTCGATGCATGCTTTCGCATGCAGGACTTGGCAAGGAATTTTGGGCTAAAGATGTGAATATGTCATGTTACCTGGTAAATCGATCTCCATCGTCTACTATCGAGGAAGACTCCTGAGGAAGTATGGTCGGGGAAACCTGTTGATTATTCTGGATTACGTATATTCGGATGTCCTGCATATGCTCATGCGAGTGATGGTAAGCTTGAGCCGAGGGCGAAGAAGTGCATATTTCTGGGTTATGCACAGGGGGTGAAAGGCTACCGGCTATGGTGCACCGATCTCAGATCACCCGGTTTTCTAATTAGCAGAGATGTAATCTTCAACAAGACTGCAATGCTTCAACAAGACTGCAATGCTTCAACAGAGGAGTTCTGAGACACAACCAGCAGAGAAGACAGATCATGGTGTCATAAGTGAGGTGGAGACTTCGGAGACCTCAAAGGTAACAGAGGTTGAGACTACAGATGAAGCCGCAATTCCTTAAGTCGGTGATAGTGAACAACCAGCAAAGCCACAGCAGACTATAGACGCAGATAGAGAGAGAAGGAAAATTAAACCACCGATACGTTATGGTTATACAGATATTGCTTATGCATTGACTGTAGGTGATGAGGTGGAGATAGATGAGCCTTCATCTTACTCTAAGGCGATGGCTAGTCCGGAATCGTCGCAGTGGCTAGGGGCTATGAGTGAAGAGATGGAATCACTCCATTGAAATCAGACATGGGAGCTGGTCAAAGTACCAAAGAGCCAAAAGATTGTTGGAAGTAAATGGATCTTCAAACGGAAAGAGGGCATTCCTGGTGTTGAGGCAGCGAGGTATAAGGCAAGACTTGTGGCAAAAGGATATACATAGCGTGAGGGCATTGACTATAATGAGGTGTTATCTCATGTGGTAAGACATACTTCTATTCATGTTTTACTTGCCTTAGTTGCTTCGCAGGATCTCGAGTTAGAGCAGCTAGATATGAAAACTGCGTTTCTTCACGGTGAATTGGAGGAGCAGATTTACATGAGGCAACCAGAGGGGTTTGCTATTCCAGGTAAGGAAGATCATGTTTGCTTGTTAAAGAAATCTTTATATGGTTTGAAACAGTCTCCTAAGTAATGGTATAAACGTTTTGATGCTTTTATGGCTAGTCAAGACTATTCAAAAAGTCATATGGACATTTGCGTTTACTTTAGGAGATTGGATAATGGTTCTTTGATTTATCTACTTTTATATGTTGATGATATGCTGATAGCAGCTAAGAATATATCTGATATTGATGTCTTTGAAGAGGCGGTTGAATGCTGAATTTGAGATGAAAGATTTAGGTCTTTGCAAAGAAAATTTTGGGTATGGAGATTTTGTGTGACGGTTGTAGGAGTTTTACGTCTGTCTCAAAGAAATACATTGAGAAGATTGTGGTACGTTTTAATATGCAATCGGCGAAATCTGTAAGTACACCTTTAGCGAAGCACTTTAAACTTTTATAAAAATTATCACCGCAGAATGAGGAGGAGGAGGAGCATATGTCCCGTGTTCCTTATTCTAGTGCCGTGAGTAGTATTATGTATGTTATGGTGTGCACTAAGCCTGATATTTCACAAGCTGTGAGCGTGGTTAGTTGCTATATGAAGCATCCTGGTAAAGCTCATTGAGAAGCTGTGAAGTGGATCCTCAGATATTTGAAAGGGACAATAAACATGGGTATAGTATACCGGAAGGACAGCAATGGCAGTGAGACCACTGGTTTTGTGGATTCGGATCACGCCGGTGACTTGGATGATCGAAGATCTTTAGTAGGGTACATGTTTACGCTAGCAGGTGGTGCAGTTAGTTGGAAAGCGTCCTTACAAGATCACATTGCCTTGTCTTCGACTAAGGCGGAATACATGGCACTAACCTTTGTAGCGAAAGAGGCGATATGGTTACAAAGTTTGCTCTCGGACTTTGGGTTAGAACAGAAAGTGTGGATATACATTATGATAACCAAGGTGCGATATATTTGGCATATAATCCAGTTTATCATGAGCAAACGAAGTATATCAACATCAGGTACCACTTCATCCGAGATGTCTTAGCTAAAGGTATTATTACTGTTAAAAAGATTGTTACAGCAGATAACCCAGCAGACATGATGAGTAAGTCTGTTCCTTTGGCGAAGCTCAAGCTCTACTTGAGCTCTATTGGCGTCTGTGAAGAGTAAGCGCCCGTCGGGGCATTGGGAGAGCAGCATGTGTAATGAGCACTATGACTTGGCTTCAAACATCGAGTCAAGGTGGAGAATTGTTAAAATTATGTCTCGAGTTTTTCGTTGAAAAAGAGGAAATATAAAATAAATTTGTTATGCACACGATATACGAATTCCTTTTTGCCTATGAAGTCCCTGTACGAAGAGGTTTCTCTTGGCGTGAAGTCCTTTGCTCTTGAAGATTGAATTCACGGTGGGGCCCACGCCATGGGCTTTCTTCATTTAGCCGAAGCCTACAAGAGAAAGGAGTATGCGAAGCCCTGCACGTGAAGACTCAAAAAAAAAAAAAAAAAAAGTGGGGCCCAAGGTCAAACTGTTGACCTTGGGCCCACACACACGCATGTATAAAATTGACGTCTCCAGGAGGGGTTTCTACTTCTGGTCGCCGCTGCAACTTTACGAAAACCTACGAAGCGCACGTCCACGATCCGCGAGGATTCCAAAGCTGCAAGTCCTTGAAGCCGCGTGCATTATACGTAGAGTTTTGTCGCACGGTAATTTTGTGCAGTGAGTTTATACCCAAGCAAGTTGTTATTTATACACTTAGGGTTTGGGGTTAAATTTAGGTGCGGGAAACACTTAAGCGATTGAGCGATTGTAAACTCTGATTCTCCGATTTTAGTAAATTATTTGTTGTTGGCTCTCCCCGTGGACATAAGTACCGATACTAGGACCGAACAACATAAATTTCTGGTGTTTTGATTTTCTCGTTTAATTTCTCTGGTGATTTCGCATTGACGTTATTTGCAAGATCCTGTCGTTTCCGCGTATTATATCCTAACAATAAACTCAGCTAATATCTTGCGGGGTACTTGGAGAGGTTGGTTTGATATATACGGTTGATCCTTCTGCGAGATGTTGTTGCATTAGGAAGTATATGTTACTTAATCTTCATATAGGTCAAGTGGATTTTGCTTAGAGTCTTCAAGCTATTGGATATAACATCCAGACCCATGACTTTGAAGGAGATTTAAGCACCACTTGGCAAGTTTTGTTGCCTGTCACTGAGTTTGTTGTGTTCTTAGTGTGTAGTTGTACATCATTGGTGCTTTATTTTTGCTTAAGATCATTTGTAGTTTGAGATTGAAGGCCATGAAAATGGCTTTGGGAAAGTATACGTTACTTCACTATGTAGGTCGAGTGGATTTTGCTGAGAGTCTTTTTAAGTTATTGGATAGAAGGGCGTGAATTTAGGCAGTTCCCAGTTCTCAGTCCTGGGATGAAACCTTGAACATCCAGACCCATGGCTTTGAAGGAGATTTAAGCATGACTTGGTGGGTTTTGTCGTCTGTCACTGAGTTTGCCGGTTGGTATGTAGTTGCACATCATTGGTGCTTTATTTTTGCTTAAGATCATCTGCAGTTTGAGATTGAAGGCCATGAAAATGGCTTGAGGAAAGGATATGTTACTCATCTTCATGCGGGTCGAGTGGATTTTGTGTAGAGTCTTTAAGCTATTAGATAGAAGGGCGTGAATTTGGGCAATTCCCAATTCTCTGTCCTGGGTTCAAACCCTGATTTGCAGGAGCATTCAGATTGTGGCTGTGAAGGAGATTTAAGCACCACTTGGCAAGTTTTGTTGTCTGTCACTGAGTTTGTCATGTTCTTGATGTGTAGTTGTACATCATTGGTGCTTTATTTCTACTTAAGATCATTTGTAGTTTGAGATTGAAGGCCATGAACATGGCTGTAGGAAAGTATACGTTACTTATCTTCATGTAGGTCGAGTGGATTTTTCTTAGTCTTTAAGTTATTGGATTGAAGGGTGTGAATATGGGTAGTTCCAGATCTTTGTCCTGGGTTGAAACCCTGAACATCCAGACCCATGGCTTTGAAGGAAATTTAAGCACGGCTCTGTCACTGAGTTTGTGGTGCTCTTGGTGTGTAGTTGCACATCATTGGTGCTTTATTTATGCTCAAGATAATTTGCAGATTGAGATTGAAGGCCATGAAAATGACTTGAGGAAAGTATATGTTACTCATCTTGCTTAGAGTCTTTAAGATATTAGATAGAAAGGTGTGAATTTGGGCAGTTCTCAGTTCCTTGGTTCAAACCTGGGTTCAAACCCTGATTTGTAGGAACATCCAGAAGGAGATTTAGGCACGACTTACCAGGTTTTGCCATCTGTCACTGAGTTTATCGTGCTCTTGGTGTGTAGTTTGTACATCATTTGATGTGAATCGTTTCGGAAGGATCGTTCTACGAAGGCTCAAATGGTGCGAATTGCAAATCTCGACCTCCAATCAAACTTGTGATTGGCAACCTCGGTATGAATGTGACTTGTTGACGAACGCGTATCAACCAACCAATGTTATAGGCGCCACGAGCAAAAGAATTCGCTATCTCGCTCGATAAATCAAAATCGACCGCCAAAGAGAATCTTGATAAGGTCAAGTCCTCAAAAGAGCAGTAGAAGAAAACCTCTCAATTCTTTTCCTTAAAAATAAAATATGTCTATCCCCCAAAGAAATTCAGTCAGTCTTATATATATAGGCATTCTAGCCGCCACACAAACCCTAAAACCAACCATAAAGATATAATGCATCATATTCTAAAATATTCCTAAACAAGAAGAATATTCCTATTTGACTTGGTCAAATATTTGGTGACCAGATAATCAAATTGCGCTAAGATTTCCAAGATTCTTCAAGATCGGATCCAAGGTCATCTCCACGCCAAAGATCACGAATCATGACACCAACAACTTGCCTAAATTGCTTGGCCCGTACTCGAGTGATCGAATCACTTAAACCAGTAGGAATAGATAATGGGTCCTTAGCACCTCCTCCTCGCTATGGCTTGATGTCCACATCATTCCCTCCCCCGTGCAAAGGATTTGCCCTCAAATCATCACTGGTATCAAAAAGAGTCAAGTCAGAAACATTAAATGTGGCACTAATGTCATACTTACCTGAAAGATTAAGCTTGTAGGCATTATTGTTAACTCTTTCCAAAACCATGAATGGTCTATCCCCTCACGGTAATAACTTACAATGTCGCTGCTTAAGAAATCTCTCTTTGCGCATATGAACCCAAATCCAATCGCCAGGTTCAAACACCACTTCCTTGCGCCCTTTGTTGGCTTGCCTTGCATATTGCTCGGTCTTGCGCTTAATATTTGCACGCGTCTTCTCATGCAATGTCTTGACAAATTCAGCTTTCTTTGCTCCATCTAAATCTACACGCTCATCAACAGGTAAAGGGGTTAAATCTAACGGAGTTAACGAATTAAAACCATAGACAACCTCAAATGGTGTAAATTTAGTATTAGAATGCATGCTCTTATTATATGCAAATTCAACATGTGGCAGACAATCTTCCCAAGATTTTATGTTCTTTTTAATAATAACACGCAACAATACCCCTAAAGTTCTATTAACTACCTCGATTTGACCATCGGTTTGTGGATGACAAGTAGTAGAAAATAACAACCATGTTCCTAATTTTTTCTACAATGTTTTCCAAAAGTAGTTAAGAAATTTAGAATCTTGATCTGAAATAATCGATCTAGACATGCCATGCAAATGTACAACCTCTAAAGAACAAATCAGCAACATGAGATGCATCATCAGTTTTATGACAAGGTATAAATGAGCCATCTTTGAAAATCGATCAACAACCACATAAAGAGAATATCTACCATTCTTAGATCTAGGCAATCCTAACACAAAATCCATAGAAATATCAGTCCAAGGATGTGTTGGAATAGGTAATGGTGTATACAAGCCATGCGGTTTAGTTGTAAACTTTGATTGCTTACAAGCAATGCATCTCTCATAGACACATGTGACATTGCTCTTCATATGTGGCCAATAAAAATGTTCATGTAGCACTTCATAAGTCTTATTAATACCAAAATGCCCCATTAAACCACCACTATGCACTTCTCACACCAACAATTCACGCAAAGGACACTTAGACAAACATAGTTGGTTTTTACGGAAAAGATAACCTTCATGCCTATAGAATTTATCAAATGCAGCATGTTCACATGCTTCATACACTCTCCCATAGTCATCATCATCAGTATATAAGCCCTTGATATGCTCAAAACCTAGACACTTTGCTTTTAAAATAGTTAAAATTGCGTACCTTCAAGAAAATGCATTGGCTACCACATTCTCCTTACCTTTCTTGTACTTGATCACATATGGAAAAGTCTCAATGAACTCCATCCATTTGGCATGTCTTTTATTCAACTTTTGCTGCCCTTTCAAGTACTTCAAGGTCTCATGGTCGGTGTGGATCACAAACTCCTTTAGCCATAAATAATGTTGCCAAGTCTCCAAAACTCGCACTAAAGCATACATCTCCTTATCATATGTAGGATAATTCAATGTTGCTCCACTCAATTTCTCGCTGAAATGAGCTATGGCATGCTCTCCTTACATCAACATGGCTCGAATTCCTATACTAGAAGCATCGCATTCTATCTCAAAAGTAGCACTGAAATTCGACAAAGATAACAAAGGAGCATTAGTCAACTTATCTTTTAGCAGATTAAATGCTTCCTCTGGCTCTTCTCCCCACGTGAAACCCACATGCTTCTTGATAACCTCAGTTAAAGGTGCGGCAATAAATGCTGAAATTTCTCACAAATCGCCGATAAAAGCTCGACAATCCATGAAAGTTACGCACTTCTCCTATGGTCTTAGGCGTTGGCCATTCACGGATTGCTTTAACATTTTCTTCATCAACCTATACCATCAGCACTAACAACAAATCCTAAAAATACTAATTTGTTGGTAACAAAAGAGCACTTCTTTCAATTAGCGTATAATTGCTCGGCCCTTAAAACCTGCAAGACAGCTCGCACATGCTCAATATAGTCATCAAGACTTCAGCTGTAAATCAAGATGTCATCGAAATAGACAACCACAAATCGACCAATAAAAGCACGCAAAACATGATTCATAAGTCGCATAAACGTGCTCGATGCATTAGTTAATCCAAATGGCATGACTAACCACTCATATAATCCATACTTGGTCTTAAATGTAGTTTTCCATTCATCACCTTCTTTCATCATAATTTGATGATAGCCATTTTTCAAATCGATTTTAGTGAAAATGCAAGAACCATGCAACTCATCCAACATGTCATCTAACCTAGGAATATGATGTCGATACTTTACCGTAATATTATTAATTGCTCGGCAATCGACACAAATTCGCCAAGTTCCATCCTTCTTTGACACCAACAAAATAGGACATCGCACGGGCTAAGACTCTCTCTCACATACCCTCGCTCCAATGTTCACTAACTTGCCGCTGAAGTTCCTTTGTCTCATCGGGATTACTTCGATATGCGGGTCGGTTAGGTAATGGTGCACTAGGAATCAAGTCAATTTGATGTTCTATGCCTCGAATTGGTGGTATCCCTTCAGGAAGTTCATCAAGAAAGACATCTTCAAATTTCTGCAATAAAGACATAATAGGACTAAGCAAACTTGGGTCAAAATCGTTAATAGAAAACAAAACCTCCTTATACACAAGTACAAGTATTAGTCGATCTAAAACTAGAGCTCTCCTCACTTCACTTGATTTTGCGTAAAAATTATTTTGCCTCTTTTCTTTCCTCTCTTCTTTTCCCTTGGTTTTACCACAATCTTTCTCTCGGCCTTTCCTTTTCCTTGCGTCTCGGACACACCACGCAAGCCCTCGGATTTCTCACATTTTCTCTCTTTCTCTCGGCTACTCGTTGTAACTTTAACTGATCTTGATACACCTCACTAGATGTCATTGGTACCAAAGTATAAGTTTTTTGATTCATCACCAGTAAATAACGATTAGTATATCTATCATAATGTACCTTTCGATCATATTGCCATAGTCTTCCAAGTAAGATATGACCCGCTTGCATAGGTACAACATCACACTTTACCTCGTCCTTATATTTCCCTATCTCAAATGGAATTCGAACTTACTTCGATACTTTCACCTCACCACTATCATTTAACCATTAAAGTCTATAAGGCCCAGGGTGCTTTGTCGTTTTCAAACCCAATTTATCCACCATAGTACAACTTGCCATATTCGCACAACTACCTACATCAATTATCATACTACAGATCTTACCATTCACCATACATGTTGTATGAAATAAGTTATCTCTTTATTGGTGATGCTTCTCCTCCTTTACTTGCATCAGAGAATGCCTAACCACCAATAAGTCTCCTTTTATAGCCACTTCTCCATCACTACAATCCTCCAATAGTGGCATCTCATCATCCTCTTCTTCCCTTTCACTTTCGGACTCAATAACACCATGTCCAGTCATGATCATCACCCTCCTATTAGGACATTGATTCGCCATATGACCCTTGCCCAAACACTTAAAAAATTTAATCTCACGAGTTCTAGTGTTAGGGTTTTCAGTTTTACCTGAAGCTGGATTCGTTCCAACTTTACCGTCCCTCTCCTTCTCCTTTGAGGTATCAGTTTTGGTGTTATTTCCCCTCCAATTTGGTTTCTCATCTCTCTTCCAATTGGATCTCCAATTCTGATTTAAACCTCCTCCACTCTTATGATTTCGGTCCAACTTCAATTGCCACTCAACTTTGATGGTTTTGTCTACTAATTCCTCTAATTCAACATAGTGTTGCAGCTCCACCACCCTTGATATGCCTCGGCTCAAACCACTCAAAAATCTTAACATTGTGGCCTCACGATCCCTCATCACATTGGCACGGATCATGGCAAACTCCATCTCCTTGTGATACTCTTCCACACTTTTATTGCCTTGTGTGAGATTTTGTAATTTTTGAAACAAATCTCGGTGGTAATGACTTGGTACAAAACGCCTCCTCATTGCTTTCATCTCGTCCCACGTCTTTATCGGTCTTTCACCATTACGTCTCCTACTAGTCACAAGTTGATTCCACCAAATTATAGCATAATCGGTAAATTCAACAGCTGCAATTTTTACCTTTTTGAGCTTGGAGTATTGTTGACAATCAAATATCATCTCTATGCGTTTCTCCCATTCTATATACGCATTAGGATCATTCTTCCCTTGGAAAGAAGGAATCTTCATCTTGATATTGCCAAGTTCATTATCTTTTCGGGGTCTAAACCCTCGGCCTCCATTCCACCTTCCAAATCGAGCATCTCGATCATCTTCCATGTCAGCCTCATCATCATCATAATGCCGCTGCCTTCTATGTCGTGTTCTAGAGGTGTCTTGCTGATGTTGTGGCCTTCCCCGGGATAGCTCTCGATCACTATCAACCCTCGTGTCATTCCCCATCATTCGACCACTAAGCTTCTCCACTATGGCCCTCAATTGTTAGATGCTTTCCACGAACGCTTCATCCCTTCGTATGGAGTCAAACTCCTGATTCATGCTTTTTTCGCGCGACATATTTTAGACTTGCAAGTAAACGTTAGTCACAAAAATCCTCACTAATCGCTCCCTCACGTGTTTCTCTCAAGGTGTTTGTCACTCCCCTCATGTTTAACTCAAGTTTATGCTTTTTCCACCCTCAATTAAGTTTACACACTCTTGCCTTTTTCCTCTCGTATTCTCTTTTCACAAGCTATTTATCGGACTCAAAACATGTCTCTCAACCCTCTCACGACAATCAATCAAACTAACCAAACAAGATTAAATCAATTCAGCAAGTAACAATTTCAAACCAATAAGTACAACTTTCGAAATTCCAATTGAAACGCAAATCACTATTGATTTTGTTTCAATTTAGTCTACTAACAAACAAGTCGCCTTCTTGATCTTTTTTGTTCGGCTAATTTTTTTTTGTTGAATCTATTTTTTTTTCTTGCGCACTTTTTTTTTTGTGCGTCTTCTTTCTCTTCTTTTTTTTTTGACAGATTTTTTTTTTACAAACTCAGATACAATTTAAGATGCTAGAAAAAAAAATTAAAACTAACAGTAAACAACTACGTATGGAAGAGCAAAAGCAATCGGATCCCTAAATCAGCTAGAACCGAAACTCTAGCTCAATAAATTTTCAAATTGCTGAATGTAAACAGAAAATTAAAGATAAATAGACCTTGTAAAAACAAGCTCTGATACCAACTAATGTGAATCATTGCGGAAGGATCGTTCTACGAAGGCCCGGATGGTGCGAATTGCAAATCTCAACCTCCAATCAAACCTATGATTAGCAACCTCGGTATGAACGTGACTTGTTAGCGAACGTGTGTCAACCAACCAACGTTATAGATGCCATGAGCGAAAGAATTCGCTATCTCGCTCGATAAGTCAGATTGACCGCCAAAGAGAAAAGTCAAGTCCTCAAAAGAGCAGTAAAAGAAAACCTCTAAATTATTTTCCTTAAAAATAAAATATGTCTGTCCCTCATAGAAATTCAATTAGTCTTATATATATAGGCATTCTAGCTACCACACAAACCCTAAAACCAACCATAGAGATATAATGCATCATATTCCTATTCTAGAATATTCATAAATAAGAAGAATATTTCTATTTGACTCGGTCAAATATTTGGTGACCAGATAATCAAATTGCGTTAAGATTTTCAAGATTCTTCAAGATCTGATCCAAGGTCATCTCCACGCCAAAATTGCTTGACCCGCGCTTGAGTAATCGAATCACTCGAACCAATAGGAATAGATAATGGGTACTTAGCACCTTCTCCTCGATATGGCTTGATGTCCACATCATCATTGGTATTTCATTTCTGCTTAATATCATATGCAGTTTGAGATTGAAGCCCATGAATGTGGCTTGAGGAAAGTATATATTACTTATCTTCATGTCGGATGAGTAAATTTAGCTTTAGTCTTTAAGCTATTAGATAGAAGGGGTGAATTTGAGCAATTCCCAATTCTCTGTCCTCGGTTCAAACCCGAGTTGCGGGAACATCCAGACCCGTGGCTTTGAAGGTGATTTAAGCACAACTTAGCAGGTTTTGTTTGTCTGTCAATGAGCTTGTTGTGCTCTTGGAGTGTAGTTGTACACCATTGGTGCTTTATCTCTGCTTCAGATCATCTGCAGTTTGAGATTTAAGGCCATGAATATGGCTTGGAGAAACTGGTCTCTGCAGTTCTAAGGTCACGATACTCACGTCGCTTTCCACTTGAAGGCACGTCTGGGAGTACATTTCCTTTCTATCTCGTTAATGGAAAGCAGACATGAACTGAAAAGTTGCATAGGCAAAGAAACGAGCTGCGAGGCACGGGTAGTGCGCCACGTGGATTACACGCGCAGGTTGTCTTTAGTTTCGAATGAATCGCCATGACGCAACTCCTCCAGACCGAAATATATGTTGACCATGCATTTGTACATAATGTCTAGACTAAGCACGCAAGATTTTTATTATTTATGAGCGCATAAGACCCCATTGCCATGCGATGAGTACTCTGCAAACATCATATAAATCAATTAATTGAGTCTACATCTTTTGGGATGTGTAGGTGATTTGAAGGATTTTACGTGGAGCTAATATGATTTGACGGATGGCATCCAGTTTTTCAGCTTAAAATCCCTAACGTCCTCAATCAACTACCTTAGACTATGTGATTGAGCACACGATTTAGCGCTTGAATGATTTAAGTTGCTAGAGAACGGGAAGAGAAGAAAATTAAGTCACGAGGAGGAACGGAGAACGAGAAAGTATAAGGGATCTAAATTTAACCCTAGATTATTGTGTGAAAAAGTAGATGAATTGCATTGTAATAATCTCAACTACTAATTAAAACATAATCCATCGCTCAATGACAAATTATAAAAGTTGATTTAAATTGCAAGGGCCCCTTTTAAGGAACTTGCAGGGGAAAATTTTAGGGTTGACGTCCTCATAGTGGAGATTATTTGGCGTGGATCTTGCGAGTATAATAATATTTGGTTTTGCATAGAAGAGGCACAAGAACATCACATAAATTAAAGGAGCTTGATTCCGGCCATTCCTATTATATTGCTTCAAGATTCAACTTTCGTATCCATCATTTTTCTTGGGGGGATTTGACAAGAATAGAATCGGAGACGCATTTGGTCACGAAAACATCTAGATTATTATATTCGTGAAGGTATAAATTCATGAATCTTTTCATCTTTGAAGCATAAGTTCGATCTTATCATGAGAAAAACACCAGCTTCACTCATTGCTCATAGGTTCTTCATTCTCATTTGTTGCTTGGATTGTTGTCACTGCAAATTCAAGGGAGGGGAAAGTTAATTAAAATTAATACTATCAGTCCCTGGTTTTAATCTCCATTATTCTTGGTTTAAGTATACTATGAATCATGAATATTGGAAAGAAAGAGAATGCAACAAAATGTCAGGTGACATTCCCGACCGGCTACTCATGTTTCTCCATGTTTCCCAACAAAATATCGACGACTAGAGGAGATTGTAAAAGAAAAGAATAAAAAATAGGTTGATTTTAGAATTGTAGAGTCTCGCCTCTTGGAAATCTTTCCCGCTTTCCTTTGAGCATTTTAAGAACCTGCTCGGTCGAAATCGCGGTCGAAATCTCCAATGACTCCTATGTCGTTTATTTATAGCACTATTCAAGTACGACTATTCTTGTAAAAAAAAAAAAAAAAAGTACGACTATTTTGCTTCCAACAGCCATCACTTTTGAATTAGACGGAAACCAAGGCAAAATTAGAGCGTTTGCCGACAGTCCGCCATAAATCATGGCTTTTTTAATTTTCTGGTGATTTGAAAGGGTCACATGTTCTTTCAGTGAGCCCGGCGAAACAGCTGGCACCAGCGGTTTTTGAGAAACAGCGGGCGCGAGCGGTTTTTGAGAAACAGGGGGCGCCAGCTGTTCTTTCAGTGGGCCCGGCGCCAGCTGCCAGCGGTTTTTGAGAAACAGCGGGCGCGAGCGGTTTTGAGAAACAGGGGGCGCCAACTGTTCTTTCAGTGGGCCCGGCGAAACAGCTAGCACCAGCGGTTTTTGAGAAACAGCGGGCGCGAGCGGTTTTGAGGAGAAACAGGGGGCGCGAGCGGTTTTTGAGAAACAACGGTGCCAACTGTTCTTTCAGTGGGCCCGGCGAAACAGCTGGCACCAGCGGTTTTTGAGAAACAAACAGCGGGCGCGAGCGGTTTTGAGGAGAAACAGGGGGCGCGAGCGGTTTTTGAGAAACAACGGTTTTTGAGAAACAAGGGGTTGAGAAACAGCGGTTTTTGAGAAACAGGGGGCGCGAGCGGTTTTTGTGAAACAGGGGGCGCCAGCGGTTTCTCTGTCAAATCCGGCCAACCAGTCATTCGTGGCGCACAACCACTCGTCCAGGAATGACTTTCTTGCTTTTCTTAGTCTTCCATCGTAAAGCTGATTTTATGCTTCAGACAGAGAGCTCCGGACAGCCACAGTCTGCACAGAAACTCTGGTTGCGCATGGTATCACTGCTCTTTCTACGTTCTTTTATTCTATTGCTCTCCGAGATAAGAAAAAAATAAAAATTCATTTAATGATACTAATTAATTTTTATTTTTAAAATTAAAAAAATCGACAAATTTTTTAAAACAAGTTTTTTCTTTCTTAATTCTTTTTTTCTTTTCTATTTTTTCCTCACCGCCAGCCACTTTGGCTGGCTGGTTGCTGGACCACCGTTGGCTGGAGGAGGAGAAAGAAAAAGAGAGGAAAAAGAAAAATTTTAAAATTTCATTAAAAGATTTAAAAAAAAATTTCATTGCAAAAAAAAAAAAAAAAAAGTGAATCGTATTAAATGTATTACTTTTTTTTCTATTCTGAAAAATTAAATTTTATATAGTTACAAAAGATATGTTTTTATTCAAAAATTATTTATGCATCATATGTTGACAGACATCAAAAATTCTTTTAATTTATAGTACATTTTGATTTTTATATGTGGCTGCTTAATGGTTGTGGATCGACTTAAATTAGAGTTAAAGATGACTTTCAAGATGAATAATGTTCTGTTCAAAAAAAAAAAAAAAAAAAGATGAATAATGTAGCCTGTAGGAGATGGTGTGCCGGACTAATCAAACCTCTCGGGCGGTGTGGAGAGGAGAGAGCACGGGCGGTTGTTAAGATTTTTTGGGGATGGGATACATTGGAAAGCAAAATTACAATTTGATAAATTATATTTGGATGAGAGATGCAAATTGTAAGAATGACAATCGTAGGGCATTAAGACGTGAGGAGAACGTTTTATATGAGAAAGTAAAAACAAAGATGATTTTTGCAATTTTCCTTTGAAAATAACTTTACAAGTTCTTTATTTCACCATCATCATTTTACGGAACATCAGCATAAAGGCAAGTTGTCTATCCAAAATTGAATAATTATTTAAAAAGTTCTAAATTTATTATACAACAATCAATTTAATCTTAAATTTTTTTATTTGACCAATTTAATTCTAATTTTTTGAAGTTTTGTCCATGTTGTCTTTGGGATCAATATTGGCTAGAAATTATTAATGTGGACATCAACCTTATTACATGATATGGTCAATGCCGATGTGAATGGTTTTTGTAATTTTACATTACAATTTTCTACATTTTCTTTCTTTTTTCTTTTTTTCCTTTAATTTTTTTTTTTTCTTTTTCCTTTTTTCTTTTTTTTTATTACCCTCACCAATCTAGAACCTCTATACAAAAAGAAAAAAATTGTGACCATCATCGAGGCCTTGAAGGAAAATAAATAATTAAAAGGAAAAGGAAATAAAAATTCAAAAAATTTTAAAGAAGTTACAAAAATCTCCACATTAACATTGGGCATAGCATATAGAATAACTAGCGTTAGCGTCTATATCAACAATTTCAAGCAAAAATTAGCCGAAATGACTACATTAACAAATCATAAAAAAATTTATGACTAAATTGACAAAAATGAACATTTTATAGCTAAATTAGCCATCGTATAAAAAATTAAAGATTTTTGGGACAATCTTCTCCTAAAAAACTACTCATGTTAACTGACAAGTATAACATAATATAAACAGCTTTCCTTGGTTCACTAAATTCACGGCTCACATGTGCATGTTTTTGGCTCGTGGGTTCATATGGTAATGAAGAACCAATTACAGCAATCAATTCCCGCAAAATTCAGAAAAGAAGTTATACTCAGGGACGAATCACCAAACCAGTGACCACGATTAATTGCAACATGATGCATTGATTAATCCATAAATGTTAATTTGCCACCTTAAATTATAATATTCTGTTATAAGACATACAGAAATAAATCCTATGGTTTGTCAACATCACTAGTAATTCTTTCCACAGGGTTCTGCAAACTGCATTGCAATATCTTATTTTTCACTTAATTATTTGTGTGCTTAAATCAACACACAAATGTCCCTTTTCATCAAAACTTTGACTTTGAACAAAAAAAAAAATCAAAACTTCTGATCACCAATTCCTGTCTACTTTTTTTAGAAACATGTCAAGAGCAAATCACTTAATCTCAATGCTAGACAATCGAAGAGAAAGAAAGTCCAATTACTCTAAGCATGCCTAGTTACTTCTAAACAAAAATTCGTGGTCTTGCAATTTAACACAATATGCAAATCAGAAAACTATTGATCAAATAGTGCTAAAGGTACTGAAACCAATGTACAAAATTGTCTACCAACAGATACAGCAAATTGATAATAAGTATTTGAAAAGGGGTGATATTTGATGCTCAATAAGAGACCACATCAATTTCTAAAGTAGCAACGGAGCTATGATTTAGGTTAAAGGACGTGAAATTTATTGATGAAATGTGTTCAAAAAGATTTTGCACAAGAGATCCGGATGAAATCACACACAATAAAGGATATTAGTCATTAACAAGTCACAAAAAAATCTCAATTTGTAAATTTGTAAATTTCGTGAAGGAATATTTCTGCATGAACCAAAATAAGTATCTGTACAAGAAAAAATTTCTTTTTCTTGATGACTGTATATCATAATTTTGTATAATTTATTATTTATGTATTATGAGAAGTTTTTCACTAAATAAGAAGATTGCCATAATCACGAAGGCGTATATATAACGTCAATAAAGAATATAAAATTTATCATAAGCAAGGGAATAGAATTGTCAATACCCATAAAGTAAGATCTACGGGAATATAAGGTTAGGTGGTAACCTTGGGTGTGCATGACAAAATTTATGGAACATAAATTGATTTTTAAATCATTTCTGGAATAAAAATTTGTTAGAAATAAAAAAAAATCAATTGCGTTATCAAACATTTTTGTTCTAAACCTGTATGGGGAATAGAGAAATAGAGAAATAAATAAGTAGAGATTTTATCATTAATCTTAAATCCACAACCGTCAACCCGCCCATTAATCAATTATACTCTATGTGACTTTTAGACACCAGCTTATGTTCAATCTTCTGGTCAAAAGCAAGCAATCCAGTGGCAAAGTTACGGTATTTTGCCTGTGGGGGGCAATAAAGAAAGCGCAACATACTTTTGGCATAACCAAAATTATTTCCACAATTGATCAGTTTGATTATTTTATCAATTGAATATTTGACTGTATTTATTAATTTATCCTCAATTAATTCCAGTTTGCATTGAATGCTGATACCAATTTTTCCACGTGATCGAGTTAAGTAACAGAGGCTAGTAAAATGACCAACACACAATGCACAATTAACCCAAGAAATTCCTTGGCATTAAAGTCATATGTAAGACTATGGCAAAAGAAAAAGAAAACCATTTTTACTGGATGTCTTCAACGTCCAATAGAGAGAACTCCCAAAAGCAATTGTTCTATTCTCTTGAAAAGAGCTATTTTTCCTTGTCATTTGTCGCGACCTACCCCTCGGGGGAGGGAATAAGTTTAGGATATTGCCTAAAAGGCGGACGTATGGTTAATGATTCGACACAAGCTCTTCCACACCCATACCTCACGCGACATTAAAATGTTCATAAGAATTTTGTAGTAAGGAGTCGCCACTAGTCTATTGAAGTCGACTAGAAATTAAGGGAGGCCTCACTTTCTACGCAATCAAATAATCTAGGGTTAGGGACTTGATTACACTAATTAACTAATTAGTGTCATTTCTCGGTACCTAATCTTGTTCATTTTAGAAATTTTTTTATCAATTAGTTTGAATTAATTTTAAACCAATCCACTAACACGTAAGATGATTATGTGGATACGCAATTATTAAAATAACAGTTAGCAGCCAAGAAAAGCATTTAAATAAATTGCATGGGAGAGCAAATATTTAACATTAAGGAAAAGATAACTGTTAATCTTAATTGGACTAAATGGACCAAAACAGTAAATGCTTGAAAACAAGAGTAATTGTCTTTGAAGACAATTGAAGCCCTAAGGGTTTACTCAATTTTTTTAGCATACTTTAGAGTTAAGAAACTTCTATTTAAAAAAAAAAAACTCAGAAAGTTTTTTTAAAAATTTTTCAAATGAAATTTTGAATTTTCTAATTTTTCAATTTTTGTTAATTATTATTTAAAAGACAAAACTCGAATTTTGCTACATTTTCTGAAATTTTTAATGTTCTCTAAGCTCTTGACTTTTCGGAATTTTTTTCGAATTTTTATTATTTTGAAATTTTTGAATTTTTTTGAAAAATTTTAAAAATATATTTAATATTTAATATTATATTTGGGAAAAGGGATCCCGACCGGGTAAACCCAGCCCGGCCCGTTGACCCAACGACGACCTGGACCCGACCCAATTGGATTACAAAAAGGAAAACTTTTCTTAAAAAATAAATTATATATTTTTAATTTCTTTTATTCTCAACCATTTTGTCTTCTTCCCTACGTCTTTTCCACTGCACCTTTTCTCTGCATTCTATCTTTTCTTGTCTTTATCTTTAGACAAGGTATAAAAATATGAAAAATAGAATGTCAAGTGCTCCCATTTTTAATAAAATTCCGGCTAGAAGCATACAAGTACTATAATGTGCCTCTCCATGGGTGTCTGGTAACCATGTATGTAAGGGTATAATCGGTAATTTAACAGAAAAAGCAATAAGAAATCCAATATAGAGTATTATTTCCAGTGCCACCGGATACGATTGATTAGCTTTACTCCGGAGTACCAAAAGCAAGCATGACATCATTATGAACATAAAGCCCCAAAGTGTGGAACCCCAGAAAGAGGCTGGCCCAACTTAAATGGGATATGATAGCTTCTTTATGGTCGGGTTTAGAACATCGTGAGACAGTTCGTTCATTCCATACCGGACCGGCCCGGAATAGGGTTCTATACATTCTCATTATGAGAAGGGGTCATTCGAGCGTATCGAAATAGATACTATGTTTACATATGGAATCATTCTCTTGAAGCTCCTCCTTTTCATCATAAATGATCCACTTGCCCCGAAATGACTTGGCCTAGTAGGGAAATCCCAATGAATTGAGCCTTTCGATACAATCAAATAGAAAGCCCCAAGGGCGCCATATTCTAGGAGCCCAAACTATGTGATTGAATAAGTCCTCTATCTGTTGCGGGTCGAGGACTCCTTCTCCTTCCCCTTCTTCAAACTCCGATTCGTATTTTTCATAGAGAAATCTCTACTCCAATCAGACTATTGTTCCATACCATTATCGTTGGCTTATCAAATTATCTATCGAGCCATGAAAAAGATTCAACAAAAGACAGAAACAAATCCACTATCCGTTTTACGTCAAGCAATACGTGGAGTAACTCCCGATATAGCAGTAAAAGCAAGACGTGTAGGCGGATCGACTCATCAAGTTCCCATTGAAATAGGATCCTTCCTGAATTTCATATTTTGTTTTACTTTTTACTTTTTCTATACTTTTCTTTTCTTTTGTTTTTTCTTTTATTTCTTCCTCCCCTTTGGTCTTGTTCTACTTCGTGCTTGCCCCTGCACGCCTAAAGCCGGCTTTCCACCGAATCGAAACCACGCACCAGCGCTGGCTGGAGGAACCGGCGTCGACCGCTGTTCGCTACCTTCTTGGCGGCCACCAAAATTCTCTCCGGCGCGCGAGGGAAAACCCTTGCTGACTCGATGGTGCACGACCATTTCACGAAAATCACACCAAAGCACAGCGAATACACAAAAAGCGAACATGGAGCCACAGTTATAGAAGTAAAGACAGGCTCTGGTTTAAACGTGAACTAACTTTCAGCCTTCTCCGAGGTATTTCATCAAACACTTAGGATGCACTGGCTAACAAAGAAATCTAGGCTCATTTAAGAATACAGGTTCCGACCAAGCTCGAAATTAGACGTACAAGCAGCATTCTGGACCAACTCAGAGACGTATCATACGCATTCGACATGAGTATGAACAACAACATCAGACCTTGGCCATAACCCACTAAAGAGACTCGAAGTTCATTCGAGCATTTCAATGAATGGCTGGCATGCACTACTGAAACGAGGGACCTCAGACCTGCTAGAGACCCTAGCACGAACTTATCTCCTAACAACGCATTCTAGAACACAGAAGCTCTCATGGAGGACCAATGGGACCAAAACTAGTGCGAACGGGTCGGCCGCGAGCTCCGGTCTGAACCTCCCAAAAACGGAACACACATGCTCAAGGGAGACCTACCGGGTTCGGGGGAAGGGCTGCAGCGAATGGCAGCTAATGAACGGACTTCCGGTGACCGCCGACGGCAGATCACTCTCTTGGGCTCACACTCTCCTCGCTCTCGCTCTATCTCTCGCTCCTGGACTCTCACCGAAGAGCTCCCCCCTTCGCAAATGAGTGAGCCCCCCTCTTTTAAGGGTGACCGGCAGGCGCGCATGGCCCCTGCCACCGCCAGCTCGCGGATCATGCCGTCCTCTGCTCCGTGGCGATCCTCTGTCTCCTTTCGCTCATACTCTGCTTCTTTCTCCTTTCTTTTTGGCAGAATCGTGGTTGGCATGAGGGGAGGAAAGAAAAGAGAGGAGGGGCCGGGCTTAGGGAAAAGAAAAGAGAGGCTGGGCTTGGGTCCAGGCGGCAAAAGATACAGAGGAGAGGAGAATTGGAAAGGACTGGGCCTAGCCCGGTCCGCTCTTTTTCGATTTTTTTTTATAATTTTAATTAATTTTTTAAAAAATTAGATTTAATAATTAGTAGTAGTTATGTAGATGCTCCTAATGTCTACATGTAATGGATTTTAAAGAAAACATAAACAATACATTTTAATAAAAGTTATTTATTTTACTCTTTGCTTCCTCTTTTTTTTTTTAGTGATTAATTTTTAATTTTGCATACGATTAAGTCCTGAATAAAATAGTAAAATTTAGATATCAACATCATTTCAAAGTATGTCCATCTACATCCGTTGGTAGTAGAGATGAGGTTGAAGAGGTTGAGTTCGACTAATCGTTGGCCGACAAACGAACATCCTCCCCTCTTGTCATTTTGGGGCACCTAGTATGCTCTCTTTACTTCTCTTCTTTCCATCATTCAATGCCTTTAATCAGTCAGTCAGAGCACATGCCCTCCATCTATGGGACTAAAACTCTCTTGTTACATTAATTTTTCGGATTTGGATAGACATGAAATAAGATAATATAAGATTTATAATCTTCCAAATATCCTCTAGATAGTTAAAAATCCCATCACATACTAGGCATAATTTAGAATAGGATTGATAATCTTTGAAAATTTTGTAAAAAAGATTCTTGCAATTTGGAAAGTTCTTCGTTTTTCCACCGCAACCATTTCAGCAAACGCTGCTAGAGAAGAGCACGAACACCGTTTCCTCCATTGATAAGGACCGACAACAAATTGGACTTGACCCAAATTGGCTGGAGTCCGAGTCGCAGCTTTTTGAAAATCTGAAAACCGAATTGAGGAGGTTCTGCGTTTGTCTGAGGGTGGGTGTGAAAGAGAGAGATGCCAAATGGGATGGCACACGTTCTGCGTTTGCGTGAGGTCGAGCGAAGACGCCACTCCTGATGGTCCCGACTCCCATCTCTTTGTTTACTACTGCAAGCACTGCCTCATCACTGTTTCTCTCTCTATCTTTTGTGCTTGATTTGATATTCCCTGTGCTTTGAATCTCTCAGGAAACGGAATTATATTCGTTTGAAAGATACCCAGTTGCAGAAAACACCAGGGAGGATGGTACAAATGGTAACAAGTTAATAGACCTGGAGGTAAGCGAAAACAGATCGTTGGATACCATGAGGTCGACGCGAAAAGGGACAAGAAGAGAATTGACAGTGAAGATGGAGAGGTTGCAAGGGACGATCTTGGTGGGCTTCAGGAGGGCGTTCTTGGAGGGGAGCAAGAAAACGTTCATGCAATTAGCATTGATATTTTCCCTCACTGAAAAATCTAACTTAGTATTAATTTAATATAAAATTACTCGACTAGACTTGATAGGGTAATGATATCATCAAAAGCGTGTAAAACAATGTTGTTAAGCCCTTTCCAAGCCCCGAGTTGATGAATTGGGATTAAATTAGGACCAATAAAAGACACTAGCCCCACAATTTCATTTGCAAATCAAAAAATTGCCGAAGGTAAGGCTTTATCTTGCCCATCCTCTTGACGAAATACTAGCACACAAATTTGAGTGTTTGATTATCGAGCCAATTTAGTAAATAATTACTCATTGATTGGTTATTAATTAAGGTTTTAGGAAATCACAACCAATCATATTATAAAATTGTACTATGGAGGTGATCATTGGAAGGGTTTTAATTAGGCTGAGTTTGAAGATCGGGCCTAATGTGTTAACCAAACTCATCCATTATATAAAATTTATACAATAATTTTCAGGTTGTGCTAGGTTAAAGATGAGTTGGCTGGACTTTCTCATGTAAAAATATTGTATAAACTTGCTCGTTCACTTCTTAGTCCTAGGCGGGCTTGGGTAGGCCGATGGGCCACCCAGCTGCTGATTACATTTCCTGACCATACCATAAAAAGGCACGTTCTAAGGATCAGTTAATCACAATGTCCAAAGTACTCTCGATAGAAAAAATATTAAAAATGATATATTACTTATATATTTCCTCAAACTAGATGATTATTAAAATAATTTCATGATACATCCTTTCTAAATTGATGAAAATAATAGGGAAAATGACATGGCACCACAAATGCATCAAGATTTTCCACCAAAAAATGTATCAAGTTTAGAACGGCCCAAAATTTTTGTACGCTAAATAGGCCCAGGCCAGGCCAGATGGGGCCAGGTTAGTCTGACTGGTCCCTGAACAAGAATTTAACTTCAAATCGGGCTTAGAACAAAATAAATCTTAAACAGTGTATTATGGATGTTATGAACTGAAAGAACGGTGGATGGATGGGCTGTGAAATCAGTTAAATGAATGGGAATTTCTGACTTTGGTCGATACTTGATGTCGATGACTGGCTGTGTATGGGCTGAGCTGAGTTATGAAGTTTCCACATGTCAAGGATCATACCAAATAGCTTCCTAAACATATGGAATTTCGCGACTTAAGCGATGGTCAATTGTGCAGGTTAGATCAAGTTTGTGCTGCTCGGTTGCCTTGCAATCATTGGTGATGAAACTCCGGCAGAGTCATCGCTGGGCTCTTGTGAAGAACAAGATTAATTGAAGCTGCCCTTCAACAAAGCAGAAAGAGAGAGAAGATTCTATTGAGCGCACAGATAATTTCACGGTGATAGATGAATCCATGACCACTTGGGCAAAAGCATTCCAATGGTATGCTGCAAAGTGAGAAGGTAACTCCAGGTTTTGCCAGCCTCCTCACGGAAAAGATGGCATCAACACGGCAAGCTTCCGGGACCTTGCTAAAAGCCCGCGAACTTCATGTAAAGTAACGCTGTTCCCTGCCACGGTACTGACGCATCTCGAAGAGAGACTCCATAGTTCTTCGCAAGAGATGTGCAACATATTCAAACAGCTAACAGCATTTTTCCCCGAAACTTCCTCCTAATGAGATGAAAAAAAAACATAAGCTGTATCCAATTGTTCATGAAATCCTATATTAAAGGTGGGCTGTTTGCATCTGATGCTAAAGTATACAGGTTCTTAACAGATAACAACAGCTCAACATATGAATATAATTCTGGCTTATGTGCCAGAGGACACTTTCCATCCGCTAATTAGTTGAAGTTGTATGACTGAATGTTGAGGATGTGCAGGCTGGGGACTAACTGATCATACTTTATGCAGAGAAGGAGATGAAACTGAAGGAGGATCCGGGTTCTGAGGATAGTGCGGAACTTATCTTCCGGTCATTGTTTCCTTCTCGAGGAGAACTTCCATGATCTTGTCTATGGCCTCCCGGTTATTCCTTATGTGACTTGGGGCAATTTCCTACGGCACCATCTGAAATTTCTCTCCATGGCAGCATCGATGTCTTCCGCAAGCTATTCTGACATTCTATTGTGATTTCAGTGCTGATGAGTTCATGAGGCGACCACGGACAAATTGGCATCAGAGAGTAAACTCCTCGTGATTTCTGGTCATATGGAAGCAGCACAAGAGAAGCTGATATAAGTTTGAACCTGATAGGATGAGGAAACAACCTGCTGACAGAGATGGATGGTTTTATCTTTGGTCATTTGCCCCTCCAATTCCAGTTCCTCTCTGCCGCCCCCGGCATCAATTTCATCAGCAAACACAACGCAGGGAGCATTCTCTTTGGCGAGGAGCGGCGAGGGCGGTGCGCGGAGCGGGGGAGGGGGAAGTTGCTTGAGTACCTGAGAGGAAGAAGAAAAGAAAAAAAGAACCCTAATCCCAATTCAATTTGGGGATTGCCTTTTGGGACAGATTTTTTTTAACCCAGTTACAAATTTTAGACAAAATTGCCCTGTTCTAGTTGGTCAAAAAAAGTCAGCCGGCAAAAATTTGGCTCGTCAGCAAGTTCAGTCCTTTAATTATTATTTTTTTGAAAAAATAACTTAATTTCATGCCTTTATTTAGAATTATAACTCATATCAAGATGCATATGGTGTCAGTGCAAAATCAAGCAAACAGAGTACCTAAAAATGTTTTATCTGTCAACTTGGGTTGGACAACATTATAGGGAAAAATAAATGGACAAATAAATCTCCCCTTTGGGTTGCAGGACTGGATTTTACGCTCTGAAATTAAGTAAATTGATTAATTCTTTTTGGTCGATAGAAATGTATGCACTTGACTCTACCGACACTAGAGGCTAGTCACTCTGCTTTCTTTGTATAATTATTTTTTATTAATTTTCTGGCTTATGGAGAAAGAGGTTTGACGCGGGTGCACATTGTCAACAATGCTTAATTTATTTTTAAAAAAAATCTCTAAAGATCGATTCTAAAAACATGCATCACATTTCTTTCGATCTAACACGAGATC
Organism: Eucalyptus grandis; assembly: GCF_016545825.1. Classification (NCBI taxonomy): domain Eukaryota; kingdom Viridiplantae; phylum Streptophyta; class Magnoliopsida; order Myrtales; family Myrtaceae; genus Eucalyptus; species Eucalyptus grandis. The sequence goes on from NC_052620.1 coordinate 7,646,905, forward strand.
AGTTAATTCTCGCAAATAAGATTTTTTTCATTGTACCTTTTCATATGTTTAATTTTAGGTTTATGTCTTAGAATTAGGTGATTTTTAATTATAATCTAAGCCGGTTATTTGATTAGCCTGAGAGATAGATATGAGCTCATCTTCATTTACTAATTTCCTTTATCTTTAGGATTCTAGATTGGAAACTTTTAACTATTTACGGTGATTTTATTGACCACTTAGCAATAATCTTATTACATCAGCTACTTTTCTGGTATATGCCCGCAAACGAACGATGCAAAGCCATTGGTGTGATTGAGTAGTCAGATAGCTGAACAAAAACCATTGACAACGCTAAAGCAAGCAAAAGGATGACTCCAGGAGAGATGACCTATTACTAATAACTCAGTGTTGACTATTAACTAGGGATGCTAGGTTGACAAGTCGATTGATAAACAACTGTACGAAGGATGGGTCAACCTATGAGGATATGAAGGTTCCAATAGGGGCTTCTAACAGGTAGCCTGATAAATTGGAGCCTAATTTAAATGCGCTCTTTATTTTTAACATGTTGATACCCACGTGCCTTATCCTTTCATTTCTGACTCATATTTTTCTTCCCTACAAAGCGAGAATACGAAAGGTGACGTTGGGGAGTCCCACTCCTTGAAAGTTTTTTCACTTATTTCTTATCCCTTAAGTCAATTTGGACCTGCCTAGGTCCATGACAAAAAAGATAACTTGTAGAAAGATTTTCTATGACCAATAACTAAGTCGTGGAGACCCAGTGATGTCCCTATTATCTGTCTTGGCTAGGTAAGGCAGATAGGGTGCTAAAAAGGCGTTTAGTTATAGTTGCAAGTGGAATCCTAGGGTTAGTGCCTAAGCAGGAGTCACCTCTTCCAACTGGTCCCTCCTTGGGTCTCCCAACAGATTCATCCTAAAGATCTTTTCAAAGCATGGAGAAACGTCACCAACATCCACACCTTCATATAAAGCTATTATTGATGGCAAGGAATTTCATCACCAATCTTTGAGGGTGTACGTCGTCTAGAAGAATCAAAGGCACAGGAATGAAATGATCATAACGCAGTCATCTACTCCAATTGAACATGGATGTGAAGTTTTAGCTTGCTAAATTTCTTGCTTGTCAGCAGAGCAAACTTGGCCACAGCATTAAAGTTTGCATTTATTCGAGGATATTATGCTATAATACTTAGTGCAAGTGGCTATGGCCCAAAAATTTCTTAACAAATTGTCCTAGGGTGATGACCATATATCTCATTATTTCGTACAGAGTCTCAGACAATTTTGATTAATATTTCTTTTTCAGAGATATAGAAGAGAAAATTTTCTTTGAATTTTCATTCGTGAACAATTATTTGCACGAGTATGTATGTTGCGAGTTTACTCATTTTTATTGTCCATTTCCACTATATCATTTATACGGGCGAGCATAAATGTTATTCCATTACGAAGAAATTGAAAAGCGACCTTTTGCTTCTTAAGTATGAACCAAGTCTGTTTTAGCATTGATGTTCTGGGTTTAATGGAAAAGGACACTCACATCGACTTAGAGACTTAGTTGAGCTCAAGAAACCTTTAAAAGCATTCAAATAATCTATACATAATATTAATAAAAATGAGAATCGCTATCTAATGTGTAGCCTAAAGTTTACAAAAATGCTAAAAGCTAAACGACACTTTTGTTTTTTTTTTTTTTGGTTAAAGCTAAAAGACACTTGGTGTACTGACAAAAAGAAGAGAGAGAGAGAGAGAGAGAGAGACAGTTCGTGCCCTTTGTTTTTGGCCCCAGTTGTTCAAACCGCAAAGTGGGAAAGTGCATTTTTTTAGAAATCAAACGATGTCCGATGAGAGGAATTAATTTATGTAATATGGTGGTTTTGGCATTGCATATGTCTCTCCTTTCGACATCATACTACGTCATCAATGAGCTCATTCATTTTCCTGCGCATCTCACCAAAAAAGAAAAGAAAAAACAAAGAAAGAAATAATTAGATTAACATATTTAATCTCAATAAAGCGACCTGAATCAAGGGGCTTTTTCCAAAACTCCGGATTTCAGAACGTGATAGAACCGATCGCAAACGCCTGCACGACAAATCCGGATTTTTTGTTCTCCACACTCGCGTTCCGCACATCAGGATCCCACGGAGCCGTATTTCTCCGACGCAAATTAGTGGACCTGGCGACTGTAATTCCCATTTCGTGTCGGTATCTTTTAGAGTGCACAGCTCCTTCACACCTTTACACGGCCATCGCTTTCTTATGAGGCTGACATCGCACGTCGAGATCACTAGGGGTCACAGTGATTCCCGAACCTAATGTTTTGTGCAACTTTTGAAACTTTTGCTCGATTGAATGAGCGTCTTCTCTGGCAACTTGTCAATCTGTTTAGACAGTTCTTGAATGTCCTAATGAGTGCGTGTCATTTGTGTACTCTCTGATTATTGTCTTTGGATCTACAAGTTATATTCAAAGGGGTGCAAATAATAACCATTTTGTTCCAAAAATCAATTTTTAGCCAAAAATGAATTTCATCATTTCTATTCCCCGGACGAATTTCAAAATAAATACGTGTTTAATAACCACACAAAATTTCTCTGTCCTAAATGATAATGGGTGAGCAATTGTTTAATAGTGAGGGTGAATGATGTGAAGATTTTTTTTTTTCTAGAAATAGAAACGTAGAAAATTTTTACTTTTCATTTTTGTTCTAAAATTATTTATGAACTAAGAATTTGTTACAAAAATACAAAATGAAATTGTATTATCAAATAGATTTATGTTTCAAATTTATTCCCGATAATAGAAAAATAAAAATAGAAAAATAACATGGTTATTGCATGCGCTCTAGTTATGTAGAAATTTCTTTGCAAAGCTTTTTCTAATTTGCAAACGATTTTTCCTTTTGAGTTTAGATCAAAAATGGTAATTGTTAGTGTTATTTCTCATGATGAAGGTGCGACCTTTTCACTGTGCTAGCTACACGCGAATTAAATGTGCCTATGTTTTATAAGCCCGTGTAATCAAGGTAAGCCAATTGCAATGAAAATCATATAGGGTTAATGTTATAAAAAAACTCCAAATTAATGCATTTATGACAAATTTACCCAAACTAATGTTTTGATTTAAAAAACCTAAAACCCATACACTTATAACAAATTTACATTACATTAGTTTTCATTAAGTTAAATTAATACTACTAAAATCACAAACAAGTACACTTATGATAAAATAAATGGTAAAAATTCAAACTCGTACATCCATCAATTGTCACGTATTATTTAATTCAATACTTTGACAATGAAATTTAACATAGACTAATGGAAGGTAAATTTATTATAAATATATCAATTAAGAATTTTTAGTGATCAAAATCTGTTTTTAGTTTTTACCAATCACATACGTGAGAGTATTTGTATTGTATGGAATCGTGGATTGTAAATACAATATTTGAAATCAACTTCCAGCGGTCATATCATGATTTGGCTGATCAGTTGCCCTATCCATCATCCATTTTCTTTTTTTTATGTTGCCGTTGAGTTTGAACCCTATAAACACTGACTTTTGTCTTATTCCCTACAATGATACGAACGGCCAGGTTGACGTGGCCGCCCAACATGTTCGCCCCCACCGAGATCGCCACAAACAGGCCAAACGCGTGGGCTAGGGCTGCCGCCACCACCAGACCTACCAAGGTGATCGATCCATCGTAAGATTGTCTGATGAAACGACGCAAATATGTAACTTGTAAATATACAAATGCAGTTTGGCCACAGATCCAATATTATCTATTCATAGCACGAGACAGTTTTCAATGCCAATTAAATGGATTGTCCGGTAGCCATTAGACTTAATCCGGCTAGGTATTCTATCTAATGAAAAAAGAATTGGCTAATCGTGAGAAATACATTAAAAATGATAAGATGATTTACCGAAAGTTATCTCGAATCCCTCACCGGCGAAAACAAAGATAACCATGGAGGAGAATGCGACAAGTGCTGCCTTGAGCACATCAAGGTGGCTCGCCTCTCTTGTTGTCCGATTGCAATTCCATAGATTGTCATATTTTTCTCTTACGGAGCTTCTCTTCCTGAGCTTCTCTCTTCACTCTCTTAACTCCTCTTGTTTTCTCTCAATTCCACACTGGGGTTGAGCGCTCTCACTCCCTTTATAAATCCACCTAAACTAACGGCAGTGCAACCGGTCTGGCCAGCGGCTGGTCAAAACAGAAGCCTGGGGGATTTGGCTAGGCCGCACGTTTGTGACTTTACAGCCAATGACCGCGACGCCTCACCGGCTACGGCGCTGCCACGTGTGTGGTCATTCTCAGTGTCAACAGAGTTCGCGTTCGTACTACGGCGGGTCCAATACTTCTGCGCATTAAATAAAGACCGAACATTCGATCTTGTCGGCATTCCAGTTTGACCATAAGACTTTTTATAGATACGTGCGTATGGGTGGCGTACTCATCATCTCTACGTGCTGCTGCCTCATAAAGGGTCACGCCTGTACAGCGCTTGGTCCGCATCAAACTATATTAGGCTTGGACCTTGAATTCTTATGTGATTATAGCCACATCTACGTGTAATGCTTAAGAAATTAACTGTATACTTAAGATAAAAGAAGAAATTGTTCAAATAATCATAAATCTATTGTACAATCGGTACAGACGTAAATCATTGACAATCGAAATAACATCATTTTAAGAATTTTATAACTTTTTCTTTTTTCCCTTCCTCACGGTTCATCTTCCTAGAAAAAGGTCGATGAGATCTTCGTGGCCCTGAAGATGACCCTTGCAGGTAGAGAAATAAAAATACTCGAGAAAAAAAAAAGCAACGAAAAAAGGAAAAAAAATTGAATACATATTAAAATGTTATTGAAAATTTTTCGCGTTAGCATTAATAGTGTCATGTGGGATGACTGTCATCCACATTAGTGATTTTCAACTAAAATTGATTGAATTAATTCAGTTGACAAAATTAAAAAGTTTAAGAACCGTTTGATAAAAGTGCAATAGATTAAAGACTTTTTGGACAACTTCCCACAAGCAAGCAAACTTAGTTCGAGATGGAGGAAATTTCCCTACCTTTTTTTTTTTAAATACATTACATAATCGAATAAAATTTTGTTTATCTATTAATCCTTAATGTTTTTTCCCCATGTATAATTAGGTCCGTGAAGACCATGGTCAATCATTTAACTCACTTTAAACTCTTTATGTGCATATATTACTTGAATAATTTTTTATAACAAATTCAAAAAAAAAGTAAATGAGCAAAATAAAAAGATGCTAGTAAAATAACAACTACAATAACCTAAAGATTGAAATTCTTACAGAAAAACTACAAAAGTACGCAAGTGTTGTGACGGTACGTACTCTGAATGCATGCTCTGTTGATCCAAGTCAAGTTATTCCTTTCTTATGTCGCCGAATCATATTTATTCCACATATACGTCCTCAGCTACTTACTTTTTTTCCTATATTTGCTTTAATCTTTTCAATGTTAGGTGCATTTCGATATTCATTTTTTCTTGAAATCAGAATAAAATAAAGTTTTTAAAGTCAAAGTAAATATAATTACTCTTGTAGCTAAAGACGATAGTCATGATTCCGTTCATAATATAAATTTCACGGGTACCCAGTATGTTATTTTTCAACGCTTTGGCAGCGGCTCAAATGGGTACATTGCATTTGAAAATTTTACTATTCATTTACTAAAAACAAAAAAATACGAGTCGATTCACCGCGTGACACGTGTCCAGAGAGCCCACTTGTCAGACTTTTCTATCTCCTTCCTTTCTTTACCTGTCTCTTCAGTCACTGTTTTTCTTCGTTTTCCCTTTTGCAGGCTATGGACGACGCTCTCTCCTCCTCCGTTGCCCGCTTCTCCTCCCTCCGGCCGTCTCCCTCACGTGCACGGCGCCGACGACGTCGTTCACCGGCCCCTTCAACCTCGAGGTCCTCTGCGGCTCCGATATCGTCGCCTCCTTCCACAGCTTGCGGATCTGACGGGGGTCCGACCCTCGCCCTGGCTGCGAGAGTCGACCTCTCGCCGGATTTGGTGAGGGCGACCCTGGCCGGCCACAGGCCAAAGGGAAAGAAAGGAAAAATAAGAGGAAGAACCGGTGAAGAAGACGAGAAACAGGGAAAGAAGAGAGAGGGTAACGAAGGAGAGAGAAAACAGATTCCGACACTTCTCCCTCCGAGATGGCCTCCACCGCGACCCATTCCGGATCCGATACCCAAGACAGATCCGGCTCTCGCGGGTCCAGCCTTGGTACGGGAGCGGCTCCGGCGAGAAGGCGGTCCGCGAAGTCGAGCAGACGAATTTCGGGGGGGAAGTGGAATCGGGATCGGAACCGAACCATCGCTTTCCCAGGTGGGGCCCAGGTGGGGCCCAGGTGGGGCTGCAGCGGCGTATTTCAACGGGGACCAAAACTAAGGTAGGATTTGGTGACGTGTGTACTGACTGACTGCTCAATGTCCAAATCAAAGGCCGACTGCTCAATGTGCAAATCAAAGGCCGCGCAGTCCTTTCCTTAATGACCCCCATTTGGCATTTTTGTGCGTCAGTGATGCCTTTCTAAAACCCAAAAAGGGACAACGGGGACAGCGAAGAGCTGCGGCATCATCTCCTCCTCCTCCTCCTCCTCCTCCTCCTCCTTCGCTGAATCAACGGTGGCTGCTCGAATTCCCTCTGTTCCGATCAAAGTTTCCATCTTTCGTGCACGGCTTGAGTCCGGTGAGCGCGAGAGATGGGTGGCTCGATGACATTGCTTCTATTGCTTCTCGCGATGATAGGATTGGCAGGCGCTCGAGTGCGCGTCTACAACTGGGACGTGAGGCGCGAGCTGAAATCGCCGAGCTCATACAAGAAGCAGGTCGTCACCATCAACAGAGAGTCCCCGGGCCCGACCATCCAGGCGGGACGGGGAGACAGAGTTTTCGTCAGAGTCACCAACAGGTTGGAGGAGAATCTCGCCATCCATTGGGACGGAACCCGACAGGTACGGGGCGAACCAATGGAAACTGTGTTATGAGGGTCTCTGTAGTGTGTTTGATGAAGATTGTAATGAGAAGATTATGAGACGATGAGTTTGGACTGGATTGAATTGCAGATTAAAAGTCTAGGGAGCGATGGAACAGAGGCCATCAATCAAAGGCCAATTTTTCCTGGAGAAACTTTCACCTATCGTTTCATTGCCGATCGGGTGAGTCCTAAGTACAAACATCATCCGATACCATGTTCGTGTGAGCTTTTCTGAAATTCGTGCGAGGTTCTACCTCATTCGATGAATATGCACTGCGGGCATATAAATTCTTATCTTTCAAAGGGATATCATTTATGCTATATGCTTCATTGCAGCTTGGAAAATCTCCGTACTACTCCTATTACAGAACGCAAACAGTGGATGGACTGTATGGGTTTGTCGATGTTTTGCCGCCGTACAACATGACCGAGCCATCCGCTTGCGATTATGGCAAGAGCATCATCCTTGACGACCAGTACTACAAAAGCTATTACGATTGGGCAGCGGAGCCTGAGGTGATTAATTTAATTTGATTTCCTCAATTATGAAGGACTTAAACACCAGTTTCACTCATTTGTCATGTTCTTTTCATTTTCTTTTGCTGCTTGGATTGCAGTCCCTGCTGATTCCTGGGAAGGGAAAGTTTGATTGCGCTGAATCTACCACTCGTGATGCGATCAATCCTCAATATTCACACTGGTGGGTCGACCCTGGTAAAACGTATTGCCTCAATATTTCAAGTGTGACCACTCAATCTACTCTCAGCTTTCAGATTGAGGTATACTTTCATTACAACCTATGAATTATTCTGCTGGTTTGTTTATTTCCTTGCTTTCTATAATGAAGTGTCCACTTCTGGATCATATACTTTGGGCTTTTTCGATGTTTTTAAAGACTATTAGATTGACGAAATTTCGGAGATAGATTTGCAAGATGAAGCGACCCTTGATTTTTGTTACTTAGGACCTCAATCTTTGATTGCAGGGTCACAACCTTACTGTTGTTGAAGCAGATGGGCACTATGTAGAGCCAAGCCTGATCGTCTACTCGGGCAAGAAATACTCTGTCAAGATCAAAACCGATCAAGACCCGTCGAGAAATTACCGTATCACGACTAACATTGTTGGCCGGAACGCCACTACCACAACCCCTCTTGGTCTGGCCATGCTCAGTTACTCCTCACCCACTGGTCCGATTTGGAATGGCGTCACACCTCAGTTAGTTCAGAGCCTAGCGAACAAAGCCCACCAAGGTAACGTATGTGAGAGGACTAATGTCTTAATTAGAGAGGCTGTTTTGATCCCTTGTTTGAAAAATGAGGTTATCTTTTCCTAGAGGATATTTATTATCTTTCGATCAAAAGTTTGCACTTTTTCTTGGATCTTTGAAAAGTATGATTACTTTTCTCCAGAGAATATAAGTCGTACTTTTGTTTTGTTCATTAGCTTTTTAACAGCAATTACTGAGGAACATGGTGGTTAGGGTCTTATACAGTTGAATTTGATGTTCTAGTTGAGTGTTAGATTGGCTTTCAATATCCAAGTTAGAGGCGATTCTAGTCATATCTCAGCATTTCTCCTATGATGGCATCAGGTAGTCTCTTGCATGGTTGTTGACTGATAAAGCAATTTGTCTTGGCTGTAGTCCCCTGCGCACAAAATGATAATGTTAGAGCAGGCTATTACAACTTTGCAGGGTATACCCAATTTTTCATTGGGCACACATGTTGAACATTTGTTCCAGTTTTCAAACATCTTCTAGGAAGAGGAGATTGCTTCTATTTTGGAGGACGCTGCATGCTGCAGAGCATATAGGCATAGGATGGCAAAAAGAGAAGCAGCAGAATTGTGGCCATCATGAATGAAAAACTACAAAAGAAACAAAGCCCTGCAGTATTGGATGCAAAATGCAATGTTGGATGAATTGTTCCAGTTTTGAAACAATCCTAGGAAGAGGAGATAACTTCTATTTCGAAGGACACTGTTCGGTTTGATGCTGCAGAGCATATAGGCATAGGATTGTAAAAAGAGAAGCAACAGAATTGTGGCCATCATGAATGAAAAACTACAATAGAAGCAGAGCCCTGCAATGTTGGATGCGAAAATCATACCTTTTTTTTTCCTTTTGGGATTAGGAATCACAGTTAGTGCAGCTCCTCTAGTGACCTATCTTGAAATTATCCTCAAAAGGACTGGGGGGCAGTTGATGGACATCGACTTGCTAGTGAGTGTCAATTTCTGAGTCATTTCCATTATGTGATGGGGATAATTTGTTGCTATTGCTATGCTATTATATATGATGACCCTTATAATTTCCATGCGTCAAAGATCCCGCTGATGAAGCTCATTGGGTTGTTGTTTTCTTACAGGGTACCATATGATGTTGGCATTTCTATTGATGCAAGTGTAGCTGATCAGAAGATGGGCCAAAGGCTAATTTTGTTTTCTTGGAGCATCCTTCCGATTCATAGATTGCTGACTTTCATCCCGCACAGCTCCCAAGTGATACAAGAAAGAACTCATCTTATTTCCTTTTTGATTACCTTCCTCGCGTATGTATAAGACCGAATCCATTTGATGTTTAAAAAGGATTACTAATTGTTAACTTTTTGAGGAATTCTTCATTAGTGGCTGTGAGATTGCTGATCATTCGGAGACCTACTATAGATGTGGATTCCATCGAATGTTTCAGAGCTGGGATGCTGCTTCTTGTTGTTTCTGGTTGTTAAACTCTTTTTCTAGGTCATGCACGAATGAGCTTCTGGGAAAATTTTACTAGGTGCAGGGAATGTGTTACAAGACTAATGTCTTAGCTAAAGAGGCTGTTTTGCTCATGTTTTGAGAGAAATTCCCTGAAGATATTCCACACAAACGTTTTTATATATGTCTATATATGTATATATTTTCTTTTTCTGTTTACTTGAGAAAATTCGAACAGTATGGAATGGTCCAGGATGGTAGGGTCAAAACTTGAGACTCGAGAGATTCCACTCGGTGCAAGCAATATATGTGGCAACACTATTGTCTTTGCTGTAAAGGTTTTGCTCATAGATGTGATTGTTGCGTACCTTGGAAATGTATATCAATTCCATCTCTCTGATGATTCTTGAAATTAAATGTTTCATCTTGCTCATCCTCTCGAAAAGATGCTCGTCCGCAAATTGAGTGTTTGATTATCAAGCCACCTTAGTAAATAATTGCTCCATGATCAGTTACTAGTTAAGGTTTTAGGAAATCAAGGACAATCATATGTTGAATGATAAACATGTTTTATGGAGGTGATCATTGGGAGGGTTCTAGCGAGGCGGGGGTTAATGTGTTCAAAGCCCATCCATCATAAAAACTTACCCAATAATTTTGAGGCTGGGCTGGGTTGAAGATGAGCGCGTTGGACTTTCTTGTGTAAGAATATCACTTAAACCGGCCATTTTATCTTTCAGGCCTAGGCTGGCCTGGTTAGGCTTAGCAGATCGCCCGTCCGTTATTTACCTTTACTGATCAAACAATAAAGGGTGAACTCCAAGGATCTATTAATCAGAATGCCCAAAAAAATTTGCTAGAAAAGAGTAAAAAAAACGAATTTATTGCTTATATATTTTCTTATTTCCGGATATTTATTAATGGGATAAGTGTATCAAGGTCCTAAACTGTTGTAAAAGTTCAATTAAGTCCTAAAACTTTAAAAAAATATAATCTAGGCTAAAAACTTATTAAATTAGTTTAATCAAGTTCTTCAATTAATTCCGTCAAATTTGACTCATTAAAAATGATGATGTGGCTTTTTCTATTTCTTCTTCCCATTATTCTTGTCCCTTTCTCATCATCATTTTCATCACTTCAAAAAAGAAAAGAAATGAAAGTAGAAAAAACGGCATAAAGTTTCTTCTTTCTTTCTTCTCGTCGATCCTCATCTCTTTCCCGTAGTCATCTTCGTCGTCATCCCATCATCGTCTTCCTATTTAGTACCATCTTCTTCTTCAGTTTAATGACTACTCAGAAAATGCCCACCATTAAAATCCCATGACGTAAAGAATCAAACACAATTTGCAGTGATACCTAATACCGTAAGTGAAAAAAAATCTATAAATACCTTACTTTGAAACTGAACCCGGTGATCGAAACTCTACCAAAGCTCTACTGTTCCACTTCATACATCTCCAGTAGATCTGAAGTTGAAGCTCGAAGCCACGTTTGAGCTTGAAGCATGCAGTGGCCATGGCCGCTTGAGCTCGAAGCTTGAGATCGTGACCATGAGCTCCGTTGTGGCTTCGAGCTTGAGCCCCAAATCTGAGCAAGCTCCGCCGCACAGCCTGAGCTCGATGCTATCTGGGCCGACCTCTGCTTGCGCTTCGATGTTGACCTCAAATTTGAGTATCGAGCTTTGCTCGTGGCGGGTTGCTTGAACTTAGATCTAGAGGATGAGCTCAACCCTAGATTCTCGCAGAGAAGAAAATAAACAGTAACAAGGGCAAGAACCTCATATTCGTAAGCCTCTTTAGATTTCCCAAGAGTTTTCCTTAATCGAACCTTTGAATTTTCAAAAAAAAAAAAAAAAAAAAAAAAGTACTTAAGTGTCTACCCATACTAAATTCTGGTCAACTTTTCCGGAATTTTCAGATTTTCCAATCAAAGTGGAGTATATTCTTGAATTACATCAATCATGCACATATTTTCATGAGTACAGGGGCATATACTCGTTCAATTGCATGCGACTAATCAACAAGTCATCTCGATTGATGCTACCTTCATATTCAGATGCTTGCACTTGGAATTCGTGATTATCCTCCTCATGCCTCCCGCCTCTTCATCTAACTCGATAATCTATATCACTAGATCATCTTGAGTGTTATTAGATTGATCATCGGAACTTAGACAGTGGTTTGGTCAACATTCCATGGACAGTGGACAAGTGGCAATGAAAAAAGAAGTGTTTGATGTGCTTGAGGGAAAGTACCTTTGGATAGAAGAGTTTACAGCCAAGGCATAAAGGAATGTTCCTTCATACAAGAATAAACAACTTTGAGGTTCATCGCCAATGAATTGGATAAAAAACCTAAGGGCTAAAAGGTTCACCACCAACAAATTAAATAGAGAACCGAATGAAGTGCTTGCTTGAAAGAAATTTTCATATATTATCAACTCAAATTTGCCTTCTTACAATTGAGAATGCACCTCCTTTCATGGATGGATTAGGATCAAAGAACATTAAAATAGGAATCCACAAACTAAGAAACCAACTTGAACTAGGAAATCAACTTAAGCTAGTAAAAAATACTCAAATTAGAAAACAACCCTCCAGCCTTCGACTTATCTAAATGAATGCCTTTATTCTTCAACTTTTAGAAGCTCCATTTTGATTACCTTCCCATTGGATCATGTTATAGTCGAAATCTCCCTTTGCTTGCACAAATATCAAATGGGCTTGGATGATTGATGGGTTTTGAATTGGACTTGTGAGTTGTTTGTCTTCGATGGACTTCAATCTCTAACAAGTTTCCAAGGTATCATGGGTTGCATCAGGGTGCAAACTGATTTAATAGTTGTCAAAGTCCATACTCATTTTTTTTTTTGGAATAAGCCCACTATAGGTCCCTTGTTATCTAATTTAACAATCTGACCAAAAAAAAAAAAAAATCTAATTTTACAATCGGCTCCTCAAATTTTTAAATTTGCACAATCTTGTCGTATAAAGTGAGCATTTAAGATGGGTAGCGAACGAATTTATGTAGGTTCTCAGTCACTACTACATGCTTACACATAAGTTCCCATTTAATTTCGTAAACCATTAATCAAAACTAGAGAACAGACATTTTTTGTGTGCAAATAGCATATGGAAAACGAAAAAATAAATAAATAAAAAGGTTATAGAACTGTGATGACTTGAAGACGCGTTATTTTATCTGATTATGTTTGTTTCATTTCGGTTGACTAGCTTCAGATTTGACAATACCCTACCAATTTCACAGACCATATAAAATGTGAGTCAAAATCATGGTTTGTAGTTCGGAAATTATTGAATTGTTTTGTGCTTAGTGATTTGAGTAATCATACTTGTCGTAATGCATGCAACATAGTTTGCATAAACGTTTTGTTTTATAGGTTGTGTATCGCATAAAATTTCAAAAGTATACATACATAAATCAAATTTTAAAACCACGCATTGCAGAGGGACCAACTTGACGAGGACAGTCACATAAGGAACTCCGAAGTTTTGTCCCAGTCACCAAGCTAATTCGCTTTATATACGCTCTTACTTCGTTGTTTCCTTTGCTAATACTCCAATTCATCGTAGAAAAACCCACATATTTTAAAGATGAAGCTTGTTGGGATGATGTCGATTGCCCTTTTGCTGGTGGTCTGAAGCACCAATTCGCACGCCATTTCCTCATGCAATGGCGCCTGTCAAACCCTGGACAACTGCCCCGGCCAATTGATCTGCATCAATGGAATGTGCAACGACGACCCCGATGTCGGTACTCGGATGTGTGGCCTCGGTGCTGGCGACCAGTCCGTGCCGACGCTGGACGATGGAGGATGCGAGTCCTTAGGCAATCTCCAATGCGATGGCGTATCTTATCCTACGTTTACTTGCTCGCCACCGGTAATTGCCTCAACCCAGCTATATTGACGTGGAACGATTTCAGCCAAGGCGGTGATGGGGGAGACCCATCTGAATGCTACGGGCAAATCATGACAACTCGGAGCTAATCGTTGTGCTGTCAACAAGGTGGTTTTGGTAATGAATCGCGCTACGGGAAGATGATTCAGATAACATCTATTAAGATCGGTAGGAGTGTGACGGCCCGAGTGGCCAATCAGTGCAACTCAATGTAAGGGTGCGATGAGAGCCATGCTTACCAGCCGCCATGCCCAAACAACGTGGTCGATGGCTTAGATGCCGTGTGGATTGCTTTAGGGCTCGATAAGAATGTTGGTCAAGAGAACGTGACATTGTCAATGGTGTAAACACTGCTCAATGGAAGTGAGATTCATGATTGGGACACTATACAATTAGCCGCGAACTTTTAACTATTATGCAATACTTTCTTGAATTTCAGTATGCCATAATCCTTTTTTTTTTGTAATTTTTTCTCTCTCATGTTCAATGCGTATGACTTTTAAGGGATATAAATATAGCCACCTTAATATAACTAAAAAAGACATTAAAAAAAATATAATAGTAAACACAAGTTAGTGAATAGGGAAAGGCCTCAACAACAAAAGGTTAAAATGATATAGAATGGTTACTCGTTATGCATGCTTAAAGGGCTGATTAATGTGAAAAATGATTGATCAATTTTTTTTTCGTTAATTAGCCTATAAAAAAAATACTTAAGGAGTGTCAAATTTTTGTAATTTGACATTTTTGTTATTCAGGCCCTTTTCCTTTTACTAAATTGTGTTTCTTTTTCTTAAAATGTCTTGTTAGTTGTGTTAACGTGCTCGTCAAATTTTGATATTTTAATTTTATAATATTGCTACTGACATTTATTTTTTCTATCGTTAGATTATTTTTCTTCATTTTTTCATTTTTAGCATGAATCAATAACATATCAGAGATTTCCTTCAACAAATGAGATGAAAATGTATTTTTACCAATTGAATGCCGTGTTGCTTAGCACACGCTAAGGGAAAATGCAACGGAGGGTTAGCCGCTTTAAAAAATGAAGATTATTTGGGAAGAAGAGGGGAGGGGGTGTAATGGGTAATTGTTGAAAGTTTAGGGACAAACGTCTATTTCCCTGAAATTCGGGGGAGTTTTGGATAATTTTCATAAGATTATTATCATGTTGTGTACAGGACTATTGTGTTTGTGTGTTTATCTCACCTTAGAATTACTTATCTATGCCTCTGGCATTTGCATGCATTTTATGGCATTGCAATATTAACATTTGGATTTACTAGTAATGCATTATGCCTAAACAACATAAGCTCCATTTGGGAACCACTTCCCAAAGCCCTTTGGAGGCCTAAAGGTCCTTGGGCAAATGCCAGCCCGTTTGGCAAAATTTTTGAGCCCCATTCCCCAAATGCCAGCTTTGTGAAGCCGAAAGTCAAGGCGGTGACCCGCCTTGGCTTTCGGCTTTTTCGGCATGCTCACGAGGCACTATTTATATTTTTTTTTCCGAAATTGTCCTCACAAGTTTTTTGTTTTCTCGGTTCTGGCCCTTGTATGCGACACTGTTCATCTTCTTCAGGGAGGTTTGGTTGTCGGCTGAGGGCTAGCAACCGCTAGAGGGATCTTTGGCGGCCGGGGTGTGGCGCGGCGAGCTTTGGGTCGTCGCGACCCGGATCTGGGCGGTAAGCGGTCTTCTTCTTCTTACGCGAGCGGTCGCCGGCGAGCTTCTTCTTCTTCCGATGCGGGTGCGCGACTTCTTGCCCCCGGATGCGGGTCGTGGCGGCGTCATGCGACCCGGCGAGACCCGGATCTAGGGCGGCGAGTCCTCCCGCGACCTCGACGCCCCGGATCTAGGTCGCTGAGGTCGAGGCGGCGTCGTGTGACGTTGCCGCCCCAGATCTAGGGTCGCCGGAGGTCTAGAGGGCGTCGTGCGACCTCGCCGCCCCATCCGGGGTCGCCGAAGGTCGGGGAGGTCGCCGGTGGCCGTTGCCCTTGCTGGTGAATTTTTAAAAATTTTTCTTTTGATAATTTTTTTTACCACAAAAATCCTTTGTACATGTAATTCCCAAATGCCATTTTGCTCAAAGCACTTCACAAAGGACTTTCAAAGTACAATTTACCAAATACGGTGATTGGTCCATTCAATGGTATCAGAGCCACGGTTTCGTTTGTAATATTATCCATTCCATGCACTTGGTAGGTGAATCCAGTGCTGAGAAGATCTTCTTACATCATGTCTACAGAACCAGAAATTCTTGAAGCACCTGTTTCTCTTGCTCCTTCTTCTTCATCTTCAACTCCTCCAGAATTTCGTGTTTCTAATGCTTCTAAGATAGATTATCTTTATGAAGTCTCTTTTAGTGATGAAACCAAGATTTATGAAACTCAACTTCTTCTCATGAACCCTTACTCCGCTTTTGCCAAACCCAACTCATCATTTTCACCTATCCGCTCCATCCGCCAGCTTATTCACCAAACCCCAAAGCAAGTAAAGGAGTACGTCCAGTCCTCCAAATTCGACCAGCATCCTATTCCTGCCACTGAAAAGGAGTACTTTGTTACTCTTCAAATTCCTCCAAAGTTCCCCAGACAATGAGCTCAACAGGGATACACTCATGTCCATTATGGAGCTGTTCGTCTTGCTCTTACCTTTCCTGGTCGTAAAGGTTTGCCAGTTGTGGCAAGAATAGCATTGTTGGATACCAGGTTTCTACAATACCAGCATGCTTGCATCGGTACTGTCCAAACTACTTTGAATGCTGGAACAGTCTTTGTGACTTTGTATCCAAACTTCAACATCGCTCTTTCAGACCTCCAGTTACTTTCTTTTCTGAAAGTCCAAGTCCAGCTCATTGGAGCCCCTCAAATTGCTGACTTTGTAGTTGTAACTCTACATTACCAGATGGTTTATTGAGTGCATAACCATGCACTTGACCTCAACTTCAACAATGGTAATGAAGATGCTTTGTTCATCTCTATGCAGAATGACCAGGCATCCTGTATCCATGTTCCCAGACAGATTTCGAAGGATACATTGGCCAAGCTCCTTCTAGAGACCTGGATTACTACACCAGCATAACAAGTCTTTCCAGTCTACGGACTCAGAGTTCGTACGAAAAAAAGATGGAACTGTTTCCATCAAATTTGGCAAGGAAAAAGAAGAAAGCCCTTCTATCTTCCATACCCTCTTCATGATTGAACCATGTGTTCCTCAATCAATTTCTGGGCCAGACTCAAAAAAGCTTGTTAGACACTTTAACGGTGATGGACATCTTGTCCACTACTACAAAGACAACTATGGGCATTGTTTTTGGGATCCTTTTTGTCAATGTTCCTATTGTACAAAGTCCCCTGACGAGGTAGATCCTTTTGCAAAATCTCCACCTTGAAAGAAAAAGCCAAAGGATAAGATGTACCAAAGGTACTTAAATGGAGATTCATCCGTTGATACTCTTGGTGAGTGTGATAAATACCTGTTCATGGTTTCCTATGCACCGCCTCCACCACCAGAGTACAATATTACACCCCAAGCCTTACCAGATCCACCAAAAACACCCCCACCATCTCCTCCTCAGAAAAAAACAAGCTCTCTCTCTGTGTTATAAGCCAATTCTCAAATGGGCTAAGAAACATTCTTACCCACTTGAAACTCCACTAGAAGCACCACCCACTTCTTCCATTGCCATGTTCCAGGAAACTGATTTTCCCCCTCTTGCCAGAGAAAGTTCTAAACTCTCGTTTCCAGCTTCAGTGGAATTTATCGATCCACATGGCAAATACCGCCATGTTCCTAAGATTCCAACTCCCACTGATGTGGATGAACATGGGAGACAGAGAAAAACTCTCTTTGCTCTTGAAGTTTGTTCTAAATTGGCAATCGAGACTTTGTTGGCACAAAAATGCCTTTAAAGCAATTGATTCCAAGATTGGAAATGTGCAACAAGATCTCCGAAGGTATGATGAAAGCACCAAAAAGATACTTTCGAGTTCCGAGAAAAGGCTTCACGCCTTGGAATCGGGACAGCATCTTGGGTATCATTATCTTGAAAGTCCAAAGCCAGAAATAGAAAAGCTCAAGAGGCAAATCCAACTTCTTGAAGAAGGAAGGTTTAGACCTTTCGATCCATTGGCATCTTCTGTTAGAACCAGGTATTTACCTTCACCGCCACGACATCTATTTTTGCCACTATTCCGTAAGATCCCTACAGAAGAGAACCCGACATGGCAGAAATACGAAATTGTCTCAAGGCCCTGCAGAAGGACAAAGGAAAAGAAAAAAAATACCGCATACAGAATCAAGTTCGATTGTTATAAGAGAAAGATCGGATCAGATGATGTTATCCAACCTATTAGAATCATTTCTAAAGGATTTGGGTACTCGGGAACCTGAACTTGTTACTCAACAACCCGATCCCCGTTATTCCGAAAAGCAGCTTTTGTTCCCAGTTGAACACACTACTCCTGAGACTGAATCAGATTCAGCATCTCTTTCCCCTTCTTCATCTTTCTCCATTCCTACAGTTGATTCTCTCCCTATTGCCCCAGTAACTTCATCAATATTCATGGGTGATCCTCCTGATGATGAAATGGAATCAAACTATTCTGAGTCAGAAAATGTTCAGACGAACAATTCTGCTCAGCATTTGTCCATAGCATCAAAACAGTTCTTCACCATCAATGATATTCCTTATCATAAATGGTCACAAAGACTTGAAGACTTTCATACATGGTTGAATACTCAGTCCATTACCAACCATGATATGAATGATGTCCTTTACAACTTTGTTACAAGATTCACGGGCAACCTCAAACTTTGGTGGCAATCAATTTCTGAACAGGACCAGATTCATTTCCTAATGTCACCAAACTTCGGCCATGCCATCACTCTCTTATATCATGTATTTGTGGGAAAACCCACTAATCTCATAGAGATGAAAAGAAGTTTTTCGAACGAAAATGCTGCTCCCTCTAGAAGAAGCATCTTGATAAGCATTATCGAATAATGCTTCAGCTTTTTTATCAGATTGGTGCAGATCCGAATTTAAAGCATGTTCTCCTTACTTCCATCCTTAAGGAACTATCCCAGATGGTTGAAAGATCGTTCTTTGGAAAACAAAGGAGAGTACAAGATATTCCCTTGGGAGAAATACAGCAAGAAGTCCACCTGTGCCTAGAAGAATTATGCTTAAAGCGCCAGATGATCCGTACATACATCACAGATGACAAACGCCTTGAATCGCCTTGCTCTCGCCTTGTTAAAAATCAAATGCTCCAAGCAAGACTGTGATGGTACTTGTGGTAAGTACTCTCAAAAAAGAAATATTACAAGAAGTTTTGGATAAACAAATCCAAACATGGTTCCAAGCATTTCCGGAAAAAGAAGAAATGGCGATACCTACGCAAAAGGAAGGATCCACAAGCCACAAGAAATCAAACCGTTGCTATATCGCAACTAGAAAGGACATTTTGCCAAAACGTCCTCGGGCGAGAAATGTCGGAATCATCTAATTCATCACATTGAGAATGAAACAGGCATTTCTCTTGAAAATGATGATATTGAATCCCTATTCTCCGCTGATGAAGAGCCATCTCGAACAAACTCTTTGTGCCGTTCCTCTTACCAAATTTCCAAAGAAACTAAGTTAGACTCGAGTCCGAAGACATTTTTCATATATCCCCCACATTTTCGGAACCAAATCTTGACATCTCCTCAAGTCAAACTCACTGTCCCCATTTCCCAGTGAAAATTCTCATCTCAAAGTTTGCCAAGCCAATCACTGTTATTGCTCTCATTGATACTGGAGCAAGTTGCTCCATTTTAGATACTAAAGTACTACCTGAAGAATACTGGACTCCCTATATCCGATATTTCAATTCCGCCTCTGGAGATACTTTCTCCACAAATGTTAGAACCACTCCCGTAACTGTCAAGTTCTTCCCTCAGTGTTCCATAACAGCAAAAATCTTTGGATCAAACCTCCCCAATAAAGATATGATAATTGGGTGGGATATCATGACTCAAATCTCTTAGCTTCGTATCATTCCAGGAAAAAGGTCTTAGGTACAAAGACTAATTCTCTGAATTTGTCAATATTTAGAGACTCTTTTCCATTCAGATGAGTCTATTAGATCCAATCATACAAAAGTTGTTAGAATCTTGTTCGGAATCCCATTCAGAATTCGCTAAGAAATGTTCCAATCATTTATGGAAAAATCCAGAGTTCTTTGTTCGTCTTCCCTTTAAGAAGAATGAAGATATAAATTCAACTAAGGCGAGTCACATGGGAATGAACCCAGAACATTTGGCTTTAGCTCAAAGGGAATGCTCGATTATTACAACAAGGCCTTCTTGAAATTTCTGATTCTCAATGGGCCTGTGAAGCCTTTTATGTCAATAAGCGTTCGAGCAAAACATGGGAAAAATGAGATTGGTAATCAACTATCAACCTCTCAACCTTTTTCTCCAAGATGATAAATTCCTTTACCATCCGAGAGACTCTCTTTTGCTGGTTTAACTAAGGCCCATATCTATTCCAAATTCGATCTCAAAGCTGGATTTTGGCAATTGGGCATACATCCTGAAGACAGATCCAAGACAAGATTCTATATCCCAAACCAGCACTTCCAGTGGAAAGTACTTCCTTTTGGCTTAAATGTAGCACCATCCCTTTTCCAAAAGGCCATGTGTCGTATTTTCCAACCAATCTTATCAAGTGCAGCCATATACATTGATGACATTCTGCTCTACAGTCCTGACGAGCAGTCACACTGCCAACTCCTTAAGCAATTTGGAGAAATCGTGAAGAAGCATGGTATCATGCTTTCTCAAAGAAAGATGAATATTGCCCAGACAAAAATTGAATTTCTTGGTATGCACCTTAACAAAGGTACATATTATCCAGGGCCACATATCGATCAAGAGTTATTGAAGTTTCCTGAAGATAACTTCACTACAAAACAAGTTCAACAATTTCTTGGGATAATCAATTATCTTAGGGATTTTGTCCCAAACATTGCAAAGCTTCCGATTCCTTTGCAATCCATGCTAAAGAAGAATCCCCCACCTTGGGGAAAACCCAGACTAAAGCGATTCTTGAGCTTAAGGAGATTATGCGAATCTCCCACCATTGCAAATACCATCAACAGGAAAAAGAATTCTTCAAACCGATGCCAGTGATGAACACTGGGCAGCCATCCTGTTCGAAGAAATTGATGGTAAGAGACACCTTTGTGCTCACAAAAGTGGAAAGTTTTCTCCCACTGAAATGCATTACCATTCCACTTTCAAAGAAATCTTAGCAGTAAAAAATGGAATAAAAAAGTTTGAGTTTCATCTCATCGGCCATCACTTCCTGGTAGAATTAGACATGGCATCTTTCCTCGATGACCAAGTTTAAACAAGCAGATTCCAAATTCCCAACTCCTTCGATGGGCTGAATGGTTCTCAAAATACTCATTTGAAACCAAACATATTCCTGGAAAAAAGAATGTGCTTGCTGACTTCTTATCAAGGCCAAAAGCACCAGCTGAAATCAACATGCACATCAAGAGGCATGCTTCCCATATGCTCAATCATGGAGTGAAATACAAGATTGAGAATATCAAAGATTTGCAAAGCTGGAAATATCCCTAGGAGATTATTAAGCAAATCGAATGACAGCCTTCTTTGAGAACTTGGAAAATCTCATGTGGCAAAGTCATACAGACTTATTCAGATTCAATGGAGGTTCGATTCTTTATCCTTTTGGGTTAAATATAAATTATCCATTCATTCATCCTCTTATTTGGAAGGAAGATGATTTCCCTGAACAGCTAAAGACGTTATTGTGGTACTTAACCAATAAGTACTTGATATCCATTGAAATTCTAACCAGAAGGTTCATTGCCAACCTCACCAGGATATTCTTACTTGGAAGAAATGTTGAAAAAGAAAGTGATAAGAATCTCTTAGACTTTCTTAACTGGTTTTATTCTCCTACTTACTGGAAACAACTCTTGGAAAAGGAATTGAGAACCATGACACCGAATCCTGAAGTCCATACCATCCTGTTTTTCAGACGTCCATGGCATTTTTTCACAAACAATGGGAGAATCATTAATGCCTCACAGGAAATAGGAACCACATCCTATAAACCTCACTTGGACAGTCGAGAAGCACAAATTCACAAATCTTATCCAAGATCTGTTAGATTTTGTGAACACGAATATTGAGAACTCTAGAGAATCCTGTGCCAGGAAAACAAAACCATTCCCGAAAATGTTTGGAATAATGTACCCACTACGTGGGATCATTATGACCTAGCACCAGAAGCTAAGGAAGCACTCGGACAATACAGACAAGCTACATCGTCCCAAGAGCATGAAATGACAAGCGAAGATGACATTGTCCAATCCACCCAGGACCCCTATGCACGCTTTGGAGGCCCTCTGTCCCAGGATCCCTACGAACAGGGACCTTCGTCCTTATTCCAAAGCATGAATACATCTTTCTATGCACAGCCATCCAACTGGCCTTAGCCAAGAATTCATGCCGACACTTAAGAAAATGAAAATACCAACTAGGCTGAAGAAGAAGCATCACATTGGGCTCTTGAAGAAGCATCCTCATCACGAAGCCTAAACTAAATCCTTTCACCTGAAGACCTTGAAGCCCTTGAATAGAAATACGAGGCACATCTCCTAGAAGACAGCTCAGATGACTCAGTCTATAGCTACAATGCTCGTGACGGACGAGACCGTTAAGTCCGTACATTTTCACAGTAGCAAGTCACTGTTCACTTTTACTGTAGCACTAGGCTAGGGAAAGTACTGTTCACGCAATACCATCGTTCATAGTGTGCGAATAATTCCCTCTCGGATTTCCGGTGCCTCTATTTGTATCCGGACCCATGAGCTTGGTCCTTGTTCGTTTGTGACCTCTAATCGTCTATAAAAGGTGAGGATGATGTATTGTGAAAACACCTTTGAGTTAAAGGTATTTGCATTTTCCTAAAGATTTTCCCCAAAAATGATTCCCAAACGCACCCATAGTTGATGAAGATGATGTGACCCGGTCAATGGCATGGCATTGTAGAATGGGAGGGTAGAAAATAATCAATTTTATTGTTCATAATTATACGTGTTATGACTTATTGTTGCCGGGACCCTCCTTATGTAAACTCCAAAGCAGCTCAATAAATTGCTAGGTGGGTGCAAATAATCCCCTTGCGAGGTAGCGCTTTCTTGGCACAATTCCTCTCAAGTCATACAGTTCCTATCTTCATTCTCTCATTGTTATGTTCATTATGTCAATGGGCCGGTTTCACTTATGCAATAGCCCATCTTATTTCTCAAACCAGAATCTTTTAGACTCGAAAGCTTAGTTATTCTAGATTCATCTAAAACCCGTTATCACTATATTTTCTTTTATAAACTGCTTTACGATCTTTTAATATAAAAGTCAAATAAAATCATGATAAAGCAAGTAAAACATGAAAAAGTAAACATCCCAATCCGTATCGAGCAACATTACATGATATCTTATTATAAAATTCCGAGCAGATCCCCGTGAACTATGAATATATTCCTTAATTTAAATGACATGAAATAAATTTTAAGTATGACAAGATGAAATTAATAATAAAAATAAACTTATCTAATTCATATAATGCACGTAACACCTAAATATTTTTATTATCGTTTCATTATTTTTTTAACGCAATAAAACCATCTTAACATCCCGAAGAGAAGGAACGCCCAAAATGAATACAAGAAAAGGTTACGGGTGGAAATTTTCCCACTCTTTTTGATCTTTCGGTTTTCCCGGACCTGCGAAATAGACATTAGAAAATCTGCCAAAACGGGAACATTAAGATGCTATGCGTGCTGAAATTTAATAAAGAAAAATATCTACGTGACTATCCTTAATAGAACTAAGATTTTGGGCATATAAAGTTCCCGAATTATGCTTGGCAATCCTAGATCGACCCTAAATCAAGTACCCACGCAAATATCAATTAAAACAATGCAAACTCAGTCAAATCAAAATAGAATTAACGAACTATTTATTTGCATCGGAAATAACTAAAACGGCGCAAGCTGCGACATCAATTGCAACAGATTCACACAAAAAGTGAATCAAAATTAAACCCAAGTTCGGATTAAGCCATATTCATGACAAGTCGCTCAGTGTCCTCGGTTCGGGTTGTGAATGCATTCACGGACAAATACTTGGACAAGACCAAAGCAAATCGTTAGTAGGCTCATGCAATTGAATTAATCGAACGATTGGAAACCAAAAATTCAGGTTTTTACCTGGCAAAACGGCACGAACGCCGGCCGAAATTCCTTCTAGACTGGGATCGGGTGTGTTCTGATTTCGACCGTGTTCCCCTTTGGTCGATCGTCTGTCGTTCGCTGGTTGCTCTTGTGCATGAGTTCCACTTGTGCTTTTTCCTCCAATTCCCCAGGTTCAGCCAAGCAGCTCACTCCACGATTTTCTTCTTGTTTGTATTCCTTTCTTTGACTTCGTGGTTTCGTGCTTTTGCTGAATGTCTTCTTGCCTGAGTGTGCGTGAGTGAGAGTCCTTTCGTATGAATACATATTGCCAATCTGTGTATTCATACGATATGGTTTTTTATTTCTCATCCTTTCCTCCCTTGTAATCAGCAGAATTCCCTTCCTTTGTGTTTTTTACTTTCCTAATACTGCACATGCATTTTTTCCTCCAAGCGAAAAGAAGAGAGGAAGTGGTAGAAATCTCCATAGGGTCCAGCCTCATGTGGGGTTGGTCTTGAAAATTCCAATGACCTTAAGGCCCATTTCTTCTCAATTCAAGCTTATTTCCATTGTCGGGCCAATGAAATTCATAACTGGGCCTCTGTTTCATTTGACGTGGACATGTTATTCCTAAATAATTAATGTCTCTATCATCTAAATGTAGTCAAAATGCGAATGCAAGGATATACAATATCGATATTTTTGTTTAGGAGTCAGATTTTTTTCATTATCATTGAATTCAATCAATAATTTTTATAAAATGTATTAGAGATCTTTAGGCAAAAGTATGGAATCGACAATAGTTTTGTTCTCAAGATAGTTTTGTTGTTTACAACATCTCTTGATAATAAGTATAAATCCTTAATAGTTTAGGACATGTCTCAACTGACTTTTACTATTACCTTTTTTTGTTGTTATTAATTTAAACCTTGTAATGCATGCATTTAACCTAAAATATTTGAAATTTTCACAACATGGAAATGTTGATGTGTAGGGTGACATATAATCTTTTCAAATATTTTAAAACCTAAATAATATTTTAAATTTTGATTGGAAAATATGGGGAAGCCAACAAGCTTTTTGTTCTTTTTCTTTCATCTATTTTAGTGACTCCTCGGAGAGAACATATAACTTTCATATAAAGGACGGGAAAATTGCTAAAAAGTCCTAGACTTATTGTAATTTTGCCAATTAGTTAAACCTTTTGAAAATTTGTCAATTGAGTTAATCTAGTCAATTTTAACCACAAATTGATAACATGAACACTCACCATTCTATATAGCATGATCAATGCTGATGTGGACATTTTTAATGATATTTTGATATTTTTAATGATTTTTTTCCTTTTATTTACTATTGCTTTTTGGTTTTTGGAGTGATCACTAGCAAGGGCTCACTGGCCAACCCTTACCGGCTCTGGGTGAGGGCCACAACACCCTCGCCTTTGCAACCGGTAGGCGAGGGCTACTAGTCCTTGCTATAGCTGATGAGGGGTTGGCGGCTCTCATCAGCTAAAGCGAGGGCTCTCATCAGCTAAAGCGAGAGTGTATGATCCCTTGCTTAGAGCCAGCGAGGGTTGTTGACCCTCACCAACCATCACTCCAAAAAAAAAAAAGGGTAAAAAAGCCATAAAAAAATAAAATAAAGAAGTATCAAAATGTTATTTGAAAATGTCCAAGTCAACGCCAATTGTGTTACGTAGTACAACTAGTGTCCATGTTAGACCGTGCCTCAGAAGCCACCTAACCCTTGTAGTTGAGCCTTTGCGTACTTCATTAGTTGAGGCTGGGTGGCTGCTCGCGGTGGCCATAACCCTTTGGGTCAAGGTCACTCATGAACGCGTGAATGTGACGGAGGCACAACACGAGGTTCGCGGCAGTGGCAGAGGCATTCAGGACTCAGGAGGTGGGAAATAGAGAGGGGGTTGGGATTATCTAGGAATCTTTACATTAGGTCTTAGTTGAGATTCTAGTTATGACAATCAAGAGGAAGTTGATGCATTGTTTGCGATTTCAATTCTATGTCTATACCTAATCATGGGGCCGGCGATCCATGGACCTGCTAGGACCCGAGTTACATGGGCCAGGTGGTCGAGTTTGAGTATGGGCATTTAATGAGAAAGTTCGGCCCAGCCTGAAGATTTGTATATAGACCATAAAAATTTAGGTCTGAACTTAAGATCTTGTCCAATCCAAATCTATCCAATGATCACCTCTACTCAAGTCCCCATATATTAAACCATTAATTCCATGACAACATTATTTGGTGATTTATTTCAATTACGTGCAAGCATTGTGACCGGAATTGTTGCTTATGGCATTACTTTCCCAACCCTTATGTGCTTAAAATTAGGTCTCAATTTTTACAATGTAATCTCCTTTTTTTTTTGCCGGTCTTTTGTATGACCTTAATTCCAAGGATTTTCCTTGGGAACATACGTAAGACTGGCAAAAATAATAAAAGAAAAGCAGAGATTACATTGTAACAATTGAGACCTTAACTTTTAAGCGCACAAGTGTTGTGAAAGTCATACAGCAATTGCTTGGTTTTGTTGAAGTATTTGACTGTTTTGAGTGAGCTTATCAATCGGAGTTCGTCAAATAATTTTAGAGTCAAGCTTGTTGTTTAAGAGAATTCACCGGGGTCTTAATATTCACAATGATCTCTCTCTCTCTCTCTCTCTCTCTCTCTCTATATATATATATATATATATATATGCTTAAAGAGCTATAGATATTAACATATAGAAATGTTTTGTGTAGCTAAAAACAATACCTACGGTTCGAAAGAATAGCAAAACAACTGCATTCGCGATAACTATTTCACTCAAATTCTCTTATCCCTAACCATTTACTTTTTGCATACTATAATAAAGTGCATTTGTTATTTTAGCATAGCATCACCAATGCTTTAAATGTTGTTACAATGATGATACTTAAGTTTGGAAATTGTTTAAAATTTCAAAATCAATCAATTCACCCGTTCGCTCTTGATCGTCATAACTAGGATCTCTCCCAAGACACCAAGTAAAGATCCTAATTTTCGATAAAAATCGAATGCTCAAAAAGGTAATGTATAATAGTCTATGGATGGTTCGAAGCCAAACGTGTACTATGCCCAATCATTAGGGTTTTGTGTAATTTCTCTTCATCTTATTATGCATCTGTCGGAGAGCTAGTACTCTCTAAATTAAGTTCCATCAATCTCACTTCCTGTGTTTACACCGTTGACCAAGTCACATCCTCATCACCTACATTCTTATCAAGCCCTAAAGCACTCCATACGGCGTCCGAGCCATCGACGATGTTGTTTTGGCAGGGCGGCTGGTAAGCATGGCTCTCACAGCACCCATTCATTGAGTCACATTGGTCCACCACTTTGGCCGTCACGCTGCTTCCGGTCTTAATCGACGTTATCTGGATCATCTTCCTGCAACGTGATTGGTTATCAAAGCACCCCGTCGATAGAGCGAGGATTCGCTCTGTGTTCTTGTGATATTGCTCATCGCACTGAGACGGGGCTCCCCCATCACCGCCTTGGCTGAAATCGTTGTTCGTCAGGATGGCACAGGTCGAGGAAGTTACCGGGGGCGAGCAAGTGAACGTCGGATAAACATGCCGTCGCACTGGAGATTGCCTGAGGAGTCGCATTCCTCCATCGTCGGATGTTGGCACAGATTGACCGCCGCCCTAAATTGGGGTCGTCGCTGCACATTCCGTTGATGCAGATTAATTGGCCTTGGCAGTCGCCGAGGGTTTGACATGGGCCATTACATGAGGAGGTGGCATGCGAATTGGTGCTCAAGACCACCAGCAAAAGGGCAATCGACATCATCCCAACGAGCTCCATCTTCAAAATATGTAGGATTTTTCTACGATGAATTGGAGTTTTGGCAAAGAAAACGATGGAGTTAGAACGTATATATAGCGAAATAATTTGGTGATAGGGACAGAGATTTTTGAAGATCCTCATGTTGAGTGCTGTCATGCCTCAATCCTCAGACATATGCACATCCCTTACCTTGGTCGATTTTAAATGCGATATTCCAGGACTAAGTATCGCCGACCCTTTCATTTAAAATAAGCATATTTGGAAGCAATTATAAATCCCTAGACAATAAAACAATGTGATAGAAAAACATGACCATATTTTTCATACTGAAAATTCACAACCACACTTTTATACAAACACTTCATAGTATTCTACAATACTATATACATAAGTTTGATCTAACATCTATTCGCATACTAACAAGGTTTGACAAAACAAGATGGGATCTCAGTCCTCATCCGAGTCGTACTCGGCATCATCATCCCGATCCTCTTCAGACTCTTTTTCACTAAGCTCGTTTCCTTCAAGCTCTTCGTCTTTTTCTGGCTCATCGTTCTCTCCTGGTTCCTCCTCCTCAGGCTCATCTAGGAGCCTGAAATGGTTATACAATAACCATTGAGACAACGTCTCAGCAAGTTCTACCCCCTAAGATTCGATTAGTAAACCAATACGCTAACCGAGTTGCCTATACACGTACAGGTTAGAGGACTTACCTTGGTCTCAGATCCTACCTGCATATTAGCACAGTTCAATCGGTACCCTAGCAATCACATCAAAGATCGATATTTTGATCAATCGACCTAGTCGATTACAAGTCAATCGGACCATTCATTGGTCATTTCAATTCAATCAATCAATTTACAATATCAGATCAAAGCAATAATCAATCGACCTAGTCGACTACATGTCAGTTGGACTATTTCTAGGTCATTCAGTCCATCCCATATAACCTCCAATAATACACTTAGTCACAGAGCTCCATTAATACTCTCAGGCGTCGTTTTTGCCAAGGTGACATAAGTAACAGACATTATACGTGCGTTTTTTAAGGTGCCATTTTCGCCAATGATATTCCTCATCACCGAACCATGCCTATCATAGATTACAGACAGTTTACGTGCGTTCTTTAAGGCGTCGTTTTCACACAGTGATATCTTTAATCACCGAACACGCCTGTCTATATTTTGTACCTGATCGGTCTTAGTCAAGAAAATATCCAGTTCACTCTCACGATTCTTTCCGCTTTACAACTCACAAAAGCATTATAAATGCTAAATAACCATACTCGGCCATCTACTGATCAATAATTCAATTTCACTCAATTTCAATCAATTTAGGAATAATTCCTCTAATTGCACAATTAATTCAATTCAAAGACAATGTAGAGCTCAAATAAATAAACGGACTGCACCACGATAATCGGCACGAAAATTTGGTCGTTGGCTAGCCCCGCTAATTTCTGGAAAATAAATAAATAAATAATAAATTTCGAAAATTCATAAATAAATATTAAAAATCCAATTTAGGCCTGTAATACCTAATTGAAGCCCGATAAGGGTCAGGAAAAATCCCGAGATGCATTCAATAAATAGAAGTAGTCTCTATTGGCTAATTACACGAACCAAACACCTAACATGCATCATTAAGTCATTAATTAAATTACTCTAAACTAATCTAACCACCTAATTGCACTTAATTAAATCTAATCAACCCTTAAGCATAATTAGCAAACTAAGAAAGTAAAACTCACTTGATTGAAAGCGGAGACCAAATCACCGTGACGGCGGCCGAACTTGGGCTCGTGACGACACTCAAGAGCTTGGACTGGGCCTAGAATTGGCCCAACAAATCTCAGTCCAAACTGAGATTTATTAAAGTGTCAGACCGGGCTTGGCTTCGGGCTTGGGCTGCTTCATGGGTCTCAAGTGGACTTCAAAATCACGGGCTTTGCTGGCTTCTTGGGCTGCTGACAGGTGAAGATGGGCTGCTGCAAAGAACACTGGCCCGGGCTGATGCGGCTAACTTGCAGGCTGAAGTTCACTTGGGCCGAATTGCTGCAAACTTTCAAGGGCCAAACAAGAGAAGCAGGTGGGCTGGCTTCTTGCTAGCTGGGCCACGAACAAGGGAATTGACGCTGGACTTATGGACTGAGCCGTGAAGATACACGGAGAAACGTTTCGCTGGGGGAGATGGGCTTCAACGTGGCAGCTGGCGACAAAGAACCGTGGAGAGTTGCTTCGGTCGGTGGCTTTGTGGGTTGTTGAAGTTGACCGAACAAGGAAGCAGCAAGGAGCTGCTGGCGAGACACGGACGAAGCTGCTGGACGAGTGGCATCTTGGTGGAATTCTCGGGCTTCTTTAGTCAGCAAAATCGGAAGTCTACAAAGGAAGTGAAAGCAGGCTGATTCGGCAGGCTTACTTCCCGGTGGGTCGTGTCGGAAGCTGGGGTTGTCTTTGTGGAGATGAAGAGACGAGGCAACGTTGGTTTTAATTAAAAGAAAACAAGCAAGGGCGGTCAACAAATGAAGCTTCGGTGAGATGAGTGTTGACCGAAGAAGACAAGATTTAGTGGAGATGGCAGAAGAAATTTCGGCAAATGAAAGAAAGGTGAAAGAGAACAACCCATAAGCAGAGAGAGATTCGGTTGAGGGGGCCTTCGATGGATGAAAAAAAAAAATTAAAAGAACAGAAGCAGAGGAGAGGGAGAATCGAAGATGGCA
Source organism: Eucalyptus grandis (assembly GCF_016545825.1). Lineage (NCBI taxonomy): Eukaryota > Viridiplantae > Streptophyta > Magnoliopsida > Myrtales > Myrtaceae > Eucalyptus > Eucalyptus grandis. The sequence goes on from NC_052620.1 coordinate 7,677,371, forward strand.
ATGCGTGAAGGGAGGGGCGGTGGTCAAGACGTGTGACGGAAGCTTGCGGGAGAGGAAGCCCAAAAGTCCAAATAAATATCTCACACTCATCATGATTTTGGCCTCAAAAGTCCTTAAGCTTATCTACTTGGTCTCATAATACTTTCTCAACATTTTAATCCCACAATTAATCAATTTTGATGCCCAAAAGTTGCACCCCCATCAAGCTCCGAATTTCATGCATCTTAGGCTTCAATTTCTTTATCAAATTTCCCAAATTTGATGTCCAATGATGTAGAAGAAAAAGGCCATACCATTTTTGCAAGTCCCCGACACCCAAAGGCTCGGCTTGGAGGTCCAAATTTCCTTTAATTTGGCTCGTGAATTTCCACTAATTTCCCACAACTTCCGAATCAAATTTCCGTAAAAATCTCGGAATCTATGAAAATTATTCGGAGGATGAGTTGACGTTCCTAAAATAGATTGTGACAAGACAGAACTTTCAATTTCTGAAATTGGACTTAAATTGACAGTTAATTTCCATTTAATGCGTTTTTAGCGTGCCCTAGACTACTAGGTAGCTTTCAGAAATTTTTAGTGCACATGACCCGTGGTCGATTTTCTTCGAGCCACAATGAACCCACTTGACTCATTAGCGACTCTTGATTGTCGTGAAAATTTCGAGGATTCAATTACGGACACATGGTACTAAAATAACAGTAAAATCAGATTAGTGCCGATCGACGAGAATTTTCCAATTTAGTGGAGTCAGCCACGATCGGCCACACATTTTAGTCGAACAGACCTATATCTGATTTCAAATCAATTTTATACTGTGCCAAAATGGCCTCTAAAGATGAGCACGGTTGAGAAGTCGATTCCTGGTTAGATTCTCAAGTCCGTTGTCTTAAAATTCCTTAATGGTTTCTTTGGATAGTCTAGTTATCTCGAGAGTGATTAGCTCTAAGAACAGCTTTATAGACGTATCAATGAAAAACCCGATTTATTTAGTAAAAAACAGGGTTGAAAATCTGGAATGTCACAAGTGCCATCGTCAAGTCGCCAACCTGTGCATAAGATTTACTCAATTGTTTTTTTTTTTTTGATAACCGAGGGTCCTTCTCGAGCCCCCTTACGGGGTCACAAGGCCCTAGTAGGGCTCAGTGGCGCATTCAAACCAACATTAGTATCTCAAGGGAGACTAGTACAGGACCTCAACACCATGGCTCCCACTTACAACGCATTAGCAAACGCGGGTTTCGAACTCTTGATCTCGACGATGAAGGAGAGACTCTCAACCAATGTAGCTGCTCGCTATTGAGTAGATTTACTCAATTGTTTTTTTTTTTTTTTTGGTAAAGTGATTTACTCAATTGTTAATATATGCATTTTTAAAAATTTTGATTTACATATATATTATTTTAAATTTCATCGAATACACAAACTATGAAGGAAAAGGTTTATGCAAACTATCTTGCATGCGTGATGACAAGTACAATTACTCACATTACTGAGCGCAAAACGAATCTAATAATATTTGAATTATCAACCGTGATTTTGGCTCACATTTTTTATAGTCCGCTACCGTTGATTGGCCAAAGCGAAACAAGGATAATTATTTAAAATAATATATGTATAGTCAGTATAACCTTTTCTTTTCGTTTTCTTTATGCTATGTGCACACAAAACATGTCTCTTTTCTAATCTTGTATGAGGCTTTGGGAAATTAAATGGGTATTAATGCATAAGCATGTAGTAGTGACTGAGAACCAGCATAAAATCGTACCCCACCTGCTTAAATGGGCACTTCACATGACAAGATTGTACAAATCACAAACTTAGAGGAGCCATTTTCAAATTAGATAATTAAAAGGTCCTAAGGTGGGCTTATCCAAAAAAAGAGTATCATGGACTTGGCAACTGTTGGATGAGTCCGCCCCCCACTTGAAAACTCGAGTTCATCTATGTATGATCGGTCATTTGAAACGTCAAGAAGTCGACTGCCGTAGAGAAGACGCTGTTTTTGTCTCTCATATGAGACTTGACTTTGTTAACATGGAAAAATGCGTGCTACATCCTTGTGGGTGCTACATCCTTGTTCCTACCCACGAGATAAATTTACTAACATTGGATAAATTATCCAAAAAGTCCTAAATCTGTCATACGGTGGTCAATTTAGTCTAAACCCCTTAATTTGGCTAATTTAGTCATAAACATTTGGACAATTTGTTAATTTAGTTATAAATGCCAATTTAGTCTTAAACCTTTTGACGATTTGTCAATTTAGTCACTACAGTCAATTTTGATCAGAATTCGTTGACGTGACAATCTAGTTAGTGCTAATCGTTCTGTGTGACATGACCGACCTTGAAGTGAACAACTTTTTTGCATTTTTTGCATTTTTTATGAATTTTTACTAAATTCAATCATAAGCATAAGCATGTCTCTTTTTCTAATTATTGATTTCGGGTTTAGGAAATTTATGGGAACATATGCATAAGCATGTATGGAGTAATGATTGAGAACGTACATAAAATCGTCCCCTACGCAACTTAAATGGGCACTTCATACGATAATATTGTACAAATAAAAAACTTAGTGAAGCCAATTTTAAATTAGATAAATAAAGGGACCTATTTTGGGTACTAAAGAAAAAGAAAAACTAATCTGCGGCAACTCTTGAATGAGTTTGGCCCCCACTTGAAAACCCAAGTTCGTCTGTGTATGATCGCCCATTCGAAACGTCAAAAAGTTGACTGCCGTGGAGAAGACGCCGTTCTCATATGAGACTCAACTTCGTTAATATGGAAAAATTCACGCAACATCCTTGTTCTTATGAGACAAACCTACTAACGTGACATGTTCATTTGTCCTAACTTAAGAGCCTACATTGTCAACTCTCAGTGCACATGAGCTCAACTCACATGTATCGTTAGATGAGTTGGGACTGCCTCAAACAATCTTATATGTGAGCCAGTGTCAATCCAATTTTTTTTCGCAATTTAGATGCTTGTAAGTTCGTCAGAACACTCCTTGGGTCAAGCGCTCAGCCTCGATCTAAGGTTGAGTTGGCCTTTAGATCTTAGATCTAGGGCTCAATCGAAGCTTGGTTCGTTCCTCTAAAATTTCAGGCTTGTCGCTGCCCCGTCCACTCTAAGCATGCAACAATTTGGTGACGGGAGGAGGGGGCTAGGCGACGGTGCAGCGGGGAAGCTAGAGGGCCAAGATAGTCTTTAATTCTAGGAAAACCGCATGAAAATTCCCGTTTATTTCTTAAAAGTATTCGTTTGATTTATTCCCTCCAAGTCCATGCAATACTTGTTCTAAGACTTTGCAAAAGTTGTAGCGACGGAGAACGACTTGGAGGGAGACTGGACTCTCAGGTATGATGTAAAGGAGTTAATTCGAAAGAAGAAATTAATTAAATCTGGGAAATATTGAGAGAAAATTACTAGAGGTTTTAAAATTTCATCCTTCCCATCTCATAAATTTGAATTTTACTCCATTTTCCATCCAAATTTTCTGTCCACTCTCACAAAGGAAAAAAAACTTCAAATGCTCAATGCGGTGCAGATCCAATGATCCTTCTTCACTTTGCTTGCTCTAAGAGGATTGCCTGTGAGGAGGCCAACAAGCCAGGTAAGGTAATAAATTGGAGATACATATAAATCCCAAGAACAACTCTTCTTTTCTGCTAATACATTCCAATATATAGAAAGTGCATAACGAAAAGGAAGAGTGAGCATAAAGAGCTCGGTAATTTCCTAATTCATTTGGACACCAACAAAGTCTAGCATTCGGTAAGGGACAAAATTTCCACGGTTGAAACCGCAGATCAAAATTGATTTGATGTTCATCTCGCCCTTACATGAAAAGGCGATATAAATGTGCTTACATTAAGGGACCCTAGTGCATCGCATATGTAGATATCGACACAAATATACTATTAGAAGACATCACACTCTTAGAGGAACCACGATCAAAGTTATGTCTTCGAGTATTTTTTTGCCTTTTTCATTCAGTTTGTCAAAAATATGGAAGACGATCAATTTTGGTACCCACCTGACAAGACCAGTCTGTCATTTTTGTTACAAAATTTTGAGATCTTCATCTTTGCTCTTAATTTTGCTGCCAAGACTAGTATAGGGGCTTCTCGAGGAATTAGGTACAAGCACGAGGGAATGATTTTGGGATATGGGGTTAATTTGCTGCTATTATGCAAGACTAAGAAAGGACACCGTTTTTCTAAGCAAAAACATCTTTACATGTAGAACGTTTGATGGAAATTGAATTGCTATATCAGATGAATCAAGCGAGACTTGACCAAGAAGACTCAATAGCACTTTCCCTCAAAATTTAGGATTAAAATTGTTCAATTAAAAGATTTAAAACTTAATTGATTTTCATATAATAGGTGTTGGATTGATTGTGCACTTTTTCCTTGGAAAATGGTAACAATGGATGTTTTAGTCCCTCAAGTACAAGTTTTTTCTTGGTCGGTTCAAAAGCGAGGTTATTTTATCCTGAAGGTATAAGTAGAAAGAGACTTATGTGTTTTGAGCATACATATAGAAGAAACAATGGTCCTAAGTATGACTTTGAATTGCTTCATCTGAGATCTCATGCGGACCTCGGTATCCCTCAGAGGTAATGCACCTATAGGGTATTCCCTACTTCCGGGGAAAACAAATATTTAGGGGGAATTGGGGGCCTGGGGTGTGTGGGCACCAACATGTTAAAATAAGTTTTGCACTCCTATCAGCCTGCAAATAGTATATTGTTGGATAGGCTGGGCAGCCCCTGGTGGTTCTGAAAGATAAGCTTTTAAGTGGTTCAAAATCACATGATTAGCTTTTAATGTGGTATATTGTGGGAAAATTGTCTAATCAGTCCTAAACATATTGTATGTATGTCAATTTATTCTTAAACTTTTCAAATTCTCGGTTTATTCCTCAAATTTTGTGTGAAGTTCCATTGTAGTTATTCTAGCCAATTTTGCCAAAAATTTCTAATGTAGCGGTGTGCCACATGGGACAACTAGAGATAACTAGATTTCCAATTAGCAATCTTCGTTTATAATTGACCAAAAAGATTGGGAAAATTATCTAAAAGGTCTTAAACCTAATGCAGTTTTATCAATTCAGTCATGAGCCTTTCAAACCCACTCTAACAAATGTCGTGACCTACCCCTCCGAGTCTTTGATCCCAATGAATATGTTTAAAGATACTTGTTCAAGAGACAGTCCTCAAGGTGCATCACATAAAGAGGATTCGAAAGAGTCATCTTTAATGTTCATCTAGGAGGTCCATCAATCAAGACTATGGACCTCCCAAATCTGTATCTTGCGTGAGTAGTTTATTTTAAAGTTGTTTAAACAACATAAAATATGGATTTAGGAGTCGCCACTAGCCTTTTTTTTTGGGGCGGGCTAGATACCCAATCAAGGGTTGGGAGACCACCATTGATTTCCATAGAACCAGAGATTTCTTGGGATTGGGGATTTGGGTTACGTTAAGATTTCTATTAGTGTCCTTTCGATACTTGTGAGTATGATTGCTACCTAAAGTGGTAAATTGGTTCCTTTACATTTTGGTACAATTTGAATCTCAAGACTAAGTGAACACACATGGATGATTCAATTTCTAGGCTAATTGTCAAAATGAAAAGAAAAAGCAATCAAGTAATTGAAATTGCAATACTCGAAAGTAAACACCTATAAGAATTAAAAGGGGATAAGTGCAATAGAAGTCCTAAAACTTGTTACGAAAGTGCAATTGAGTCCTAAAATTTGCAAAAGTGCAATCAAGTCTTAAAACTTGTCAAATTGGTTCAATTGAGTACTAAAGTTAACACTGTCAAACTTATTACCAAAAATACTGACGTGGTGTGGACGTGGCATTTTAAATAATTTTTCATTTTCCACATGGATTTTTTAATTATTATTTTTATTCAAAATTAGATTTAAAAACTAAAAAGAAAAGCTAAAATTTATTTAAAACCGCTAAAAAAAAGACATGGTAGCTCCTCTGCCATCACCGCCCATCGCCGGAGGGGCCGGCAACAACGGCAGCGACGGCGGAGGAGCTGCCATTTTCTTTTTAAAAAATAAAATTTAGTTTTTAAATCTAATTTTTTAAAAAATTGAATAAAAATAATTTTAAAAATCCACGTGAAAAATAATAAATAATTTAAAATACCACATTCGCGCCACGTCAGCATTTTCCTATATTAAGTTTAACAAAGTGTTAACTTTAGGACTCAATTAAACTAATTTGACAAGTTTTAGGATTTGATTGCACTTTTGCAAGTTTTAGGACTCAATTGCATTTTCGTAACAAGTTTTAGGATTTCTATTTCATTTATCCCAATTAAAAGCATAATATGAAAGAGAGTTCTAAAAGGTAAGAAAAGAAATCTTGCAACTTGTCGGATGTTTATCCGACACAAAAGAGAACCCGAGACATATGTTGGGAAATGAATTGATACAAAGGAAAAAAGGTCAGATTGGACATTGATCATATTGCCATCTTCAAGTTCTTTTGGCCACCACCTTTAAGAATTACCTTTGGGGCATATTATAATCTTATTCTAATGCTAGATTAGCATGTGGAATTAACATACATTGTACTTGTAATCATGAACACATGAACTCATACAAGAACAATTAATACAAAGAATCGAACAAATGCATTCAACTAGTCAAACATGGCCTCGTGATTAGCCTTTGATTTGCATGCATCACAAGCCATCCTATGACACCTATTTGATTAATTATAGTCGTCGATACTTGGACATCCTTTATGTTCATAAGCTGCGGTCAAGATCAGTCAACTCCTAGAAATCGGGTCTAAGTGTGTCCCTTTGGTTTACCCACATAGATGCATCGGTCCTAAATTATTTACCTAGAAATCACATGCAAACATGATAAAATTCCGTGTACTTAGGCCATGAGACCTTGGTTCTCACTCAAACATCCAAAGAAAGTGAATCAAAATAGGTCACTTATTCATTCAAGGCAACAACAATCAATCGTATATGCATACAAAATGAACATGAAGAAAAGGAAACCTAAGGTTAGACTTCTAAAAATTTGCAATTGATGACCTAAGTTTTAAGAAATTGCAATCAAGGACACAAGTTTCTTAAAAAAATTGCAATTTGGTCCTTTAAAAGAAATTTTCAATCTTCAAATGATAGTATTCATGGATATCAAATTTATTGGAATTTTGAGACATGTTCAATGTTCTTGAGAAAAAAATACAAGAATTTGGGTATAGATAATGTCAACACACTGATCGGGTTCTTTGAACCATCAAACATGACTCGATTTTGACAAAATTGATATCAAAAGAAAGCTTAGATAGATGTCCAAAGCTTTCGTATTTTGAAAATTTCAAGAAAAGGTCATTAAATTCGTTAAAATTATGAAATACTTTCAGGTGTTTAATGAGAACTTAGGTGTGGAATTAACAACACTCTAAAGGATTTCGAATTTAACAAAAACCAAAGCCAAATCAAAGATTGAAAAGTCTTTTAAAACTTTTGTGAAGTATGCAATCGTAAAACTTAAGTTGTCCACACATATCAGTTCTGGAAAATAGGGTCCCAACAAGCCCTGCAAATTTGATAGGGTCGGCAAAGATAACAAAAATGCTTGATAATTTTTGAAATTTTTTGACAATGAAGTTCAACGTATCTCAAACAAAACTCACGAAGACATCATCAGCATACTCAACATGCATGAATTTCTAAAGATAAAAAATTCAAGCATATCATTCTGGAAACAGAACATCACAGAAGCAAACATATCAGGTTTACTGTCATTTACATCATCCAAAAGTAATCCACTCAATTTGAAATTTCTACAAAACATTGTTCATACAATGTCCTACTACTTTCATGAAGACATGTAAGGCCAACTCTACTCATGTGAATTTATAAAAATCATAGAACAAGCATATGTTATTCAGAACAGACAAATCTCAACAACAAGCTACTTTGGTTTAAACATGCTCGACCTATTCTAATATTGTCCGATCTTTATGAAAATTTTATATATTGTTCAAAACGATGTAGCAAGAAACTTTCATGGAAAAAGTAATTCCATATTCTGAATACATGATTTTATAAAAATCGAAGAGTCAATGCAGGTTAATCAACAGAACAAAATTGCAGGGATGAGCACGGAAGTTCAAGACATAATCGGCCTAAGTAATGAACTTCAATCATCACCAAATTTTTATATATCATAGATCTATATGTCCTAAACAACTATCATTACGACACCTAATTAAGAATCGAACCACAAAAAATCAGAGAAAATCAACAAAAAGCAAAGGTCACAAAAATAAAACATTGAAACAGAGCACTAATCATTTCCAAATTCCAGTTCAGTTTTGTAAAAATTGTTAGACCTAATAAATGAAGGCCGATTCATGTAAACTAGGTGTAATTTTTATTTTATTTTATGAAATCTCTTATGAATCTAAAAGATCTCGAACACAATTGAAATCAATTTCCAGCTCATTTGCAGACATTTAACAAGGATGTCTAATTTGAAACTTAACTTTACAGATTATGAACAATTAGCAATTGCTTAACCTAACTAAATGATTTAAAAATTTCATGAGATTTTTATATGATATAGAATCAAATATTGTGATCAATTTTCATTGACAATCCAATCTGAACCCAAATAGGTTGGTTAACCACAACATTCCAGAAGAACATCAGAATTGCAAATTAAACATTGATCTTGTGAAGCCAAACAAAGTCTGAATCATGTAAAATTTATTGTGGCCCACATGATATATTATATGGTTTAATAATAGTTGAAATGCTATAAAATAAATAATGTATTGGTTATGAGAAGTTGCAACTCTAATAAAACGAAAAGGTATGATTTTTATGGAAGTTAAAAAGGCGCTTTGATGGAAGGCACCTATTGAAAGAACGTATAAATAGAGTCCGGTCCTCTCTCTACCTACATGAACAACAATAACTAAAAAGAACTCGGTATTCTCTCCTCCATCGATAGAATACATTAAATAATAGTGGGTTAAGGGTGAGAAATCAGATTTCTTCATTTGATTCAAGTTCTTCGTTTTTCACAACGATTATCATCAAAGGGTAACGCTATGGATAAAGATACGTCTTCATCTATTTGTGAAAAATCATGAATATCAAAGATCACTATTTTATTATGAATTCTGCATTAAAGAATTATATGTATTATCTAACAATTGGTATCGGGCGTGGTTTATGATCTTATGATTTTTTCGTTTATAGAAATATTATGATTTATATATGATGATTTGTTAAACCATCCTGTTCATACTATTTGTTGTTGTTAAAATATTTTTGGAGGGTTCTCTAAAAAAAAAAAAATCTGAATGATGGAACGTTTTCATGGAGAAAAGGATAAAAATTGAGAAATTCGGAGTTTTGAGGCCAAGTGAGAAACTCACCAATTATGGGCAAAATCTAGCGACCCACCACTCGAATTCTGACCCATACGGTTGCACCACCATGAGGAATGTTAGCAATAAGTTATTCCGGTATATTGGTGTTCGCCGGAGGCTAATCGGGCGGCAGAAGTTAGGGTGTCTAAGGATTTGCATCTTGGGAAATTTTCGTTTGATTTGAGGCCAGTTTCTTGGTCATTTTCTCCGAAACTTAAACCCATGTGGTCGTGTCGGCATGCTCTTCAAAACCCATCATTTATTTGTGTTTGGGATGGGCTGTTGGAGAAGAAACGGTCGGCAAAATTGCGGTGGAACGGCGAAAAACGGTGAAGAAACTCGTTTTGTGCGCGAGGAAGAAGGCGCGTGGGCTCACATGTGCGCTATAGTTGCAGGCGTGTGAAACCCATGTGCCACATGCTCTCATGCGCGCTTAACTGCTGCACGCATGGGACCATGGGTGCGGTAGTTGCCTTGCACGCGCCTGTGCATTGGACGCGTGTGTGTGGGGCACGCGCTTGCGGTGGATGCAGGTGCATGCTCGGCACGCGCTTGACGTACCACGGCACTATTTTATTTTTCTCCCCTGTTTATTTATAATTACGACTCCACCCTTGCTGATTATTTACTATTTTGCCCCTGAATTTTAAATTTATGGTTTATGATTTTACGATTTTGCCCTTATGCTTTGATTACGTTTTTTTTCCTTGTGCGCAATTTGGTAAATATTTGTATTTTACAATATTAAAAATTCATATTATGAATGGTTTGTAAGTCACTAAAGTGGCCAAACCTTGAAGTCTTTTGAATTTTTTGATATTGTAATTTTTTTTTTTTCAATTACCCATGATTAATTGATACTATATATGAAATTGATATGTTTCATATTATTATTGGTGTTATGGGTATATTGAAGTTCATTTATTATTAGAACTTAGAGGTTAATGCAAAGGTTAATTATTTTCTTATAATTCATGAACATGATAATTGGTAATTAATATGACTTGTTAAATTTGTTTGTATATCCAAAGATAGCAAATAAATTTTAATTAGATATATTTACAATTACTAAATAAAAGTTATTAGCATCATTATGGTTTATATATATTTGAATATCATAGGATCGCCCAAAGGAAAACTATGATGTGCACGTGTAGTTTAGTTTGAATCTGATTAGGTGATATTCTCAAGGCATTAATGTATGAGTATTTTCTTGCACTTTTGCAGTATCTGTACCTATTTCACTCCATTCGCATGCCTCGTCTGTTCCCTTATTCAATGGGATGAATTTTCCTGATTGGAGTGAACAAGTCCAGTTTCATTTAGGTGTCTTGAATCTTGATTTAGCGCTTCAAGTTGAGAAACTAGTTGCTATTACTGCTAAAAGTAGTGATGATGAAAATGCTTTCCATAAAGCTTGGGAAAGATCGAACATATTGAGCTTAATGTTCATGCGAATGCCAATTTTAAACAACTTAAAGACTTCTCTTCCCAAGACTAACAATGTTAAGGAATTTATGAAATTTGTGGAAGAGCGTTCTCAAACTGTTGATAAGTCACTTGCTGGTACATCGATGAGCACACTAACCACCATGAAATATGATGGTTCACGTACCATGCATGAGCATGTGCTTGAGATGATGAATTTAACAGCAAAGTTAATGACTTTAGGAATGAATGTAGATGAGTACTTTTTAGTACAATTTATATTTAATTCCTTACCTCATGACCAATATGGGCCATTTCAAATGAATTACAATACTATAAATGATAAGTGAAATGTGAATGAATTGGCCAGTATGCTAGTTCAAGAGGAAACGAGGATAAGGATTCAAAATGCTCATTCTGTTTTTTTTTTTTTTTTTTGGTAAGTAAAAGGTTCATTCTGTTCATCTCTCAAGTCATTAAGAAGTTCAAAGGAATTTCGAAAAGAAAGGTGGAAGGAGCAAGAAGAAAGGATTACATGTCATGAATGATTCTTCAAATGCTTCTCAAATTCACAAGAAGAAACACAATCTTATTAAGTGTCATTTTTGCAACAAAATTGAACACTTGAAAAAAGATTGTTTAAAACGTAAGGCTTTGTTCACAAAGAAAGGTAAGCCTTGTGCTTTAGTATGTTTTGAATCAAATTTTATTGAAGTTCCTCATAATACTTGGAGGATTGATTCTGGTGCCACCACTTATGTGTTAAATACGATGTAGGGATTTCTTATGATCCAACCCATAAAGCCAAATGAAAGTTATGTGATTACAGGGAACATAAACAAAGCTCCAGTTGAAGGCATTGGCACTTACCATTTGATCTTAGATACTGGGCATTATTTGGATTTATTTCGAACCCTTTATGTACCTACATTTTCTCACAATTTAGTTTTTTTGCTAAGACTTGATGTAGCGGAATTTTATTGTAAGTTTGGTTTTGAATTTTTCAGTTTATTTAAGAGTGATACTCTTATTGGAACTGGAACTTTATGTGACGGTTTCTCCAAATTTAGACTTGATAATACTTTTGTTGAGACATTAATGACTTTGCATTATAATATTGGGACTAAACGAAGTTTGGTGAATGAGAATTCTGGTTACTTATGGTATAAATGTTTGGGTCATATATCCAAGGAAAGAATGCAAATATTAATGAAGAATGAAATTCTTCCAAATTTGGATTTTACTGACCTTGGAGTGTGTATTGATTGTATTAAAAGTAAACAAACAAAACACACTAAGAAAGGTGCCACGAGAAGCACAGAGCTTCTTAAAATTATACATACTAACATATGTGGTCCTTTTGATGTTCCATCTTTTGGTAAGGAAATTTATTTCATCACCTTTATTGATGTCATGTTATGGTTACATTTATCTATTGCATGATAAGTTTCAATTAATGAATGCACTTGAAGTGTATATTAAAGAGGTTGAGAGACAATTAGATAGAAAAGTGAAAATAGTAAGATTTGATAGAGGTAATGAATATTATGGAAAGTATGATGAATCGGGACAATGTCTAGGTCCATTTGCTAAATTCCTTAAAAGACATGGCATTTGTGCTCAATACACAATGCCAGGTACACCACAACAAAATGGTGTAGCGGAAATGCGTAATCATACTTTAATGGAAGTGGTTAGGAGTATGATGAGTCATTTATCTTTACCTTTGTCTTTGTGGATGTATGCTTTAAAGACTTCTATGTTTTTATTACACATGGTTCCTAGTAAGGCAGTTCCAAATACTTCTTTTGAACTGTGGATGGGAAGGAAACCTAGTTTACAACACCTGCATGTTTGGGGTTGTCAAGCAGAAATAAGAATTTACAATTCACATGAAAGGAAATTGGATTCAAGAACGACTAGTGGTTATTTCATTGGTTATGTAAAGAAATTCAAAGGGTATAAATTTTATTGTTCTAATCATAGTACAAGAATTGTTGAATCTAGAAATGCTAGGTTCATTGAGAATTGTGACATCAGTGGGAGTGAAAGAGTGCGTGATGCTTGCATTCAAGAAGTAAGAGTAGAAGTTCCTATACCCAAAACTTCTAAAGTTGTTGTTCCTGATATTATAGTACAACTTAACAATAATCGAGAACAATAAATTAATGAACAAACACTCCATAATGGAGATGTCAGCATTGAACCTCTGATAGCTGAGTCACAAGAAATAACATTACGAAGATCTCAAAGAGAAAGGAGGTCGGCTATTTATGATAACTATATGGTTTATCTACATTGGAAATAATCTAGATTCATTTTCCCAAGCCATGGACTGTGAAAATTCTAATGAATAGTTTGATGCCATGGAAGAAGAGTTAAAATCCTTGCATCAAAATCAAGTTTGAGATATTGTTAAATTGCCTAAAGGATGTAAAAATGTTGGGTGTAAATGGGTCTTTAAGACCAAGCGCGACTCAAAAGGCAATATTGAATGACATAAAGCCAGACTTGTTGCAAAGGGTTTTACGCAAAAAGAAGGCATTGACTATAAAGAGACATTTTCACTAGTCTCTAAGAAGGACTCACTTAGAATCATTATGGCTTTTGTGACTCATTGTGACTTGGAGTTACACCAAATGGATGTAAAACCCACATTTCTTAATAGGAATTTAGAAGAAGAGGATTATATGGATTAACCCGAAGGCTTTTCAGTTAAAGGAAAATAACACATGGTATGTAAATTAAAGAAGTCAATATATGGACTTAAAGAAGCTTCCTGACAATGGTATCTTAAGTTTAACGATACCATATCTTCATTTGGATTTAAGGAAAACACCGTTGATTGGTGTATATATATGAAAATTAGTGGGAGCAAGTTTATTTTTCTAGTTTTGTATGTTGATGATATTTTGCTTGCTGCTAATGATCTTGGTTTGTTACATGAAACTAAGAAGTTTCTCTTTAAGAATTTTGAAATGAAGGATATGGGAGAGGCAACATATGTGATAGGAATATAAATATTTTGTGATAGATCACAATGATTATTAGGATTGTCTCAGAAAGTCTACATTGAGAAAATTTTAGAGAGATTTAATATGAGTAAATGTTCAGCAGGAAGAGTTCCAATTCAGAAATGTGACAAATTTAGCCTTATGCAATGTCCGAAAAGTGAATTGGAACGAGAACAAATGAAAAATATTTCTTATGCATCTGTTGTGGGGAGCTTAATTTATGCACAAACTTGCACTAGACCAGACATCAGTTTTGCTGTCGGAATGCTGAGCAGGTATCAAAGTAATCCTTGAATGGATAATTAGAAAGCTGCAGAGAAAGTTCTTAGATACTTGCAAGGAACAAATAATCATATGCTCACTTATAAAAGATCCGATTATCTCGAGGTGATTGGATATTCAGATTCAGACTTAGCTAGATGTGCCGATACAATAAAATCAACGTTTGGTTACTTGTTTCTTTTGGTTGGAAGGACAATTTCATGGAAGAGTGTAAAGCAGTAAGTTATTACTGCATCCACTATGGAAGCTAAATTTGTGGCATTCTTTGAGGCCACTACTCATGGATTATGGCTACGGAATTTTATTTCAGGGCTTGTAATAGTCGACAATATTGCCAAGCCGCTGAAAATTTATTGTGATAACTGTGCAACAGCTTTCTTCTCTAAGAACGACAAGTATTCTAAGGGTGTTAAGCATATGGAGATCAAATACTTGTCTGTTAAAGAAGAAGTTCAGAAATGAAGAGTGTCAATTGAGCACATTAGCACCAATCTTATGATAGCAGATCCCTTAACAAAAGGACTACCGCCCAAAATATGTAATGAGCATGTTGAAAAGATAGGTATTATTGGACGTCATTAATGTTTGTATTATAATTGTATTAAATTTATGTATTTGATACTTTGAGCTCATTTACGTGTTTCTGAAATTTCTTGTTTTCTATTTAGTATACATTATGGAAATAAATGAATGTTAAACAAGATAATTTTTAAAGAGACGTTATAGTTGGACTATTACCGTACTTCTCATTTATGGATCATGTTAAGTAAAGTGCTATAGTTGTAGTGCATAGAAGGGACTATGTCGATTAATGACATACAACCGCTGTGACTCACATTAGTTTTATTTACTTAATTGTGATTACTATGTGTTTGCCAATTTAATGAAAATTTTATAGCATAATGTTATTGTGCACATTACAGTCTTTATTAAATCATGAAAGGAAAATCATATGGGCCAAGTGGGAGAATGTAAGAATTATTGTGGCCCACATTATATATTATATGGTTTAATAATAGTTGAAATGCTATAAAATAAATAATGTGTGGCACCCCTCGACGGCCCCCGATCCAATTGGGGTCGCCATAGTTCGCTTACCTTTCACTTTCCCTAATAACATGACACTCTAATACCATTTCAATTGCAGTTGGTCCATACAACCTGGGGGTTTACTTCTTTTAGATCGGTCCCTTGCGCAATTCATGTAACGGAAGCATATCCAACAACCTCCTTCCCTATATTCAGAAAACGATGCACACACACTAAACATTTATAGGTAAAAGCCGTACACTTTTATTTACTTAAACCAGATGGACATCATTCATCGGTACATCAAAATGCCATAATTTTCTATACTTGGCTATACTTCAAAAGATGACCGACATCTCCTCCAACAGTCATATACTTAAGGTCCATCGATCAGTGTCGGCGTCCAACAGTTTCTTCCTTTACTATCCTCCTCCTTGCGGTTAGATCCAACCACTTGATCCATTTACTGGTGGCAGTGGCAGCAGGGGTATCTTATCTATTTTAAAATGTTAATCCCCAAAAAGGGTGAGTACAACCACTCAGTAATAAAGATCCACCAAACTACTCATTGCGTCACATAGAACACTCAAGGCATCACAACAAAGCACGTATCATTCATGCATTCAAGCATAACTTACTTTACAGCCATGCATATGTCATCATACCATACGTGTATATATCATCATGCACTCATCATCAAGCATTCATGCATATATCACCATGCCATATGTGCACATACCACCATGCACTCATCATCAAGCATTCATGCATATCCATGCCATATGTGCATATACCACCATGCAGTCATGCATATCTCACCATGCCATCGTGCAAATACCACCATGATTCATATTATCCATGCTATCAAGCATACATCACGAGATCCATTCATGCCTTCATGATCGCATTTTTAATATCAAATAACATCAATTTATTTTCATAAGCAGATCATGCATCATGCCATATGCATACACCTATGCACATGATTCATTTTCAATTCTCATCTTTCACAAAGATCTCATTAGTTCTTCTTTCCAGGGACCAATGTTTGCATCCCACAATTTATCGCTCGCACCCAACCTGGCATCGCGAGGAACCTCCGACACACACCTCCGGGCATCCGGCACACAAACTCCGAGCATCTCGTACCCCAATTGGCATCACGAGGTATCCCCCGGCTCACACCTCCGGGCTTCCGGCACCCCCACATCCCGGGCATCTCGAAACTCCCGAGGACATCCGGCACACACCCTCCGGGCATCTGGAATTTACACTCCTTGGCCGGGCATCCCGACACTCCTGGGGCATCGTCGGCTCACACCTCCGATGGCATTCTCATTTATCATAGTTCACATTCACATTTATGGCTCAATTCCAACATGGCATATGATATGATGGCAACAAGATCATTTTCAGCATTTTGTTTCTTATATGTAGTTCCAAATATCATCACATGTGCAGCAAGATCCAATCACTTATGACAACATAATCCATGGGGTCCATACAACTTAGAATAATCCATACATCATGACTTTTTTGAAATCAACCAAAATCCAGCTTGCACAATTTCAGAAAATATATTAATTAAATACCCACATGATCTTCAAAAATTATGAAATCTGAACATGTGTTAGTCAAGAAATAAAGGCAGCAACTCCATGAAGATCACATGCCCAAAATAACTTCACACAAAAAGATATAGCTCACACATTACAGCTCGCAAAATTCGGACACATCAGATTGTGCGGTTCTTGAAATATTTTAACTTAAATACCCGAATGACCTCCAAAAATTATGAAATTTTACCAGGTGATAGTCAAGACCCTAAGGTAGATTTTTCATGAGACATCAAGTCCAGATTCGTCCTAGATAATTAAAATATGGACGGTCGAAGCCCCTGTTCCTAGTACCGAACATTCCTGGTTTAGCCGTCTCCGAAAAATCAAGATTTCACCTACTTATCTTCCTTCATTTCCTCTGAATATTTGATATGTTTTGCCTCAAGAGGTCCAATACAACTTTCATTAAGGGATACAGGTAAGATTCTCAAAGGAAATTCACTTTATAGTCCACGAAGTCGCTGGAGTTCAGTACAACATTTCCAGATCTATCGTCTTCAAAGGAAAATTCGTTCCACTCGGCTAAACTTGTTCGTTTTACCTAAAATTGAGTATGTTAGTCTTCAAGATGTTCTATACAACTTTCGTGAAGGGGTCAAAGTGAAATTCTCAGTAAAAAGTTACATGAAACACACAAAATCACCAAGAGGTCAACAAAACAGTTTCATATCTAGCATTTTCGTAGAAGGAGGGTTTCACCCCTCAAAACTCAGCCATTTTGTCTCAAATTTTAGTATGTTATACCTTAAGATGTTCTCTATAAATTTCATGAAGAGGTCAAAATAATATTCCAACTAAAAAGTCACATGCAACACACAAACTCGCGGACGGTCGGACTGGTCTTTCCGAAATCAGCATGCATGACCAACGAATCTCTATTCAAAGCTCTGAAATCTCATCCCATCTACCACAACCAAGACTTACCATCTACTACACATACACACAGCAATGCAAAGAGTAGGTTTGAGGACTTCACTTGCCTCAAATCAAAGGGAGTGGCTACTTCTGTCCTTTTGCGTGGTTGCATCCCTCCATCCCTCTCTCCCTCTCTCTCTCTCAATGTATATGGCGGGTTTGAAAACTTTTTCGAGTTTGACCCCACATTCTCTCCGTCTACCCCCTTCTGCAAGCTCAAAACATGCGTCTATTAATAGCATTGATTCTCTGTGTTTTGGTGATGATGCCATATGCAGAGGCTAGATTTCGTCCCTTCCGCTGGGATGTGGAGGAAGAGTTGGACCTCTACCATAAGCAGGTCATCACCATCAACGGAGAGACACCGGGACCGACCATTAAGGGGCAGCAGGGAGACACTGTTGAAGTCAAAGTTACCAAAACTGAAGGAGAATCTCGCAATTCAATGGAACGGAGTCCCGGTATGTAACCAGCACATCAAAATTTCGATATGAAGGTCTGGTTAAGTGTTTGAGTAGACGATGATTTATGGGTTTGCAGAGAAGTCCATGGTGTCTATGCTCCATTTTGCCAGGACAAACTTTTACCTATAGTTTTATCCTTGATCGGGTAAGTACAAAGATTATTGAATAATTTCATGCGAGGAACTTTCCTTAGGCTGAATCAGCAATGGAGCCACCCATGTTCATGTGTGCTCTTCTGAACCTCATGTGGGGTTCAAGGAGAATCCACCTCATTAGATGTTTACTCGCAACAGGCACTTAAATTCTCGTCTTGCAAAGGATGACATTATGCTTACACTCCATGTAGCCTGGAACGCACTTGTACTACTCCCATTACAGCATGCAAAAGGTAGCGGGACTGTATGGGTGGATCCGGCTTTCGCCGCCGTACGGTGTCACTGAGCCATTTGCCTATGACTACGAGCAGAGCGTCATCCTCAACGACTGGTACAACAAAAGCAGTAATGACCAAGCCTTCTATTGGGATGTGGAGCCTGAGGTAATTAAGTTAATTTGATTTCCTCGGTTATGGAACAAAAAAAATCACCAGCTTCACTCATTGCTCATGGGCTTTTTCATTCTCTTTTATTGCTTGGATTGCAGTCGCTACAAATTCAAGGGAAGGGAAAGTTCGATAGCTCCAAATCGGCCACTCCAAGCTTGGATACAATGGCTTATAACGCGACCATTCCTGCATATCTGAACTGGACAATCGTCCCTGGGAAAACAAATCGCCTCAGGATTTCAAGCGTGGCCATTCAATATGCTCTCAGCTTTCAAATTGAGGTAAACTTCCATCACCTACAACTTATTCCTCTGGCTTTTTATTTATTTATTTTTTTTCCATGGCTTTCTATAACGATTTCGAAGTCTCGAAGATGAAGACTCTATGCTATTATCATTTCATATCGGATTACACATGATAGCAAGTATTGGGGGAGAAGATATGATTCGGGTTTTTCTGAAGGAGAAAGAGAACACTGACTTTTTTGATTTGCTGCGTGATGATTTGGTGTGCCCATTCTCTGACTCAGATTCAGCCGGAAGTAACCTTTTCGATATTTTTAAGAGACTATTAAATTGGAAGATGAACATGTTTTCTTTGCAAAGACTTGTGCTTTGGAACTTACTGCTTCGAGCGTATGTCGAGATGTTCTTTTGATTCGCAGGGTCACAACCTGACCGTAGTTGAAGCAGATGGGTACTATGTAGAGCCATTTGTTGTCCAAAACCTGTTCATCTACCCGGGGGAGACGTACTCTGTCTTGATCAAAGCTGATCAAGACCCATCGAGAAACTACTGGATCACGAGCAACATTGTTGGCTGGAACGCCGCTGCCATAGCCCCTCCCGGTCTCAACGTGCTCAATTACCACCCGAACCATTCAAACCATGTCCCGCCCACAGATCCACCTACGGGCCCGATTTGGAACGACGTGGCTCCGCAATTGGCACAGAGCATAGCGATCAAAGCCCGACGAGGATATGTCCGCACTCCATCACCCAGAGCACACCGCATGATTGTGTTACTCATCACACGGAACGAGATTGACGGTTATTTCCATTGGTCCGTGAATTATGTGTCGCTCACCCTCCCCCGCACACCGTACCCAATTGCCCTCAACGAGAATCTCCACCATGTGTTCGATCAAAGCCCACCACCCGACCATCTTCCCGGCTATGCAGATTCCAACGACTACCGTGTCGTGGACAAAACCAATGCCACCTCTAGCGACTTGATCTACAGACTGAAGTTCAACACTACAGTGGACATCATTTTGCAAAATGCAAACACCATGACAGCGAACAACAGCGAGACAATCCCATGGCACCTTCATGGCCACGATTTCTGGGTCCTTGGGTACGGGAGGGGGAGATTTAACGTCGCCAATGACCCGAAGAAGTACAATTTGCTGAACCCGATCATGAAGAGCACGGTAGCAGTCCATCCTTATGGGTGGACCACCCTGAGATAAGGATGGACCGCCCTGAGATTCGTGGCTAATAAGCCGGGCATGTAGGCGTTCCTTTGCCAGATAGAGATGGTGGCTAATTGTTAACACTTTTTCGTTTGTGCTTATGATGCGACCTCATCACCAGAAAAGCAAGAAGGCTAGTATTTATTGAATAAACCTAATTCTGTTGTATGAAATTATCTACTTTTGCCTGATTTTGTTAAACTTTTCTTTTTATTGACTAAAGCTTTCTGCCATTCTTTTAATTCTCGGCGGGAGCAGGAAAATATGGCACCGGACTACCTGCTGAGCAATGAAGAAAATCAAGAAGATAGCAGTTGGGAATGGGACGGCCCTGTTCTAGCAATATACTTGAACTCAGACAAGGTTGAACGCATGTTTATGATGAACCTTCAAATTTTCCTTTTTATGTTTTTCGCTCCTCGAGTCAAGACTTTGAATGACATTAGACTTTCTTAATCGGTGATTATGCTTTTGATTGCCCTTTAAAATCATGCTAGAATGAAAGGTGAGATGAAGAAATCCCTCCCTCGAATCTATTGACTGCTTCTTCTTTACATGATATTTTTCTTTATTTCTAATCGAGGCATTATCTCAAAAGGTTGGAAAATTAGCCCTGAAGATTTTAGGGATTAAATTTTTGGTTGTACAAAGCTATAGCTGACAATAATAGAATTTTTCAGCATCCATTTTGTCTTTTAAGTAATTACGAATATGGATAGAGATCCTTTAAATTTATGATAGTAAGTCTGCTTCTTGAATTTGTTCTTTTAAGTGGATGGTCTCATGAGAAGATGCTTACCCAACAACATGTAAAGGATAGAATCATAGGGCTCTCTAAGAGATATGGGTAGGAGCGGATAAAACTTTGAATGAGTGATTTCAAAACCTTACATCGTCACCTTAGGAAGTGTTTTAAAGAGGTTGCAATAGTCAACTTCATAATTTATCATAAAATATCTGTGCTAGAAAAATAATTTGTATGGGTTGCTAAACTTGTTTTCAGTGGATAGTGATGAATTAGTAGAATTCTCTTTCTTACGTACATGTTTGACGGCAATTATCAGCCATTTTTATTGATGACTCTCATTTAAATTTGAATATTATAGTTTTATTCGAGTTTCAAGAATTCTAGAAAAGTCAATATTTGTATACTATAAAATATTTCAAGTGTTTCGGGTTAAATAAAGTATGGGCTCCATAAGATTATGAAAAGGTCAAACATTAAAAAAAAAAATTACTTCAAACAGCAGTTTTACCGTTTGACTTGACAAATAATACTAATCAATCAAAATAACTATTTGTGCACTAAGCGATGCATTCAACAGAGAAGTTTTCATTTTAGAAAGTTATGCTACATATATTATATGATTACTAAAGGGTACTAAGGCTATATAAACGGAAGAGTTCACAAAGGCTTTGTAATTAGTATACCTAGTATTGCTCTTTCTATAATATTCACCCCCTCTTACTTTTGCATGATGGGAGCCTTTGACTCCATTCAATGACCGAAGGTGATTCGAAAATTCAGAAATGATAATATTGTTATGCACACCAAATGCCCCTCTTTCGTGGCCGCCGAGCGGCCAAGACTCCATGAATGCAATTAAATGCTTAATACCGTCACGCCTTATATATACTCCTTGGTTTTAATCTCCATTGTTCTTAGTTTTAGCATCCTTAGTTTTAGTATCCTATTATTCATGAATATTGGAAAGATAAAGAATGCAACAAAATGTCAAGTGACATTCTCAAAAAGTCAAAATAGTCTTTTAAAAGAGATTAATGAGATAGCAATATGTAGGGACATAGAAGTTGCATTTGTTGCATTTTTACCCGAAGCGCGTCCCACCCGTGGATCTACTTGCTGGTCCAATTTGGAACATCACATGTTCGATTGGCTCAAAGCCTAGCAATCAAAGCCCGCCAAGGATATATCCACAGTCCACTGCCCATATCGGACCGAGCGATTGTGCTCATCAACACATAACAAGATCGACGGTTATTTCCGTTGGTCCATTAATAATGTGTCATTCAGGCTCCTACACACGTAGTACCCGATCGCTCTCAAAGGGAATCTCCACCACTTGCACAATTAGCACCTCGCTTGCCGATCGGCTACATGACTGTTGGGAATAACGGATCCCCGAAAAGCAGATTCGACACTAAATCGAATCCCTAAAACGAATGCGGAAGACAAGCCCGGGAAAATCACGTATCACCGATCCTAAAGCACACCACGGATTCGAGCGTACCTTGTTAGCCACAGATTAGACACCGACGCCGATAAGAGGAAGAGAATTTATCCCTGTTCGATCCGATGACGCCTTGAAGGGAAGAAAAAACGTTGCCTTGTGCTACTGTTTTTCTTTTCTTTTGGAGAGAGAGTGAGGGAGAGGGAGACGTACGTACGTTAATTATGCCAAAGGGTATGTTCTCCCTCTCTCTCCTCCTTTATATATGTCCCCTCTAATAAACAAACGTACCCCTTCGTCCATGGGCCTTAATCCTGTGGGCCGGGCTTTTAGGCCCAACATAGGCGGACGGCCCAACTTAGGCCCATCAATATAAATAAAACCATCATCTCCCACTCGCACATGGTGGGCTGAACATGATTCTCTTTACCTCTCTTCAACATATATACCGGTAAATAATCCGTGCGACCAGCATACTTTGAGAGCTCGTTGCTATGCATCTGTTAGGAATATATAGCAGCTCATAATGGGTGTCTCACTCTGAGTAGATTTAGTATGCAGTACCCTAGATCGATCGATCACATTTATATCTCTCTTGATCTCTTTCAAACAATGATATATATATATATATATATATATATATATATATATTGTATTCACAATTTTAATTATCCCAAAGACAGTCATAATTGGTCGACCAGTGAATACAAAACTACAATGTGATTCCCTAAAATCGATCTTCCTCTTTCCTTCAAACTCTCAATTTCAGTTCAGCTTGCTTTTCTAAAAATGCCCCATTAGATCGAATCAACTCATGACCATTGGCAACATCCTAAGATAGCAAACACTAAATAGAAATCTCGAGAATAAGTAAAAGTCATGAGGGCACTAAAATTGAGGAAGTCTTTTCCTCAAGAGTCTCACACGTCATAAAAGTCGAGATCAAAATTTTTGCCACTCTTATTGGTCGGCTCATGCATACGTAGTATGAAATACGTATTACGGTATTAACTCCTTTCCCATGGAGCATATGTCTACACCTTTCAATACCATACAGATGATAGTTCAGACATATCCAATGTCTAACTTGAGTTCACGTATCTACTCATTTACAAAATTCATCAGAACTCACATTTGGCATCTTAGACAGATAAAGTAAAATATGTGGGGTATTTTACTTTCGGACATAGTAAGTATTATGTCTCATCTTAACACTTAGTTAAGGCGACATACGTATTTTAAGCTTGAGCTCTCGATTATCACCTAGATAATAAGCTTAAAACAGTCTCATCTCTATTTATCACACAGTAAATAGAGGCGATTACCCGTGTGAGTGGGCTAATCTTTTATCTGTCCGACATACTTTCTCAACTTAAAGTAATGCACTGAGCATTAAGATGCATAAAGATCAAACAAAGATTCATAGGCATTAACAATGAAAAAACAAAAGTTCATAAATGTGAACAACTCAGGGAAATTACAATCCAATATATCAGGCTCTACGCAATCCTAGAGATTTTACATGACCACAAAACACATATCTAGGTATTGGCTTTGTCATAGGATTTGCTACCATTCTATGCGTAGATATGTACTGTAAGTTCACATCCTTTCGTGCAACCATATCTTTGACAAAGTTATACTTGGTATCTATATGTTTGGTCTTGCCATGATATTTTGGATCTTTGGTGTACGCTATAGCTGCTTGGCTATCACAATTAACCAATAATGGATTTGCAGCTTTCTCAATAACACCTAAATGATCCAAAAATCTCTTAAGCCAAACTCCTTCTTGTACTGCTGCTGATAATGCCACGAACTCAGCTTCCATCGTGGATAAGGCTATACACGTTTGCTTCTTACTACTCCATGATATGGTGCCATTGTTCAGTAAGAAAGCAAATCCTGAGGTAGATTTTCTTTCATCTAAATCTCCTCCCTAATCAGCATCTGAATAGCCTTCAAGTCGTAGATCATTTCCTTGGTAATTCAACTTGTAATCAGTAGTTCCCTTCAGATACCTCAGTATTCTTTTAACGGCTTTCCAATGTGCTGGACCTGGATTGGATTGGTATCTACTCACCATTCCAACTGCAAAACATATGTCGGGTCTTGTACACATCATAGCGTACATCAAGCTCCCAACAGCACTAGCATAAGGAACATGTTTCATTTGTTCCTTCTCTTGTGGAGTCATTGGACACAGTCTATGGCTCAATCCTTCACCTTTTGCAATAGGAGTGTTTATGGGTTTACAATCTTGCATACGAAATCGTTCAAGAACCTTGTTTATATATGTTTCTTGCGAAAGAGATAACGATCTCTTCGAACGATCTCTTGAAATCTTAACTCCAAGAATGTATGCAGCCTCACTCATATCTTCCATCTCAAAGTTGGAAGACAACCAACTCTTGACAGTATGAACATACTCCATATTACTTCCGGCAATTAGTATATCATCAACATATAATAATATGATCACAAATTGATCATTGGATCTTTTGATATATACACAATGATCCTCATCAATCATTGTAAAATCATATGCCATTACGGCATTATGAAAACGTATATACTATTGTCTCGATGACTGCTTGAGGCCATATATCGATGTCATAAGTCGACATACATTTTCTTCTTGGCCTTTTACTATGAAACCAGCAGGTTGTTCCATATATATATTTCTTCCTCTAATTCTCCATTGAGGAAAGCAGTCTTTACATCCATCTGATGTAACTCAAGATCCATACCAGCCACTATTGCCAGAATAATGCGAATCGAGGTAAATCTCACTACAGGAAAAAACGTATCTTCATAATCAATTCCTTCCTGTTGATTATACCCCTTCGCCACAAGGCGAGCCTTATGCCTTTCTATCGAACCATCAGCATTTCGCTTTATTTTGAGAATCCACTTGTTTCCAATAGCTCTGCGTCCTTTTGGAAGATCAACCAGTTCCCAGACTTGGTTTGATTTCATTGACTCAATTTCTTCTTCCATTGCATGAATCCATTTTTCCTTACTAGGGCAATTCAGAGCCTCATTAATATTTCTTGGCTCATCCTCATCTTGTGGAGCAACCATAAAAGTTTCCCCTTCAATGTCAAAACATCGACGGGGAATACTTTGGCGACTTGTTCACCGTATGGGAGATTGTACACTTTGCACATCATTCCCCATTATGCTCCCACTTGGATTAGATAATGATGACATAATTTCATAATGTGGTTGCAATTGAGAATGAGTTGAATTCAATTCATCACTTCTCATATTACTCCCACTTGGACGAACTCCACTAATATCATCATCTTGATCCAAGGTTTCAAATAGGGAGTGATATTCCCCTATTTCGCCCTTCTTAGGAAATTCATCCTTTAAGAATGTGACATCCCGTGATTCAAATTCAGTTATACTCCTACTTTCCTGCTCACCTATGAACACATACCCTTTCGAGTGTTCAGAGTATCTTATGAAAATACTCTTCTTTCCTCTAGGACCCAATTTCCCAAACTTGTGAGAGGACTCATGTGTATAGGCAGCACAACCCCATGGCTTAAGAAAACTTAAGTCCGGTTTTCTACTTGTCCATAACTCATATGGAGTGGAAGTAACTGATTTGGAAGGCACACGGTTAAGTATATAGGCAGCGATTAACAACGCATCACTCCAAAAGTGATAGGCAAGTTAGCATGCGCCATCATGGACCTAACCATTTCCAGTAGGGTTCTATTTCTTCTCTCCGCAACACCATTTTGTTGAGGAGTATATGGAATAGACAACTGTCTTTCTATTCCTTTTTCATCACATAATTTTCTGAACTCATCAGATAAATATTCTCGACCTCGATCGGATCTCAATGTTTTTATTTTCTTGTCTAATTGATTTTCTACCAGGTTCATAAACCTTTTGAAACAACTTATTGCTTCAGATTTATGAGAAATCAAATAGACATATCCGAATCGAGTATAATCATCTATAAAAGTGATGAAATAAACAGCCCCATGCCTTCCTCTCACATTCATTGGACCACGAGACATCGAATGGATTAAATGCAGAGGAAATTAGCTCTTTTACCTTTTCCAAATGGTTTCCTTGTCGTTTTCCCTTCTAGGCAATGCTTACATATGGGCAAATCGACTTTTTCAATTTGCCCAACAAGCTCTCTTTGGCTAGTCTATTCATATGTTGTTAGCCAATGTGACCAAATCTAGCATGCCACACATTCACATCATTATCATATGTATTAAGAGACGTGAGAAGGGAATAACAAACATTTGCATTAACATAGTCAATATCTAATACAATGAAACCATCCAGAAAATAACCACAACCGTAGTAATTTGTATCCAAAAACAAATCCACACCTCTATTATAGAAGTTCATATTAAAACCTAGTTTAACCAACATTAAAACAGACACCAAATTCCGACGAATCTCCAGAGCATATAATACATCATGTAGGAACAGAGTGCATCCACCACACATGTTCAGTTGGCACGTGCCAATTCCTTTCACTTCAGCTCTGGAGTTGTTTCCCACATAGATCCACTTAGTTCCAGTTGGTACTCGTCGGAATTCCACGAAGGATCTTCTATCCTTTGCTACATGGTCTGTCGCTCCTGAATCTATAGTCCACAAAGGATTAGACTCAGTCAAGAATACAGAACTCGACACAAAAGCAAAGTTCTGAAAAGTACAAGGGGTGTACACCTTCTTTGGCTCACGACAGTCGCGAACATAGTGACCCTTCTTGTCACAGTTGTAGCATTTCACCCTTGCAAGCTTTTTCATGCGAGGATGCTTTCCTCTTTCATGTTGGTTAAACTTGGGTTTCTTCCTTGAAGGACCTGCTTCCTTGCCTTTCCCTTTATCAAACCAGTTAGGGCATTTGCGCTTGGAGCTCGAAGCTTCATGTGAGCTAGAACTAGCATGATAGAGTTCAGCATTCGGCTTAGCCACCAAGAGGCGGTCCTTTTCCAGCTCAAGATGGCGCACTGCATTCTCAAAATTTTTGATATTTTCATTATGGGTTAGGTGCACCTTCATATGCTCCCAACTCTGAGGCAAGGAACGAATCACTGCTTGCACTTGCTGCTCATCTGTGAGGACATGGCCAGCATCTTTCAGCTCATTTATCATGTTTGACATCTTTCTAAGATGTTGCTTCATGGTTTGACCATGAGGCTTTTTGTAAGAGTCAAACCTAATAGTGAGCTGTCTCAGTCTGGTCATCGAAGTATGACCAACTCTAGCTGCCAATGCCTCCAACATTTCCTTGGCATTGTCAAAACGCCTAAACTCTCGCATGACGTTATTTTCCATACTGCTCAGCAACGTGATGCGAGCAAGAGAGTTCTTTCTTTTCCATGCAGCAAAAGCTTATTTATCTCTCTTGTGCTGTGCAGTGTTTCCTTCTTTAGGTTCTACCATTGTCAAGTTAAGAGCTTCAAGTGCCTCTTGCTCTTCCAGACATATTGATTTTCATGTGCCATATCTCATAGTTGTCACCATTGAGCTTTTCACCTTTGTTCAGCTTGGCAACTATGCTCTTCGTGGTTGAAGCCATTGATCTAAACACATCAGACATATATGCACGAATTATTAATGCCTATCATTTATGCATCCCTTTTGCACAGACCCATCATATTAATGAACAATTTCAAGCAAGGTTTCAGAATCAAAAGGTCACTAAGTTTCCAATCATCCTCCAAAAATCCTAACTTAAAACTATCATTAATATAATTGTCTTATGCAAAATAAATTCTATGAAGGTACAAAAACTTCTATAACTACCCACATCTAACTACCCATAGCAACCAGCAATAATAGAAATCAACAGATAATTGACATCCAATAAAATAATAATACTTTCATCTAATACAACCAAGATATCAGTTGCTACATCAACAACAATTAGGTAGTAAACATTACATAAGATGTCCACAAAGCACACTTAACTAAGATCAGCCAATACATCTAACACCAACTCAGCACACGAACTGGGAAAGATCCTCTTTTGTTCAATTTCTTGATCTTTTCCCTTGTAATAATCCAGTAATATTCATTTACAAAATCCATCACAATTTTCTTATAAGAAGAAGCTCTGTTGACATCCCATATGCGATTCAACACTCCTTGCCATTCAGGTGGAAGGGTGTTCATGAAAAATCGCACCATCTCTGACTGTGGCATAGGACGACCATTCCATATGACCTTTTGAATTTTTTTATTGACCTCAAGGACATGATCAATTAAGTCACCACTCTCCCATCGATGATCAGTCAGCTCATCTATCAACTTAGAAAGCCTTTCCTTTTGTTCATCGGTAATTGCGCGAATAGGTGTGCGCAACCTGAGGGGAGGCATTTTTCCTGCAACAAATGTAGAACCGTCCCTGCAACAAATGCAGAACAAATAAGGGATCACAAATAATCCACATAGACTTAATTGAAAAAGAAACACATTCTTTTCCTCTTTTTTTTTTTTTTTTTGGTCAATGGTCAACGGTCAACGGTCGTCGGTCAACGGTCAACGGGTCAACGGTCAGGTCATTGGTCGTCGGACTGGTCGGACCGGATGGACCGGTCGGACCGGTCGGGCCGGGTCGGACGAAC
Source organism: Eucalyptus grandis (assembly GCF_016545825.1). Taxonomy (NCBI): domain Eukaryota; kingdom Viridiplantae; phylum Streptophyta; class Magnoliopsida; order Myrtales; family Myrtaceae; genus Eucalyptus; species Eucalyptus grandis. Next base: position 7,706,387 of record NC_052620.1, read on the forward strand.
CAACCGCACGTGCCGCGCGCGTGCGCGGGGCTGACGTCATGCGGACGTCGCCGGCACGTGCTGCGCGCATGCCAGGCGTCCGCGGGCCAGGTCGGGTCGGTCGCCGGCCGGTGACCGCCCGGCCAACCGTCGTCGGCGACGGCGATGACGTCATCCTAGCGGTTACCGACCGTTGGGTGACGTCATGCCGACGCCGTCGCACGCGTCGGTTCGCCGATCGGCGCGTGCCGGTTTGCCGGTCGGCGCGCGCACGTGCCGGTTCGCCGACCGGCGCGTGTGCTGCACGCTCTGGGTGAGCCAGCGCTTCGGGCGCGTCGCGCCCACGCGTAGCGGCTTCTGGCTGCGCCTGTGGGCACGTCCGGCGTTGCCTAGCGGCGCACGACCCGTCGACGGACTCATCTCAACGAGCCCTTTCACCTTATGCTTTCAGAAATCGATTTTGAGTTATAGAAACTCGAAAAATGGACGAACAAAGTGCTCGGGTGTCGGGATTTTGGGTCCGATCCGTGTCGGCCGAAAATTTTCGAAAATTCAATCAAAAAACATGAAAGGGGTCGGGAAAACATGAACTAGGGCTCGATACCAATGTTGGGAATAACGGATCCCCAAAAGTCGGATTCGACATCAAATCAAACCCCTAAACGCAAGCGGAAGACAAGCCCAGGAATTCTAACACGTATCACCGATCCTAAAGCACACCAGGGATTCGAGCGTACCTTGTTAGCCACAGATTAAACACCGACGCCGATAAGAGGAAGAGAATTTGGCCCTGTTCGATCCGATGACGCCTTGAAGGGAAGAAAAACGTTGCCTTGTGCTACTATTTTTCTTTTCTTTTGGAGAGAGAGTGAGGGAGAGGGAGACGTACGTACGTTAATTATGCCAAAGGGTACGTTCTCCCTCTCTCTCCTCCTTTATATATGTCCCCTCTAATAAACAAACGTACCCCTTCGTCCATGGGCCCTAATCCTGTGGGCCGGGCTTTTAGGCCCAACATGGGCGGACAGGCCAACTTAGGCCCATCACTATAAATAAAACCATCAATGACTTTGCGAACTACGACATCTACCACATGACGAATAAGATCAATGCCACCTCTAGTGACGCGGTCCATAGACTAAAGTTACTCCGCTATGGATAGCACATTTCAAAATGCAAACACTATGACCGCAAACAACAGCGAGACACACTCGCAGCACCTTGGAGAGGGGCCTAGAAAATTCCTCATCGACAATGACCCAAAGAAGTACAATAAAATACTGTCTTAAGCAATGAAACTTAGTTTTGCAAGGTGTAGTGCAGAAGTGTCATGGAGATAATGCGAAAAAATTGCAATAGGCAACTCTAGACTAGGGGTGAGCATGGTCCGGGTTGGTCCAGGCCACCCCCTAACCCTAGGACCAACCCGTACAGTGTCGGTCCTCAATTTTTAGGACCGAGGACCGACCCTATTGAGTCTGGGACCAAGGACCGGACCGACCCAATGGGTTCGGTCCGGTTCCAGGGTCAACCCGGGACCGATTGATAATTTTTTTCGTCTTATTTTTTATACTTCCTAAAAAAGCAAACCTGTAAATTCAAATTACACATCCATCGACAATACGGCATTGTGCAATTAAACTATAAATACCAATACATATTTAGCAAATCTAAGATGACACAATAATAAAAATTTCGTACCTACTAATCGCTCATCGAGATATGGGACAAGATGGAAAGTTCTTGTAATCATCTATCTTTAATATTCATAATCACGTAGAGTTCACTCAACCAAAACATGAGCTTCACATCACTTGACTAACAAATCACTGTATCCACTGCAGTACTACTCTACTCTTCAAAAACTTCTATCATTTGACACTAATTGAAAAGCAAAGTGTAACTGAAATTCATTAGTACAATTAAACCATAAAAAGTCAAAATACTTAATATAAACCATGAATATATAACTTCACATATTGTTAATTCACTTGAACTTCTAAACACTTGAAAACAAAACAAACTACATATAATTAATACTCAACAAAAGTTTTAAATTGAAATTACTATTAGTGCTATTAATAGAACATCTCAATATAATATAATATAACAGACATTTTACTTAGGTTTGAATATATAAAAGAATTATAAATAATATAATACAATACAATATAATATAATATACAGGGTTGGTCCAGGGTTGGACCGACCCAAAACTCTTAGGACCGAGGACCAACCCGTACAGTGTTGGTCCTGGAATTTCAGGACCAAGGACCGACCCAGTCCCCTTGGGGACCGGACCAGGACCAGCAGGGTTGGGCCGGTCCAGGGTCAGTCCAGGGTCAACCCTAGACCGCTGCTCACCCCTACTCTAGACACACTTAAACTAAAAGGTATACAAATATCACACACAAATGAATACCATCTCACAAAACTTTGACAATTTATTTTCTCCCATGACATACAAAAAACACATGCAAACTAGCTCTTACAGACACTCACCCTTAACTCGCGCGCGCGCGAAGCTAGCTCTCTCTCTCATTCTGAAGTTCACGCTTGGCTCTGTGGCTCAACTTCAATGCCTCGAGTGCTCTTATAGCTAAATTTTACCATGCTCGAAATGCTGCTATCACGAGAGTGCGAGACGTACCCAATATTTTCTCCCGCTAGCACCGTTCAAGTACGAATATTTTGCTTCAAACCGTGTGCAGCCATCATTTTCGAATTCGGTGAAAAGCTTGGCAAAGTTGGACAAAGAAAGCGTTTACCGATAGTCCGCCGTAAATCATGGCTTTTTCTATTTTCTTGTCCTCCGTCGTTCGTTGATTTCATGGCTGGCGGTTGAAAGTTTTAGTCCAAGGTCACATCATCTTTAGGTGGCGTAGGTGACCGACGAAGAAATGTCAGGTTTCAGAGAGCCGCCATGAGTGATCACATTAGTTAGTTCAGTGGAGTCTCTGGCCGGATTTGACGGAGAAATCGCTGGTTTCAGAGAGCCCGACATGAATGACTTTCATAACTTTTTTTGAGATTGCGTTTGATAATTCTAATAATAATTTTTTAAAAATATATATATTTTTTTCTATTTTTATTTTTAAAAAACATTTGAATATGTTTAATAAGCATGCAAAATATTCTATTTCCAAAAGAGAAATGTATTTGTTACGATCTCAACTATTAAAATTTCTTTTGATTTATTAATAGTTTTATTACTTTTTTTTTCTTTATTTTTTACTTTTCTTTTCCTTCCTCCAGCCGATCGTCGGCCTTGAGGGAGCCTCACCGGCCACCGACAAGCCTTGCCGTGGCTAGGCAAGGCTCGGCCTTGCCAAATCTAGACAAAATCAAGCCTCACCTAGCCATGATGAGACTCAAGGGAGCCGCTTGCCTAGATCTGCGAGGCCAAGCCTCGCCCAGCACAGCAAGGCTTGGCATTGAGGCCAGCGACGAGTTAGGGAAGAAGAGAGGAAGAGAAAGAAAAAAAAAAGGAAAAAAAAAAACTTGTTTCTCGTTTCGTGAGTTGTTCTCAAGAACAAAATGTAATTTTTTTTATTTTTTATTTTTGTTTCAAATTTGTTCTCGGACCAAATTTTTCTCAAGAACAAAAAACTTATCAAACGTGCTTCTATTCTCTTTACGCCTTCCGAGAACAAAAAAATAGAAATACTTGTTCTCGGGAGCGTTACTAAACGTAGCCTTAATCTTCCATTGTGTGCTAATTTTAAGGAGAGGATAATAAATTTCGGTACAGATCATCATTTAATTCTGTGGGGAACTTTCAAATCGGCAGATAACTTAACCGAGTTGGACGGAGAGAGCCTTGGCTTTAGACAGAGAGCTCCAATAGCTACATAAAGTATATGTGCATTTGATATCATTTCTATTCCGAAATAATTTTTTCCAGAAATAGCTTTTTCTATTTCTATTTCCCATAACAATTTTTGAGTAAAACAATGTTTTTTTTTTTTTAACTATACAAAATTTCTATTCCCGAAATAAAAAATGAACAAGAATGCAATTGGTACAAATCACATTTTTTTTGTGCTATAGAATTTATTTTAATCTTTTTATATCTTTTCTATATTTTTCCTTTTTCTTTATGTTTTTCCTCTCTTTTTCTCCTCCTCTAGCTGGCGGCGACGGCGACAAAGGGCAACGATGATGATGGGTGGCGAGTCTCCACCGACCGATTAGAAGAGGAAAAGGAGACAAAAGAAAAAAGACAAAGAATTATTTCTAATTTTTTTTTTCAGGGAACTAGAATTTACTTTTTCTACTTCTTATTTCTATTTCAAATTTATTTCTGGCTACTTTTCTATTTCACGAAATAGAAAAATTAACTGACATTATCAAATGGATTATTTATTTATTTATTTTGCAGAATAAGAAAACAAAAAAAAATGGAAATAAAAATGTTACCATACAAGCTCTATGTTGAGAGACGTTTCTTTTAATTTATAGTTCATTTTGATTTTTATATGTGGCTGCTTAATGGTTGTGGATCGACTTAAATACCAAAAGTGACATTTTTGGTAGAGTTAAAGATGACTTCAAAATGAATACTGTAGGAGATGGCGTGCCGGACTGATCAAGCCTCTCGGGTAGTGGAGAGAAGAGAGCATGGGCCGTTGTTAGGATTTTTTTGGGAATGGGGTTACGTTGGAAAGCAAAATTACAATTCCACAAATTATATTTGGACGAAAGATGCAAATTGTAGAATGACAATTGTAGGTTTTCAGATGTGAGGAGAATGTTTTATATGAGAAGTAAAAATTAAGATGATTTTTGTGATTTTCCTTTGAAAATAAGTTTTCAAGTTCTTTATTTTCTTTATTATTATTTTTTTGCCAATAATTCACCATCATCATTTTACGGAACATTGGCATATAAGACAGGTTGTCTATCCAAATTTGGGATAATTATTTAAAAAGTTTTAAACTAATTGTACAACGATCAATTCAGTCCTAAATTTTCAAAAAAATTTAAAGAAGTTGCAAAAATCATCCACATCAATGCTAGTTGTAGCATATAGGATAGCTAGTGTCAGCGTCCATGTTAGTAATTTCCAGAGAAAATTAGCCAAAATGAATACCTTAACAAATCGTAAATTTTTAGGATTAAATTGACCAAATTAAAAAGTTTAAAAGTGAATTAGCTGTCATACAAAAAATTTAGGATTTTTTGGATAATTTTCTCATCCAAAACTACTCATATTATCTGGCAAAAGTAACACAATATAAACCACTTTCCTTTCGTTGACCAAATTCGCTACCAACATATGCATGTCGTTTGCTTGTGGGTTCACATGGTAATGAAGAAACAATTACATCAATCATTTCCTGCAAAAATCATAAAAGAAGTTATAATCAGGGATGAATCACCAAACCAGTGACCACAATTAATTGCAACATGATGCATTGATTAATCCATAGATGTTAATTTGCCACTTTAAATTATAATAATTTAGACACATAGAAATAAATCATGCCGTTTTCAATATCTCTATTAATTCTCTCCGCAGGGATGTGGAAACTACGTTGCAATATCTTGTTTTTGTTATGAAATACATGAATGAATATTTATTATATTCATCTTATCTAATATACTTATTATGGTACATTCGTCTTATACATTTTAAGTACATTTCTCTATACAATGAATGTTCATCTCCCTATCAAATGTATACACTAATATTAATGATAAATATATTATTTTTTCCTATAAATAGGAGGTTAGTTTTTGTTGTAGACTTAACAGTGATATATTAGAAATAAAATTCTCTCATCTAGCTTTCTCTACTATCTTTGGTGTTTACCTACTTTCTCTTCTCAATCTTTTTATTCTCTCTATTATATATTTGCAACACAATATTTTACAACACGTTATCAACACGAAGATCTACTGACTGAGTAAGTAATTTTTGTAAGGTAGGTATTCTTTTTATTAATCAACTTATACTTCATCTTCTTCTATCAATTCTTCATTTTTATTTTTCTTGGCCTGAGTCAAATTTCAAATCTAAAAGTATCATTTTGCTCCCGAAGTGGCAGTGGATATTTGGAAATCCTTTTAATTAATTTAAGGATTTAATTTGGCAAGTATTATGACAAATATTGAAAAACCCAAATTTCACATCCTAGAAGCGAGTGTAAATAATTATCTATCCTAGTGCCTTGACATGGAAATGCACTTCCAATGACAAGGTCTCACTAATGCAATTACAGAGGATGTAACCTTAAATGCAAAAGATAAAGCAAATGTGCTGATTTTTATTCACCGTCATTTGCATGAGAGCCTGCAGACTCTATATTTATCCGTTCAAGACCCTCAGATCTTGTGGAGGAGGTTGAAGGATATGTAGGGGTGTGCATGGTCCGGGCGGGCAGTTCCCGACCTAGAACCGGGAACCGCCCACTAAGGACCGGTTCCGAAAAATTGGAACCGAGATCCACCCGTTTGTTGCATGGATCCACTTGGGAACCGGACCGCCGGTCCGGTCCAGTTCCCGGGTGGATCCATGGAACCGATCTTGACACGAAACAATTTTGGTTTTCAACATAGAACAATTACGTGACATCAAAGCAAGCCAAAGAAAAAAAAAACAAATTTAAGTACGTGGAGATGCGGACAGCGGGAGAAGTAAACGCAACAAATTTACAAATACGGTTCGGGCGGTTCCCAGGTATTTTGTACACCCCTAGAAGGGAGTGAGATGAGATCTAGGGTTTCTTTTAGTAATTTCATTTTTTAATATTAAAAAGGTTCTGGTCCAGTCTGGGTGGGCGGGCGGACGGATCCGTGCATGGAACCGGGAATCGAACTGGTACCCACCGGTTCCCATAAATTGGAATCGGGAACCGGACTAGTTCCCTCAAGAACCGCTAGTTCCGAGCGGTCCGGGCGGTTCCCGGGTATTTTGCACACCCCTAATATGTATGATCATACCAAGACTGTTATCCTCCTTCAAGCACAATATGACTAGCAAAATCTTAGATTACAAGATTTTAAATCAGTGTCTGACAATAATTCCACTTTATTTGATATTATTTCTAGGTTTGAGTTATGCGGTATCAAACTAGCTAATGCAGAATTGTTAGAGAAAAATTTTTCCACCTTCCATGCTTCGAATATTGTATTGTAATAGCAATACCAACAGCGTCAGTTTACCACATACTTTGAATTAATTTCTATGCTCCTTACTGCCAAGTAAACTAATGAATTGCTGCTCAAAAATCATGATCTTAAACCTGTTGGCTCAAAAGTATTGCCTGAAGAACATGCTAACTTTTAGAAAAATACTAGCCATTTTATGGGCTATAAGTGTAGGCAAGAATATAATCCTAGAAGGTGACAGGAAATTTAACCGCCCTAGGAAATCTAACTTTGGCCCAAATCATGGTAAAGAAAAGAAGCCAAAGAAGGTGATCAATGAAAGTATTTGTCATCGTTGTAGCATGAGTGGGCATTGGTCACATATTTGTCGTACACCAAAGCACTTTATTAACCTATACTAGGCATCTTTAAAAAATACAAGCAAGTGTGGTGAATCTCATGCTATTGAAATTAATTATACTGTCATAACCACTGTTGAGGCCAATAATATCTCCATTGGTGGGAATCCTCTTGCTCCTGAAGTAGCAAATGCATCCCTGGATGTCTCTGATTTCTTTGAGGATCTCTGATTACTTTGATGAGGATCAGATTGGTGGATGATAATTTGAATTTCGAATTCTATGATTCTAATAATTTCTTTTTTAATTATTTTGCTTTAAATGTATTACTTTTTATTGTTCTTTAATATGGTTATAAAATGCTTATGAACCTTATATAATATTTATTTTAAAATTTTATTTGACTCTATAACTAATATGCAAATTTTATGACATTAGACACCTGAAGTTATCAATATAAATGCAAATGGAAAATACCGAGAAAAAGGAAGATGTTTGTTTACTCGATAGTGCAACAACACATACTATATTTCGTAGTAGACACTTTTTTTCTTGAGTATGACATTGTGTAAGGCACAAATCCATACAATATTAGGACTTGTTCTAATTATTGATAGTTTTGGGAATGACACAATTGTTTTGCCAAATGGCACCATTTTGCATACTGAGGATGCGTTTCCAAGCATTAGATCAAAAAGGAATTTGCTCAGTTTCAAAGATGTACGTCGTAATGGGTATCATGTTAAGACTATTTATGAGCAATATAAGAAATATATTGGCATTTTCTCTTATAAGATGAGCTTGAAGACCATCCATGAGAAGCTATAAGCTTCTTCTATGGGTTTGTATTGTGTCATGATTAAGACTGTTGAAATCTATGCCACCACATCCTGGAAATTGGTAAACTCTGATTAGTTTGGACTGTGGCATAATCGCCTTAGTCACCTTGGCGCTGTCACCTTGGCGCTTCAATGATGCGTAAAATAATTCAAAATACAAAAGGGTACCTTTTAAAGGATATAAATGTATTGTTGTCTAAAGATTATAATTGTGAGACTTGTTCACAGGGAAAACTCATTATCAAATCTTCTATGACAAAGGTTAATCTTGAATCCCCTTTATTATTATAAAGAATTCAGGGTGATATTTGTGGATCAATACAACCACCAAGTAAACTATTTCGATATTTTATGGTACTAGTGGATGCATCCTGTAGATGATCCGATGTTTACCTATTATTTACGCGCAATGTCACATTTGCACATTTACTTACGTAGATTATAAAACTCCGAGCACAATTCCCTGATTATCCAATTAAGATCATAATGATAGATAATGCTGGTGAATTTACATCAAAGAGTTTTGATACCTATTGTGCTTCACTTGGAATCGAGGTTGAGCACCCGGTTGCATATGTTCATACTCAAACTGGATTGGTAGAATCCTTGATTAAACATATTCAAATTATTACTCGCACTCTATTATTGAGAATAAATCTCAACGATACGGTATGGGGTCATGCAGTTTTGCATGCGGCAGCTCTAATAAGATTACGCCTCACTACTAGTCTTTTACAATCTCCCATTTAAATGATTCTTGGTTATAAACAAGATATTTCACATTTACGCACTTTTGGTTATGTAGTACAGGTACCTGTAACATCGCTCAAAAGAACAAAAATGGGTCCCCAACACTATTTGGGCATTTATGTTGGGTTTAATTCACTGTCTATCATTAGGTTCTTGGAACCAACTACTGGTAATATTTTTACTACTAGATTTGCAGATTGTCATTTCGATAAGACTAGGTTTCCATCAATTGGGATACTTACAACTTCCATGATTGCAAAACAAAAATTAGTTAAGGTTTTCTCCTAGAATGAGAAAAAATTATCTCAATTAGACCCAAGGAATCATAAATGTGAAAACGAGGTGCAACGCATAATCCATTTACAAGCTATGGCCAATAGACTTCCTGATGCATTTAATGATGCTACTAAGGTAACGAAGTCTCATATTCCAGTTGCAAATGCTCCAGCTAGGATAGCTGTTCTCGAAGGACAGGTTAAAATAGATCTAAATCCCCCGCACTTGAAGCGTGGTAGACCAATAGGATCAAAAGATATTACTTCTCGAAAACGAAGGAGAAAGAATCAGGAATCCGCTCCAAAAAAGCCTGGTGTTGTGCTTGCTCCCAAAGAGCTTATTGCCCCGAAAATGTGCAAACCCATGAAAGGAACACCAACCCCTGGAATATTGAGAATTCCATTACATATTGTAATGAAATTTGGAATTGAAATGAAATCATCATTGATGATGCTTTTGCATTCTCAGTTGCTCATAAAATTATAAATAATGATTATGAGTCGCAATCTTTTATTGAATGCCGTTAAAGGCAAGATTGGCTTAAGTGAGAAGAAGCAATTAAGGCTGAATTAGCTTCCCTAGCTAAACGAGAAGTTTTTGGACTCGTAACTCGTATCCCTGATAATGTAAAGCCCATTGAATATAAATGAGTACTTGTTCGAAAATGAAATGAGAAAAACGAGATTGTCAAGTATAAAGCCTGACTCGTTGCCTAGTGATTCTCCCAGAGACCTGTGATTGATTATAAGAGACATATTCACCTGCGACAGATATTATTACATTTAGTTTTCTCATTAGCTTAGTAATCTCTAAAGATTGGAAATGCGTCTTATGGACGTTGTGACGGCATATTTATATAGCTCATTATACTCTGATGTTTATATGAAAATTCCTGAGGGATTCAAAATGCCTGATGTTTATATAGCTTAGTAATCTCTAAAGATCCTTGTACGGGTTAAAGCAATTTGGTCGCATGTGGTATCAACGCCTAAGTGAGTACCTAATTAAGGAAATGTACAAGAATGATCCTATCTGCCTATGCGTGTTTATTAAGAAATCAGAAATCAAATTTGCTATTGTAACAGTTTATGTCGACGATATAAATTTAATTGGAACTCCAGAAGAGTTAGTTAAAATTGCTGAGTATTTGAAGAAGAAGTTTGAAGTTAAAGATTTGGGTAAAACCAAACTTTATCTTGGTCTAGAGCTTGAGCATAAAGAAAATGGAATAATCGTCCATCAATCAGCATATGTTGAAAGATTGCTTGAACACTTCAACATGGACAAAGCTCACCCATTGAGCACCCCTATGGTTTTAAGGTTTGTATATCCCCAAAAGGACCCATTTCGTCCTAGAGAATTTGATGGAGAGATATTTAGTTCTGAAGTACAATATCTCAATGCAATTGGGGCTTTGATGTACTTGGCGTAATGTACGAGACTAGATATCGCTTTTGCGGTAAATTTATTGAAACGTTTTAGTTCTAAGCCAACTCAGAGACGCTGGAATGGAGTTAAACATATTTTTCGTTATCTCCGAGGAACCATAGATTTGAGATTATATTATTCCAAGGATTCCACTAACTCTAATTTAGTTGGATATGTTGATGCTGGATATAGATCTAATCCACATAAGGCTCGCTCTCAAATCGAGTATTTATTTTGTTATAATGGCACTGCTATTTTTTGGTGTTTTATGAAGCAATCGTTAGTAGCTACATCTTATAACAACTCTGAGATTATTGCTTTATATGAAGTTGGAAAAAAATGTGTTTGGTTAAGATCCGTTATAACGCATATTTATAATTATTATTGTTTAATATATGTTACAAATTCTCCTACTATAATTTATGAAGATAATGCTGCTTGTGTTACACAAGTTAGGGGAGGATATATCAAAGGTGATGGGACCGAGCATATCTCTCCGAAATTTTTCTATACTCGTGAACTCTAAGAAGGTCGACAAATTGATGTTAAACAGATTTGATCCATAAATAATCTTATAGATCTTTTTACCAAATCATTGCCAACGTTAACTTTTGAGAAATTAGTATATAGCATTAGTATGTGGCGAGTTCACAAGATGTAAAATTGACTAGCCCTAGCAGTGGTTATATGCTCAATTGAGGGGGAGATATTATGAATTATGCATTGTACTCTTTTTTCTTTTTGTTTGTTTTTTTCCCACAGGGTTTTTTCGTCTTAAAGTTTTTGACGAGGCAATTAATGCATCCATAAAATGGAGAGACCATAAAATTTGTGCTCTGTACTCTTTTTCCCTTTTGTCCGGTTTTTGTCTCACTGGGTTTTTCTAGCTTAAAGTTTTTAATGAGGCAGTATCATTTGATGCATATTCGTAATGAATACAATAAATATTCAAGGAGGAGTGTTATGAAATACATGAATGACTGAAATACCTGAATGAATATTCATTATATTCATATTATCTAATGTACTTATTATGGTACATTTGTATCATACATTCTAAGTACATCTCCATATACAATGAATATTCGTCTCCCTATCAAATGTATGTATTATTCAATACATTGATATTAATGATAAGTACATTCTTGTTTTCCTATAAATAGGAGCTTAGTTTTTGTTGTAGACATAACAGTAATATATTGGAAATCAAATTCTCTCATCTAGCTTTCTCTACTATTTCTGGTGTTTACCTGCTTTCTTTTATCAATCTCTTTATTATCTCTATTGTATATTTGCAACACAATATTTTATAACAGTTTTTGACTTAATTATTTGTATTCTCATATCAATACACAAAAGGCCCATTATCATCAAAACTATTGACCACCAATTTTTGTCTACTTTTTTAAAAACCATGTCAACTGAAAATTTCTTAATCTCAATGCTAGACAATCGAAGAGAAAGCAAGTCCAACTACTCTAAGCATGCCTAAGTACTTTTAAACAAAAATTTAGCGGTCTTGCAATTTAACACAATATGCAAATCGGAAAATTATTGTTAAAATAGTGCTAAATGTACTGAAACCAATGTACAAAACTGTCTACCAACTGATACAGCAAATTGTAAGACCATAAGCATTTGAAAAGGGGCGATATTCTATGCTCAGTGAGAGTCTACCACATCAATTTCCAAAGCACTGACGGAGCTATGACTTAGGTTAAAGCGCACGAAATTCATGGATGAAATGTGTTCAAATTTTTTTTGCACCAGAGGTCTGGATGAAATTATACACAATAAAGGCTATATTAGTCATTAACAAGTTACAACAAAGTCTCAATTTGAAATTTTGTGAATTTCATTAAGGAACTTTTCTATACGGACAAAAATAAGTATCGTACAAGAAAAAATTGTTTTCTTGATGACTATAAATCATAATTTTGTATAATTTAAAATTTATTTATTACAAGAAGTTTTTCACTAAATAAGAAGATTGCGATACTTACAAAGGCGTAATCAATAAAGAATCATAAATTTTCTTATAAGAAAGGGAATAGGATTATCAATACCCATAAAGTAAGATCTATGGGAATATAAGGTTAGGTGGTTACTATACGAGAACCATGATTTCACAGAAGAAACGGAGGAAGGAGCAACGCAGGATCCAAGAAAGGAAAATAATTTTCTTTTATTTTTTAAGTAATATAAGAGATTATTTTTAAAATTATATATTTTTGAAATCATTCACTTTTCACAAAACAAATAAAGCCCTATTAATAACAATAAACAATTGGCTTGATAGTTCAAGTAGTAATGGCAGTCTCCTGTTTGTGGTAGTCAAGCATGTCTGTGGCTAGAAGAGAAAAGCAGTCCAAATTTTGAATTGAAATGATATCAATAGATATCCTTCTATGTATCATTAATAAACGAAATACCATTTTCCCTTGATATTGGATTAATGTTATTCACATCATTAACCTTAGATCCACAACTGCCTAATCACAACTTGAGGATTGAGGATGTAAAGTTGGCCAATTTATGAAACTTGGTCTAAAATAAGGATTCGAGATGGTCATGGGCGGAAATAACTTAATAGGCTTGCCCCACCCTGTCAAACACGAAATGTGAATAAGCAAATATAGGCAAGTAACTTTCCTTTTAGAGTCCGGTCTACTCGTGCCCAATCACCTTTTAGGTAGAGAATTCGGTAAACCTTTTAAATCTTGCTCAATCCACCCATTAATCAATTATACTTCATGTGACTTTTATACACCAAATTATGTCCATCTTCCGGTCAAAAGCAAGCAATCCAGTGGCAGAGTTATGGTATATCGCCTGTGGGGGCAATAAAGAAAGGGCAGGATGCTTTTGGCAGGACCAAAATTATTTCCACGATTGATCAGTTTGATTATAATTTATCAATTGAATATTAGACGGTTTATTGATCAATTTATCCTCAATTAATTTTTGTTTGCATTGAATATCGATACCAATTTTTCCATGTAATTGAGTTAAGTAACAGAGGCTAGCAAAATTACCAACAGACAGTCCACAATTAACCCAAGAAAATCTTTGGCATTAAGGTCATAAGTAAGACTTTGGCAAAAGAAAAAAGAAAACCATTTTTTCTGGATGTCTTCAACGTCCGATAGAGAGAACTCCTAAAAGCAGCCAGCTACTTTCCCTTGTCAATTCAAAATAATATGGGTATCGTATATAGCTGAAGAAGCATAGGACAGGTTGGAGTTCTTTACCTTACTCGATCAAGCCATAGTTCAAATCGATAATCGCTTGAAGTGCAAGAGTTCATTCATCTCTTGGCTTTCAAACCCACATCCAAGCAAAATAGAGTGGAACCGATTCGCTATACTTTCAAAGCTTTTTTCTTTTTTTGCATTATAATAGATTTGATCGTAGCTCTCCTCTTTCCGTTGGTAGTAGGGATGGCGGTGAAGAGGTCACAGTTCTGGACAAATCGTTTGCCGACATCGTTTGCCGACAAACGAACATCTTCCCCTCTCGTCATTTAAGGGCACTAGTATGCTCTCTTTGCTTCTCTTCTTTCCATCATCATCATTTAATGACAGTTAACTGAACTCTCATGCTTGGAGACACGGTTCACTGGGTTGGCACTTGGCATTAGAGATAGGAGAATGAAACATTTGCGAGATCCATTTGGGTAAACATGAGTAACGATTTTGTTGTACCGATCAGTTTCTTATGATCGCTGGCATCGATTTCAATCAACGTTATACCACATTAGAAGCTAAACCATGTGGTTTTGGACCTTAAAAAGTAGATGTTATCATCATATCTTCTCTTTCATCTACATGTATGTCGATGTCTATCGCCTCTCGTGGTGTGCGGTTAGTGCAAGTCTGTCCTTGAAAGACCAAATGTCAAAAAACAAAATAAGACTCAACTTATATTCTATGGAGAAAGCTGACCATACATTGCAAAGTCCAAGTACAAACTTTTGCTCAAATGATAAAAATATGCTCGAACTTATATCCAGACAAAAATAACCTTATTTTTCAAATGACAAAGGAAAAGGTACAAATTTGTAAACATCGACGGTCACGGGGGACGGCTATTCGCATGTGTCCCAAAGTGACGCCCATTTTGTTTTCTGTTTGGAGCGAGTGAGCTCTTTTTTAACAGTTTATTGATCCAATTTCAATATCCCTTGAGTGCTTAAAGCCCCTTGAGCCAAATATTTGGTGTTGGGCAAATTTTTTTTTTTTTTTTTATTGCCTTTGCAAAATGCAAGCCCTCAAAAGGGCCTGAAAGCCCAAGGCAGCTTAGGGGTGCGGCAAAAAAAACTCTCCCGAAATTATCCTTACTAATCTATTGTTTTTCTCCGGTATTGCTTCCAATAATTGTTCAGCTTCATCTTCTTCCATTCTCTCTATTGAATGGGACTAACATTTGCACGTGATTGCTGGTGAAGGGTAGGTGGCGTGGCGAAGAGTAGGCAGTCCGGCTAGGGTCGCCGCGACTAGATTGCATGACCCCGGCAACCTTCGCACATAGGTCGCACGACCATCCAGTGAGGGTTGTCACGATCTCCGTGCAGAGGTCGTCGGGGCTGTGCAAAGGTCGTGGTGACCGTTGCCGTGCCATGACCTTCGTGCGAAGTCCCTCACCGAAGGGTTATGCAACCTCACCGGAGCACTTTTCCCTTCACCGAACCACCTGCCCTTTACTAGCAATTGTTAGCTCTTCATTAGCGTGCTTGGCTGGCCAACTCTCTTTTTTTTTTTCTTTTTTTAAATAACAAAATTATTTTATGAATTTAATTTGTCTAGACACTATTTTGCTCAAAGGTCTTTTATAATGGACTTTTACGAAAATAATTTACCAAATACAATTTGCATTTTGAAAAACTCATTTAAGTCAATGCATTGCATTTCCCCAAAGATTTCCTCAAAAGTCTTCCCAAACACACCACTCTTCCACCTTTCAAAAGGATCTCGACTTCTTTCAGAGAGGGTTCAAACCGAGTTTCTCAGCACGCTTCCAGTGACACAGTCGAGTCATTCCAAGGCATGGTCCATAAGCCATGTTCATGTCAGACTACCTCAGCACTTCATCTGCTTGGTCGGGATCACCTGCAAAATCATAGACCACCCACTTTGGTAAATAGAAAGAGTGCTACTTGGGCAAAAAAAGAAATTGTCAAACATTGAGTTGTTTTATCATAAGCCGCCTTCACACTGTTTTATGAAACTTTCTACCAAGCGAGTTTTAGTTTGTAAACCATCACGCTTCTATCTGAATTTTCCTATAAAAATCCAAGAGTGTGTTTTAGTGAACCAGGCAGAAGTCCATAGGACCATATGACATTATGACAAAACTAACATTATAGATGAAATGGGGGCGAGGGGGTTGGGGGGGAGAGAGAGAGAGAGAGAGAGAGAGAGCTTTCAGCTGAAGGGAGCCATGGGATGTGAGGGCAGGCGGTTGAGTCACATGAGAATCAACAGCAGAGGCATTGGTTGGTGATTTTTGGAACAACCCTTCTTACTGGAAGTGGATTTGTATTCTTCTGCTTGCAGAAATCTTTCATGTTTGCTGATCTTGTTGCCATCCTTCAACGCTAAATTGCTGGAGAGGTGGATTTGTATTCTTCTGCTTGTAGAAATCTTTCATGTTTGCTGATCTTGTTGCCATCCTTCAACGCTAAATTGCTGGAGAGAATAGGGAAATGATGATAATGAATTGCAAAGATGTAGGAAAAACTAATAGATGATGATCCTACCAAGTAAGTTAGAACTAAATTGGTCAATACTTGGCCTTCACAATCTGCAGAAGCTGTAGGTGGGATAGGCAGTCTAGCATAGATTAGGGGAAAAAAAAACTGTTGGAAATTGTGATCCGTTTTCAACAAAATCTAGAAACTACTCACTTAATCATGAAGAAAGAAGAGTTAAGAACGTGAACAACGACTAGTTAATATCCGGAGCAGACTAGAGAAAGGTGCAGCGAATCTCTAGCTTCGAGGCTGTATGTGTGATGTGTTGAGAAAACTCCTATTAGGTTTTGAAATTTACAAAACTTTCATTCTCTTATTTTTACTCTTACTTTGAAGGATACTAAATTTCTGTGTTATATCGTGGAATGCTGTCAAAGTCTATTTTACTTCATAAGTCTTTTCCACTCTAACGAGATCCAGACTAAACTCAAGATAAGAATGTAGATATAATCAAACTCAAGATTATTGATCTTTCAACAAGCATTCAATACGTGCAAGATTTATCTTTAATATCTGGCTTTCTGGCGGAGAATCTCACTTACATTTTCTAAATATATTGATGAAATCAATCACAGATTGATAAATCAATTTCGTTATTAAACCTCGATTCATTTTTAGCATAAGAGCCGTGGCATTAATTTGAAGTCAATTTGGACACAATAGGTTATCCCAAATATGGGTAATTAGTCAAATAGATGTCTCGCGATATTAATTGAACTCAATTTCGATTAATTTTCGATTTTGATCCAGAAATTGTGAAATTGTTTGATTTGGCCTATAATGTCCAATTATTTTACCCATGGTGTAGGTCCTTTATTTTGCATGATAATCAAGCAATTAGGCCGATAAAAAATCAATAGATTGCATTTTCATGGTTTAATTAGCCTAATCCCTTTAAAATTGGACCATTTTCCCCCAATTTGAGTAAGTTTTCTTTTCAATTTGGTCTTTGAGGAATGAAATTGCATAAAATTTAGCCTCCCAAGGATTGGTCAACTCAAACCGACCAAGAACTGGTCAAACCGGCTTGAATCGATCCAACCGATTGCTAGTGGAGGAGGTTAGTTTGGCACTCTGCCAGCTAGTTCTCGATTGTCGGCGACCATTTGTTGACTCCTTGTAGTGCATATTTTGTCATTTGTCCCTAAATTTTTTAGATTTCACGAAAATACTTTTGGATTTCGTGAAAATTACAAAATTGCCCCTAATTAGGTCCCAATCGCAATTTACATTTAAACTCCCATTTTTTGCGAATCAATACCATCCCATCAATCGTGGGACACATTTCACTTAGTATCATCCCCTAATGAGCTTAATTAGACAATCAAGTTTTGACCGTCGGATCAAACCGAGAGTCGAGATTTGACCTTAAATCAGGACTATCTAATGATTTTCCCTCCAAAACTTTAGGAGGGGTTGCTTCTACATTTTTTCAGATCTGAATATAGAATTTTCTCTCTCCCTCCCCCTCCCTCGTTGCCACGCCTTGTTGCGCCACGCACCATTCACCGGAGCCCCCACCAACGACGTCCCTACTTTGATGGTCCTTTCCAGCTTCTCTCGGTCACCGTCAAAGCCACAGTAGGGCCAAGAGCAACCTCCATCATCCTACACCTCTCCTCCTTGTCGCGGTCTCAAAGACCGCTGGTTGAACCGGCCTTATCCCAGGCCAATTCCCTTTGCTGATCAGCGGCCATCGGCAGTTCTTAGAGGTCCCGCCATCGCCGATCCACCCTTGGGAGTGTCCCCAACCTTGCCATAGTCAGGGATTGGTGGAACAGCCACCAAAAATTCTCCGGTGGCCCGATCCTTCACTGACGACCAAAATTGGTCCAAACCGAACCGGTTTTTGTCCAACTCGTGAAGCAATGGTTTGACCGGCGATCCGACCCCTCTGGTGAGTCCTTGGCATTTTTTGGTGTCCCTCGAGGTTTGGGATACGATTTGGAGTTCTGATCATTGTCCGCTTGCATTTGATTTGACGAAACCACAGAAGGTAGAACTTGAATCATGAATCCAATGAAGTGAGATCGAAATAGTCGATTGGGTTTAAGATTTGAACCTAGGATCGTGTTTTATACTTAGAATTGAAGTTATGGATGTTACGTAATGATATGTGATGAGATAATATGGATTAAGAATGAGTTTAAGTTTGAATGTTCTTGATTTGCCTTGATTTGCAAAAATCGTAGCCTTGTGTGTTACTTTCTGTTAAGGTTGATATGAGGTGGTAAATATTGTTTTTTCGGTCTTGAGATATTCTAGACATATTATTTAGGTTTGACAAGCTTCAATTGATAGGTTGTAGGCCTCGAACAGACTTAGTTTGCTACCTGAATTACGCCTTGGAAATTGGTTGATTCTGCTGTGTTTTGTGTTTTGTTTTGATGTTTTGACTTTGGTTAAGTTGTCCGTTTTCCATTTTCTTACTAATTTTTGTGCTTAGATTTTGAAGATGCTTTCTTCATGGAAGTTGGACAAAAATACCTTGATCATATCATATCTTTTTTTTCTTTTAAATAGAATTTTTGGAGTTGATTTGGTTATGCAAAATCTTGAAAAATCGTCTTTAGGTTAGTTAGTCTATCCTATCCGAAGTCCGACATTTTTGTTTGGAAATGAGGTCCTAAATGAGTTGATTTGGGTTCCTATCCTTCATAAGAATTGTAGTATGCATTACAAGATTTCTAACTAGACAACATTTGCGTCAAATGAGCATAGTTTACTAGGTCAATTTCGCTGTGAAGATGCATTAATGTTATTACACTTTATGAAGTCCACTGTACTGTTATGTATTGCTATTTTTGTGTAGGTTCATGTGAATCAAATTAGGCTTAGATGTCTTCATGAAAAATTCTCATAACATTGCATTCTACAAGTAGGATTTTTCATAGGATTTTAACATGTCATTAAGTCATCGAAAATCACTCATGTTCTATGCTATACTTGTTGTGATTAAGGCTGATCACAAGCCCTTGAAAACATCTTCATTTGAGCTCCTTAAGGGCCAAGTTAGGTCATGAGATCTTTTAAACATGTCAAGAGCATATCACAAGCTTCGCATTAATGTGTGGTATGCCCCATTTGAATGTCATTTTTTTATTACTATATGAAAACCTTACATCAAGTTGATTAATCATAATTGAAATTATCTTGCATGTTGTCTATAATGATAAGTCCCCCTTCAATGTTAATGAATCCATGCGACTCTTTGCATTTCAATTTAGGGACAAATATATTAAACAAACTTTTGAAGCATTCAACCTTATGTCATGTGTGAATTTCACATTTTTTGTGCATTGTTTATGTGGTCTTGCAAGCCATTAATCGTACATCATTTTTTTATTTGCCTGTGACTGATTTGCATGCTTTTGCTATTGTTGCTATTCGACCATGAATTCGACCTTAATTGAACTTGCCACCTCTTAGAAAATCTTAAAGCACATCTTAATATTTCCAATAGCATTAATTTTGCATCATTTGCACTTTGTTTGTTCTGTTTTCTATTTTTGTCAATTTTGTCTAGAAACTATTGATAGTAAAATTCGGAACCCCTGTTTTGCCCTTGTCAAGTCTGACCTATTTTTATTTTTGTATCTTTTCTCGTTAAGGATTCTAAAGTCGGGTCTTTAACAAAGTATGTTGTTTTAGATTTCATTTACTAGCGTAAATCATTGTTGATCTACTATGATACCTTGCTGTCCCGTTACATTTCTGATGTGATGCTAGGTGTTCTTGAATTTTAATAAATTCCTACATAGCTAACCTTAGGAAACTATCTCTCCTTTTTTAATAAATCATTTTTTTTTTGTTTCTCTCGCTGGTAGAGCTATCTCTCCTTCCATGGAGTCCTTCTCTATCCCCAACGGGTGATAGCTTCCCCAAACCCTAATCTCAAAAACCCTAAACCGTATCTTCCACCTGTGAAGTCCCCATCGAAAACCCATACCATATGACCCCCATGCCTCCCAAAACCATAATCCCCAGACATCAAAACCCAACAAAACCCTAAAAGATGGATAGCACTGTTCGTTCTCCTAATCTTCGATTTGCACTCCTTTCTTAGCTGCCGGAAGAATCAGTGAGTTGATTTCCACAGTGAGCGATCATTCAAGACCCTGTCCCGAGCTCCCTTCAATCGAGAACACCGTTCTTCTCCAAACCAGGTACGAAACCCCTGTGCTCAGATCCTGCAAATAAGTTGAACAATGGAGAATGAGGAAGAAAATCAGCTACGTGTTGCAGCTCTGTGTAGGAGTCTGGGTCACTTATGGTCCGAAACAGATGTTGTTACTGTAAAGGAGGAAGTCCCCACTGATAAAATCACAGAATGCCAACATACCCTATTTGGGAAACTGCTATCGCGCCTGAATGTTAACTTTCCAGCTTTCTGCACAACGATGAAGAAGGCCTGGAAAGTCAGCACAGTTCTCATCACCCAAAAAGAGCCTGGGTTTTTCTCCTTCATATTTGACTCAGATGAAGACAAAGAGCGTGTGCTAAACACGGGTCCCTGGTCTTTTTCAAGTAACTTATTGGTGTTGAAGCAGTGTGTACCTGATATTCCAGACCATCGCTATGATTTCTCCACTTACGACTTCTGGGTTCACGTTCTGGGTTTGCCTCCGGGGTGGATTCTAGAGGAAGTTTATGCAGATGTGGCTGGCAAAATTGGCAAAGTAAAGGAAATTCAGCTAGAATCACAAGGCAACTCTTTCACTAAACCCGGGAAAGTACGTGTTGAATTAGACTTATCAGCCCCCCTGAAAACTAGGACACTAGTGCAGATGGGTACAAAAAAGATGTGGGTTGAATTCAAGTACGAACGCCTTCCCCACTATTGCTATTCCTGCGGCAGGTTGGGGCATTATGCTACCAACTGCGAAGAAATACCCTACGAACAATCAGAGTGGGCAGCAAACAGAGTGGGGAAATATGGATCGTGGCTTAAAGTAGAGGCAAGAGAGAAAAGTCCACACTGGGAAGCATTCTATGGAACAGTCATACCAATCCCAGAGAATGAGGAGTATGTACCTGAAACTCCTCTTTAGTCTAACCTTGAAATCGTGGGAGGCCCTGGAGCTACAGCTGGACCTAATCGAAGCAAAAAAAGAGCAGAAAATCCATCAGCAGATGAAAATAGAGCAGCAGAAATGGGCACCACAGTAGCCAAGTCAGCCAAAGGAAAGCATCCCTTATATTTATTAGACTCAAATGAAGCAGAACGCCATGACACAGGGGTTTCAAATAGAAAGGGGCTGAAGCTTACTCGAGCAAAAAAACAGAAGAAGAATGAAGACTCAAGGGTGCAACTGATAGAAGACATGGAGTTGCTAGAGACTCCCATTCAGATGATGACAGAGGCGAATGATTGGGCTTTGGTGACTAGCCCTAATAAGCCACCAGTGACATCATGAGAATTTTGAGCTGGAACTGTCAGGGGCTGGGCAACCCCCGACGTTCCAAGAGCTTAAAGCCCTAGTGGCTCTGGAAAGGCCCACTGTGGTATTCTTGATGGAAACTAAAAATAAAGAAGCTATAGTGGAAAAGGTAAGAAAGTGACTTAACTTTCAGCAATCTTATTTGGTACAGCCAACAGGAATTGCAGGTGGACTCGCACTCCTGTGGAACGAAGAAATTCAGGTGAAAGTGAGGTGCAATTCAAACTACTTTATTGATATGGAATGTGATGACCCCCGAAGTGGCAAATTAATGAGGATAACTTTTCTTCATGCTCCAACAAGCTACCAAGATCGACTTAAACTATGGCAACAATTAAGAGACTTTCATACAGCTAATTGCTTACCGTGGCTGTGTATAGGCGATTTCAACGACACTCTCTATACCTGGGAGAAGGAAGGCAAACGGGAGACTGATTATTATCGTATGGCAGCTTTTAGAGACATGCTTAATGATTGCTCACTCATGGAGATTGATAGCAAAGGCCGCATGTTTACATGGTCCAACAATAGAGACGGGGCAGATTTAGTTAAAAAGCATCTAGACAGAGGAGTTTGCACAATGGAATGGCGCATTACCTTCCCGTCTGCTGAAATCTATGCTTTACCAGTGGTAGGGTTGGACCACAGTCCCCTCCTCCTCTCTTTATATCCGGGTAACAGCAAAAGGAAAAAGGAGTTTAGATTCGAAAGCTACTGGTTAGATGAAGAGGATTGTAGAGATATAGTCAAAAAAGCTTGGGCTAAATCCCATCTCCAAAGCAGCAGCTTACCACAAAAACTCCACCAAGTAACAGAGGAGCTACTGGATTGGAGCAAAAAAAGTTTTCCAATGCTTCTATCCAAATTAAAGAGCTCAAGCATCGCCTTATGGAGATCACAAACGGCCAACCTACAACATCCACTAAAGCAGAAATTCAGTTGATTAAGGTGAAAATTGATCATCTATGGAGGCAGGAGGAGATGTATTGGGGACTACGGTTCCGTATCACATGGCTCAAATGGGGTGATAAAAATACGAAGTTTTTTCATGCGACTGCAATTCAGAGGAGACAACGGAATAGACTTACCATGCTGAAGACAGATGAACAGAACTGGATCTGGGATCCCAATGCAATCAAGCAGCACGTCACAACTTACTTCCGAGCTCTCTATCAATCGGTAGGTCCAAGGAACCTCCAGCCCATCTTAAATCACTGCCCAAAAGTAGTAACAACGGAAATCAATTAGATTTTGATGGCTGATATTACTGAGGAGGAGGTCAAAGAAGCTGTCTTCCAGCTTGGTTCCCTAAAGGCCCCAGGACCGAATGGTCTAAGTGGGCAATTCTATCAGCATTTTTGGGAAGAAATCAAATCGGATGTCACGAATATGGTCCAACAATTCTTTCAGTCAGGTCAGTTCGATCCCACTCTTAACCAAATGTGCATTGTCCTCATACCAAAGATTAAAAACCCAGAACATATCAGCCAATTTCGACCAATCAGCCTATGCAATTTCAGCTATAAAATCATCTCAAAGATCCCGGCCAATCGCTTGAAACAAAGGGGCTACCACGAGATAATTTCACAAGAACAAAGTGCTTTCGTACAGGGACGTCAAATCCAAGACAACATTATCATTGTACAAGAAATGCTGCATCAAATGAGGATCAAAAAGAGGAAAAGAAAATTCCAGGCCATTTTGAAACTTGACATGCAAAAAGCATATGATAGAGTGGAGTGAGACTTTCTGAGTATGAGTATGCTGAAGATGGGATTTTCACACCAATGGGTTAATTTGATTATGCAATGTGTGACTTCAACCTCCCTGAACGTGAAAGTTAATGGAGAGCAAACCGAGTTTTTTCAGCCTACACGTGGTATACGGCAAGACGACCCCCTATCCCCCTACTTGTTTATTGTGATGGCAAATGTGCTCTCATGGATGATACACAACGCTTTGGCAGATGGCAGCATTAAGGGATAAAACCAAACAGGTATTGCCCCCACCCTAACCCATCTATTGTTTGCAGATGACGCCATTTTCTTTATGGATGGGTCAGTTCGAGAATGCCAGAGCTTGTCAGCTATACTTAATCAATACTGTTATGCGACGGGCCAAGCAATTAACCTAAATAAGTCAAGAATGTTCTTCAGTATGGGCTGTCCACAGGATCTAAAAAGGAATATGACCCATGCAATGAGAGTGCCAATCATGGGTAGAACTGGGAAATATCTAGGGCTACCATCCGACTGGGGAAAAACCAAAAAAGATATGTTCGCATGGATTTTAGCACGGGTAAATATGAAATTGGCAGGGTGGAAAGAGAAATACCTGTCGAAAGCTAGGAAAGAGATCTTGGTCAAAACAGTGGTGCAAGCCTTGCCGCAATACGCCATGTCCATCTTCAAGATCCCTGTATCCATTTGCAGACCAATTGAGAAACGAATTGCAGCTTTCTGGTGGAGGCAAAATGATGCAAAGAAAAGCATGCATTGGAAAAACTGGGAGACTCTAAAAAGCAGAAAAGATCGAGGAGGGCTAGGTTTTAAAGATTTAATTTCTTTTAATGTAGCTATGTTGGGAAAACAGGCTTGGCGACTGTCCCAATCCCCCTCAGCCTTATGGGGCCAACTACTGAAAGGACTATACTTTCCTCAAGGAGATCTTTGGAAAGCCAATAGAGGACCCCGACCTTCTTGGGGTTGGCAAAGTGTCCTTAGGGGACGGGATGCTATACTACCAGATCTAAAGTGGACCGTGGGTGACGGGAAATCCATTCATATCCGTCAAGATCATTGGCTATCACAAGGAATTCTTGGGGGACTAGAAAACAGAAACGATCCTCATCTAGTGGCTGATTTAATAGATCAAGAAAGGAAAGAGTGGAATGAGCCCTTGTTAAACCAATTATTCAAACAGAAGATAGTCAATGAGATTCTCACTATTCCTATCGTGCATCAACAGAAAGCTGACAAATTGATCTGGACAGGCAACCATAGTGGACAATACACAGTAAAGAGTGGCTATAATAGGGTCAATGATGTTTCCTTACCGCAACAGGGCCTCCTCCTCCTACCAGCCCCCTCGAAGCCTTTGGACAAAACTGTGGCATATGTCAGTTCCCCCCAAACTGAGAATATTTTTATGGAGTCTCTGTCAAGACGCTTTACTGACCAAAGAAAAGCTGCACCAGAGGAAAATTTTACCTGACCCGTTGTGTCCCCTTTGCTCCAAATATCTCGAGACCGTAGAGCACATATTCCTTCACTGCCAACAAACCTAGAAAATCTGGTCAGACCCCTGGCTAAATATCAGCCACATCACAACCTTGGCTACTAGAATGGACAAATGGGTGGCGGAATACCTCCTAGCCAAGATGCAAGCCTCAGATCCGGAACTGATTGTTGAGGTCCTCTAGCAAATCTGGAAGAATCGAAACAACTTCATCTTCCGGAAGACCCATGGCCAACCTCAAGCTTTAATTGACACAGCCCTTGCACAGAACAGCATCTCTCAGAGATGGATACCGAGGAAATCCTCAAGAGTGCAGGACAATGAACACTTACCCGTAACATGGAAAGCACCGAAAACGCCAGATCTGAAATTGAACGTCGACAGCTCGTGGGTAGCAACTGATTCGGCTTGTTCGATTGCTGGTCTTCTTTGCGACTCCAACGGAAGCATGATCGACGGCTTTGCCAAAGAGGTTCATGCGGCCTCACCTGTGCAGCGGAAACCCTAGCCCTCTTTCACGGGTTGAAGATGCTAGAAGAGTGGAAGACGATGCACGTGGGGCAAACTCAAGAACTGAACCGAACACTTACCTGCGAAAGTGATTGTCGACAACTAGTTGACTTCGTCTTGGGCCGCGAGGAAGCGTCTTGGGCCGTCCAACTCCAGGTACAAGAGTGCAAAAACATTCTGGCCCAATTACCTTTAGTAATGGTATCCTTTGTCCGAGAGAAACAAATCAAGTAGTCGATTGGGTAGCAAAGGCTTTATGGAAAAAAAACCATCCCTTCCAATTGGCAGCGCGAACCACTTGCCCCTTTGATGTCTATATTATGTTATGACTCCAACTTATCTTGTAAAGCTCGTTCTGTTTAATGAAAGTATGGGATGCTATTTTCGACCCCCAAAAAAAAAAAAAAAACCTTAGGAAACTTTTTACATGAAAATTGTTCGCTTGATGTTATGTAATTTTCTTGGAGTCAATTATCCATGGGTTTTTTTTTGTCAATTACTTTGATCTTTTCTGCCCTGTTTTGTGATTTTTGTCGTGATTTTCCGCTGTGATTTTCTTCTAGAATTTTTTAGGACAACTTGCATGCTAAATTGAATTCACTCATCTTCTTGAACTTTGATCCTCACCTTTTGAATTTTATACACAAAAAATCTTGAAAAATAAAAAGCAATTTACTATGCTTTTCACACAATCATGAAAACATTTGAAAAGTCATGTTTTTGTCGATTCGAATTTGATTTTCTGAATTGTAAGATTGAAGTGGAAATTGATAGCTTGTCAGTTGTGGAGTGTTTATTAGGCCATGCTCCGAACCCACGAACTATGGAAATTATTTTACAGGATTGTAAGGCCTTGCTGGCCCAACTCACAAGAGTCTCAGTGTCTTATGTGCCCCAGGAAGCTAATATGCATGCAGATTGGGCTGCAAAAGCCCATCAGGAAAACCTTCTTCCTAATAGCTGGCTCTATAATCTCCCGTGCCCAGTATGGGTTTTATTATGTATTTATTCTGAACTTAGTGCGTCTCAGACTCTCAGCAACGGTTTAGTAATGAATGCTATTCTCGACAAAAGAAGAAGAAGAAAAAAAGCTCCTCTACCCATTATCGCCCTGCTGTTTCTAACACGCTGTCGCCACCAACCTCCATCCAAACCACGGGAACGGAAGCCCGTGCCTCCGAAGCCACCTAGCCCTAGTCGTTGAGCCACCCTGTGGTTCTTCATCGGCTGAGGCCGGGCTTGGTGCTCGCGGTGGCCATGACCTGTGCGGTCAAGCTCTCACTCATGACCTCCTCTGTCAGCTATCTTCATGGGCAGAAAGAAAGAGAGAGTGAGATATGTGGAGCAACCGACTATAACTTGTGACGAGAAACAAGGTTGGGGCTGCAGATGATGATGAGGACATGACTATGGTTACGCAACGGAGGTGCGACATGAGGTTCGCCGCAGTGGTGGAGGCATATCGGCGGTGGGATACACAGAGGGAGGGTTGGGAAAATCTAGGAATGTTCTTTTGTGTCTTGGATGAGATCCTACTCATTACAATCTAAGAGGGAACTGGTAAATTGGGTGTAATTGAAATTTTAATCCATTTTCAAAATTAAGTATCAAAGCTATAGCACCATTTGAAGCATTCGTGATGCCTATGCTAAAGTAAAAAATGTGCTTAATCGTATTATGGAAAAAGTAAATAGTATAGGGACAAGAGAATTTGCGTCAATACTTGTCACGAATGCAATCATTTTGCTGTTCTCACGTTCTTTGCTGCAGTCTTGCTCTAGCTACTCAAAATTTTTGTACTAATACCTATAGCGCTTTAAGCCCACTAAGCATAGTTGAATACATTAACAAAACCCAGAAATTAAGGTTTCCCTCGAAGCTTTTGTTTAGTGTCAATGCGATCTTTTGACCCTAACCAGCAACACAATTTGGATCCAGAGTCTAGACCTAATCAT
Organism: Eucalyptus grandis; assembly: GCF_016545825.1. Classification (NCBI taxonomy): domain Eukaryota; kingdom Viridiplantae; phylum Streptophyta; class Magnoliopsida; order Myrtales; family Myrtaceae; genus Eucalyptus; species Eucalyptus grandis. The sequence goes on from NC_052620.1 coordinate 7,734,005, forward strand.
GAACTAGGTGATCTGCGGACCCACTAGGCCGACACGAGCTACAAGGGCCCAAAGCCATTTTTGGCCAATTTTAAATAAGGGCATTTAGTGAGAAAGTTCGGCCTAGCCTAAGTAGGCCGGAGCTAAGTCCAACCCTGTCCGAAGATTTGTATTTGAAGATTTTTATGATGGGTGGGTTTGGGTAAAAATTTTAAGTTGGACGTTAAGATCTTGTTTAATGATCACCTACACTCAAGTCCCCATGTATTAGACCAGTAATGTGATGACGACATTATTTGGTGATTTATTTCAATTATGTGCAAGGATTGTGACCTCAATTGTAGTTTATGGCTATACTTTCACGACCCTTGTGTGCTTAAAAGTTAGGTCTCAATTCTTACAATGTAAATCTTCTTTTTTGTCGAATTCTTATGTATGACCCTAAACAACAATTCAGGTCACAATCCTTGCACATAATTGAACTAAATCACAAAGCAATGTTGTGATGGCATTAATGGTCCAATACATGGGACTTGATTAGATGGGTCCGGTCTGGACCGGACAAAGTCTTAAGGTTTTACCTAAATTTTTACCCAATCTCGCTCGTCGAAATTTTTTTTAAATACAAATCTTCAAACATGGCCAGACGTGGCTTAGGCCTAATAAGGATGAGTTGGGCTTTCTCACTGAAATGTCCAAATCCAAACACGGCCGAAATGCTTCGAGCCTTGTTGCTCGGTTGAGGCGGCCGCTGGGGCCATGATCAAGTCGAGATTTTGGACCTAATCCATTGCTTGTTAGAGTCAAAGGATCATGTTCGCACTAACCAAGACATTTGACTATAACTTCAATTTCTTGGTTTTGTTGAAGTATTTTAACTATTATGAGTGAGCTTGTTGATCCGAGTTCGTAAAAAATTTGAGTTGAGTTTTTGCTGTTCAAGAAAATCTGATGAGGTCATAACATTCACAATATTAGGTCAATATACTTTAAAGAAATGATTGCATGACAGAATTTAGTATTATTGCGAGAACAACAGTCTATTCTAAACCATATAAAGCAGAATCACAAATAATTATAAATTATTGTTGAATTTATTTTTTAAAAAATTTGTGACTCACAATAAACGGTTATTTTTACAGTACCCCTAAGGACTATTGTGTTGGCAAAATCCTATACTTTAAGTGCTATAGATATTAACAAAAATGTTTTGACATACTAGGAACAAGACCTAAGCAAAGTTTGTGAGAGTAGCGTAACAATTGCATTCGTGATAAGTATTTGGCTCAAATTCTCTTATACCCAGGAGCGAGGCCTAAGCAAAATTAAAAAAAAGCTCGTAAATGGAATAGACGGATGATTCGGGACCAAATGTGCACCATCCCCAATCAAGAAGGGTTTTGTGTAATTCTCCCCATTTTATTATGCGTTTGTTGGAGAGCTACTACTCTCTAAATTAAGTTTCATCAATCTCCCTCCGTGCTTAAACCGTTGACCAAGTCACATCCTCGTCGCCCACATTCTTATCAAGCCCTAAAGCACTCCACATGGCATCCGAGCTATCGACGATGTTGTTTCGGCATGGCGGCTGGTAAGCGTGGCTCGCATTGCATCCATTCATCGAGTCGCATTGGTCTACCACTTTGGCCATCACGCTGCTTCCGGTTTTAATGGACGTTATCTTGAACATCTTCCCACAACGCGATTTGTTATCAAACCACCCTGTCGACGGAGCAACGATCCGCTCTGTGTTGTTGTGATATTGCTCATTGCACTGAGACGGGTCTCCCCATCACCGCCTTGGCTGAATTCGTTGTTCATCAAGATGGCTCGGGTTGAGGAAGTTACTGGGGGCGAGCAAGTGAACGTTGGATAAGATGTGCCATCACAATGGAGATTGCCTGAGGGGTGGCATCCTCCGTCGTCTGACGTCAGCACGGATTGACCACCACTGCCGGTGCCGCATATCTGAGTACCTAATTTGGGATCATCGCTGCACATTCCGTTGATGCAGATCAACTGGCCTTGGCAGTCGTCGAGGGTTTGACATGGGCCATTACATGAGGAGATGGCCGGCAAGTTGGTGCTCAAGACCACCAGCAAAAGGGCAATCGACATGATCCTACCGAGCTCCACCTTCAAAATATGTGGATTTTTCTACGATGAATTGGAGTTTTGGCAAAGGAAACGATGAAGGAAGAACGTATATATAGGGAATTAACTTGGTGACTGACAAAGATTTTTTGGAAGTCCTCATGTTGAGTGTCCTCGTCAAGTTGGCAACTTGTGCGTAAGATTTACTCAATGGTTAATGTATGCATTTTTTAAAAAGTCGATTTACATATATATTATATTTAAATTTCACTAGCTACACAAACTATAAAGGAAGAGGTCTATGCGTGATAATAAGTACGATTACTCACATTACTAAGCACAAAACGATTTTTAATATTTGAACTATCAATTGTGATTGTGGCTCACATTTTTTTTTTGGTCGAAAGTACCATTTGTATTCATATTAGCGATAATTACAGTCGAAATTTATAGCATCCATAGATAGTATGTGAAGGAGTGCGGAGGAGGTTGAGATAAATCCGCTTAAGGGCCGGATCGGTGGTGCGATGGGCCTCGCTGCCCGGTCGGCGGCCCGGTTCGCATCTCTCAAACAAAGTGCTGGAGGGTTAGGTCAGAGAATCTGGATAGTAGCCTGAGCGCCTCCTCCACGAGCGGCCAAAGCTCCCACACGGGCGAATGGCCATGATGCACCACAGCAAGAAGGGGAAGGCAGTCCGATTCAACCTCGATCATGGTATGGTGAAGCCCTCGTCGCAGCAGATGGTGAAGTGTATAGGTGAGTGCGTTGAATTCAATTTCTAGTGCTGATGTCGCTCTAAACCTGCACGAGAAGCCATCCAATAGCCTTCCTTGGTGGTCTCTACAGACACAGGCCATCAACCCCTCGGTGCCGCCCGGTTGAAAGGCATCGTCGACATTATATTTGAGGGTTCCGGGGGCTGGAGGTTGCCATTGGTGCGTGGGATGGTGAAGGGGAAGCCCTGATCTCGTTCGGGTAACAGCAGGGGAGGTGAAGGCCCTAGTCTGCTCGACGGCTAGTTGGACGACTCTTCCCGGATCTGGCTGCTTATCACGGAATACGACGTCATTGCGCATTCTCCAATTTGCCAGAGAGTATTGACAGTCATCTCCAGCCCCAGTAGGTGTTTAGGAGTAGCCGCTCTTGCACTGAGCCATTAATTGATCCTTTGAATTTGCATAGGGGAGATTGGGATGTTAAGCTTCTGATTTTCCCATACAGCACGAGTCCATGCGCAATGAAAGAAGAGGTGCTCGATGGTCTCTGAACGCTGTTGTCGACACAGAGGGCACCAAGGATCTGAGGCGATGTGTCGGTGAAACAAGTTGGCCTTCGTCGCAATGGCATTCTGACAAAGTGCCCAGGTAAAAACTTTGATCTTCGGTGCCGTTTGCATCGACCAAATTCGGCGCAATGAGATTTTAGGATTCTGATATGATGATGATGCTGTATGACTGTTGGTAGTTCTTGCTTGCTGAAGTAGCTTATGGTAGCAGCTCTTGACCATATATTCGCCATCTTTTGTGCCTGTCCAGATGATGCGATCTACGATAGGAATATGTTTGATTGGTATATTCAATACCTGGGTTGTGATATCTTCACCTAATAGAGGGAGTATTTGAGGTTGGTTCCAGGTTTGGTGTGTCGGATCAATAAGATCCACCACCCACAATGGATCATCTTTGTTGTTCGGTCCATATAGAGTGCCAATAGGTAACCAATGGTCACCCCTTATTCTTATATCGTGGCAGTCACCTACTGACCAGCATAGATGAGGACCAATAGCATTCCTCCCCAATAAGAGACTCTTCCATCCCCATGAGGCCCGAGCTGCTGGAGTAATAGATAGGAAAGTTTGCGTAGGAAAGTACAGACCTTTAAATAGTTGACTCCATAACGCCAAAGGCTGTTGCAATAATTGCCAAGCCTGTTTTCCAAGCATAGCTTCATTAAAGGCTATTAAATCCCGAAAGCCTAAGCCACCGTCATCTTTACTCATTTTCAACAGATCCCATTTTTGCCAGTGAATACCCTTCCTGTTTTGATAATTCTGCCACAAGAATCTGGCAATGCTTTGCTCTAGAGATTTGCAAATCGACAAAGGAATCTTAAAAATAGACATTGCATAATGTGGTAGGGCTTGCACGACAAATTTAAGAAGTACTTCCTTACCGCCTTTGGAGAGTAACTTACCCTTCTAGCCCTCCAACTTGACATGAACACGCGCTAGAATCCAAGAGATTATTTCCCTCTTAGATTGACCCCAGTCAGACGGTAATCCCAGGTATTTTGCACACCTAGTCAATACTGGTACTCTTAGCTCACTCGACATATTATCTTGCAAGGCAGATGGACAGTACTTACTGAAAATAATGCCGGACTTATTGCGATTCACAACTTGACCCGTTGCCAGACAATACTGGTTCAGAATGCTAGCAACGTTCTGACATTCCCGAATAGTCCTATCTAGAAAGAAAATAGCATCATCGGCGAAAAATTGATGGGACAGGGTTGGACACCATTGATTGAAACGTATGCCTTTAATGTGTCCCATACTGACAGCTTGATTGAGTAAGGTTGATAACACATTTGCTACCAAAATAAACAAATATGGAGATAAGGGGTCACCTTGTCTTAGACCTCGCGAAGGGGAAAAGTAGGGAAGTGACTCGCCATTAAATTTCACACTCAAGGAAGTAGTAGATACACACTGCATAATCCATCGGACCCATGTGGGATGGAAGCCCAATTTGTGGAGATAGTCGTTTAGGAAATCCCACTCAACCCAATCATACACCTTTTGCATGTCTATCTTTAGAATTGCATTGAATTTGCGTTTTCTCTTCCTGATCTTAAACTGGTGAAGAACCTCTTGCACAATCAAGATGTTGTCCTGGATCTACCTCCCACTTACAAAGGCTGACTGTTCCTTAGAAATGAGAGAGTTCAAACAAGGTTTAAGGCGGTTAGCTAGCACCTTGGAGATGATTTTGTAGGCAAAGTTACACAGGCTAATGGGGCGATATTGCTCTAGCTTTTCTGGATGGGGTACCTTGGGAATCAAAGTAAGAAAAGTTTGATTGATACTGGGAGGCATCTGACTTGTCATCAGGAAGTGCTGTACTTGGAGAAATAGATCATCTTTAATAATATCCCAATGTGTCTGATAGAACAAACAACTTAGTCCGTCGGGGCCAGGGGCCTTTGTAGTCCTTAATTGGAATGTGGCCTGTCTAACCTCATCCATTGTAACCTTAGCAATTAACTGGTCATTCATCTCATCACTTACAATCGGCGGACATTGGGCAAGGATAGGAGTGTAATCCCTCGACCCTTGAGTTGTGTATAATGTTGAAAAGAAAGCCGTCGTCATACCTTGTAGGGCCCGAGTGTCACGAATCCACTGCTGTTGCTCATCTTGAAGTATAGTAATGCGATTTTGAGACCGTCTTTGTAAAGTAGATGCATGAAAAAATTGAGTGTTCTTATCCCCCCACTTCAACCATTGTATTCGAGATCTCATAGCCCAGTACTACTCTTCCTGCTGCCAAAGTCTTGTAATGTCCTCTTTGATTTTAGCAGCTTCCTCTCTTTTATAATGCAAATGCTGTTGGTTGGTCATATTTTGTAGCTAGTTTTGTATAATGACGGCGCTGGAACGTCCATTTGAAAACTTATCGTGACTCCAAGTAGATAGGGCTGTGCTAATATACTT